>NC_059330.1:637727-956590 GCF_018350155.1 Leopardus geoffroyi
CCACGCACGTACCTGGCCAAGTCAGTCTCTGATGTTCCGTTCCTAGGTTTCTTGGCACAAGTGATCAGACGCATGTGTATCTTGTCATGACAGATCCATTCCCCGCTCGGAGGGTAGCAGTCACGGACCGTCTTTGTGCACCGGCCCTTTGCACGGAGCAGGGTGTCTCAGCACCGCCTGCTGGGGTTTAGAGGGGGGTCGCACGTGGAGGCTCCCTCTTTCTTCCTTCTTCCAAGTGCTCCCAGCTGACTCGGCCGCTCTCCTACATGGACCTTCAGGTGGGTTCCGTACTTCGCAGTTACCAGCGGGGACCCCCTGTCACCAGTGTGGGGGGGGTGGGGGGGTGGGGGGGGAACGCCTGTGGGCCTGTCCCTGGGGCCGTGCGGGGACCCCCTGTCACCAGTGTGGTGGCTGCGGGGGGGTGGGGGGGGAGAACGCCTGTGGACCTGTCCCCGGGGCCGTGCGGGGACCCCCTGTCACCAGTGTGATGGGGGTGGGGGGGGAGAACGCCTGTGGACGTGTCCCCGGGGCCGTGCGGGGACCCCCTGTCACCAGTGTGGTGGATGCGGGAGGGTGGGGGGGGAGAACACCTGTGGACCTGTCCCCGGGGCCGTGCGGGGACCCCCTGTCACCAGTGTGGTGGCTGCGGGGGGGTGGGGGGGAGAACGCCTGTGGACGTGTCCCTGGGGCCGTACGGGGACCCCCTGTCACCAGTGTGGTGGCTGTGGGGGGGTGGGGGGGGAGTGCCTGTGGGCCTGTCCCCGGGGCCGTGCGGGGACCCCCTGTCACCAGTGTGGTGGGGGTGGAGGGGAGAACGCCTGTGGACCTGTCCCCGGGGCCGTACGGGGACCCCCTGTCACCAGCGTGGTGGCTGTGGGGGGGTGGGGGGGGAGTGCCTGTGGGCCTGTCCCCGGGGCCGTGCAGGGACCCCCTGTCACCAGTGTGGTGGCTGCGGGGGGGCGGGGGGGGAACGCCTGTGGGCCTGTCCCCGGGGCCGTGCGGGGACCCCCTGTCACCAGTGTGGTGGGGGTGGGGGGGAGAACGCCTGTGGACCTGTCCCCGGGGCCGTACGGGGACCCCCTGTCACCAGTGTGGTGGCTGTGGGGGGGTGGGGGGGGAGTGCCTGTGGGCCTGTCCCCGGGGCCGTGCGGGGACCCCCTGTCACCAGTGTGGTGGGGGTGGGGGGGAGAATGCCTGTGGGCCTGTCCCCGGGGCCGTGCGGGGACCCCCTGTCACCGGTGTGGTGGCTGCGGGGGGGTGGGGGGGAACACCTCTGGGCCTGTCCCCGGGGCCGTGCGGGGACCCCCTGTCACCAGTGTGGTGGCTGCGGGGGGGTGGGGGGGGAATGCCTCTGGGCCTGTCCCCGGGGCCGTGCGGGGACCCCCTGTCACCGGTGTGGTGGCTGTGGGAGGGTGGGGGGTGAAACGCCTGTGGGCCTGTCCCCGGGGCTGGGCCCTGCCCACAGCTGTACCTGCCAGAGCACGGCCTCCCCTCTCCCTTGTTGCAGTCGGCTGCTGGTTCAGTGTGTTTTTAATGTGTGTTTTTATGAGATTGACGACTTTTCCTACGTTACAGTGCCATGTTTGTATCTTTTTGTATCGTTGGCCTGCTCCTGTGTTTTCCCATTTCCTACCGTTGTGATCTTTCTTCACCTCCTTTTTAAACATGTGTTTATATAGGGGACACTTTGTATTTAAAAATACTTTTCTTGTACGTTTTCAGCTCTTTGATTTTGGTTATGGTGTTTAAAAAAATTTTTTTTAGTATTTGTTTCTCTTTGAGAGAGAGAAAGAGTACGCGCACAGGGGAGGTTCAGAGAGAGAGGGAGACCCAGAATCCGAAGCAGGCGCCAGGTTCCGAGCTGTCAGCACAGAGCCCGAGGCGGGGCTCGGACCCACGAACTGGGAGACCGTGACCCGAGCCGAAGTCGGACGCTAACCGACTGAGCCACCCAGGCGCCCCTACGGGGGGTTTATTTGAAAGTTTATGTATTGACTCTTTGTCACGTGATCACACGTGTGCACTTTGTTACGAGGGCCCAGAGGCCGTCCCCAGATTAAAGGCATCATGGAGTGTGCACAGACCCTCGGGGCCGTTTGCTGCCTGGGGCCTGTGGTGGTGAAATCATTCGTTCCCCTTGACTCAGTAATCCCAGAACAGGTGTTTCGTCCGTAGGAAATGCTTTAAAATGAGGGAAAATAAATGCGTGGCGATATTAATGGAAGTAATGTGTCCGTTGGTGGAAAAATGAGAACCGTGTAAATGGTTAATGGGGTTACAGCTCAGCTGAGCATGAAAAGGCCATTCATGGGAGTTTGGAAAGCGCAGCCATGGAAAATAATGAAAACAGTAGGCTCGGAAGTGCCCGTGTTCATTAAGGGAAAGACAAAACAAAACTCACTTGTGTCAGGATTAAAACCGACCAAAACTGAAGCCCGCGTAGGAGGCGCGCGGGGACCGTGGGGACCGGGTGTGCTGAGGTGCAGGGCGGGGTGGCGCGGCCAGCAGGTGGGCGGCTGGGCGTCCACAGCGGCGTCAGCCAGGCTCAGCACGGACGGCGGCGCCTCTCCCGGAACCTGGCGCTTGGAGGCGAGGCAGAGACCAGGGCGCGAGGGGCTCTCCGGCCGCCGCGTGGGGCTTTGCCTTTCGGAGGAGGACCCCGCGTGCTGCCGGGGGTGTGCGAGAGTGGCCGCTTCTGTCCGCGCACAAGGAGAATGCGTCTCAGCAGGGACGCTCGGGTGGGGAGAGCACACCCTCCCACGTGGCGCAGCGTGTTCTCACGCGCTCCCACCTTTGTTTGCCTTTTTTTTTAAGAACCAGCTGCAGTTTAACAGGAGTGTTCCTGCACATTCCAGCAACCTGGCCGCGCGCTATTCCTGCCCCGACGCGATCAGAATCGAGAAACTGACGCACTCGTCCGGCGAGTCCTACCGTGGCGGGGATCCGGGCTTCAGAGCCGGGCCCGACGTGAGCGGCTCGGCCTCCTTCTCCGTCATCTCTGAGGAGAGGCTCAGCTATGCCGTCCACCTGGCCAAGAGGGACGTGAGGCGCAGGCAGTTCGAACAGCACGTGGGACAGCAGCGTCTCAGAAGCGAGCCCCAAACCTCTCAGAGGTGGGGACACCCCGAGCCCAAGGTGCCTGAGCACAGGGAGCAGAGGAAGGAGGCAAGGAGCCGGGAAATGTGTCACTGCAGCCACGAGACGTGCGGGCGGGGAGCTTCCTGCTCGGGTGCGAAGGTTCACCTGTGCACCCCGCGGCCGGGGCAGCCCCCCGCCCTGGAGCCGGGGCCCCAGCCGCACGCCAGGACAGGTGGCCCGTGGGGCCTGCTGGGGGTGCAGAGACTCCAGGAGGAGCTGACCACTTGCGTCCGTAGGATGGAAGAAGTAATTAAAAGAGGTGAGAGCGACAGGGCTCATCACTTGGATGGGAGGCCGAGAGCGGGGGGGGGGGGGGGGGGGCCGGGAGGGGGGATAGCACACACTCCCTCGAGACCCCCGCCCCCAGGAGCCTGAGCGCCGGTGACAAGGCACGCGGACTTTGACCGCGCGTGCGGGAGGGCTTTCTTCCTGGCGACCTTGCCCCGGCCTGGCCCCTGCTCCCGACAGAGGCCCCCCTGGGCCATTCGCTCCTGCAGGTGGCCCCCTGCTGCCCACCCCCCCACCCGCGGTCCTCCGGCTCCTGGATGCAGGCGACCCTTCTTCATCCAGAAGCCCTTCTGGCAAAATTGTTTATGCTTTGTTGAACAAGGAGCATGATGTGTGCGTATTTCCACAAAGTCTGTTTTAACGTGGCAGTGACGGGGCTGGGGCGTGTGGGACGCCTGCCCGCTGACCACCGGGCACGAGGGAGGGCGCGTGGTCGTCACAGACCGGTTCCACAGCTGTTCAGTGTTGTTTTTGCCCCGCGTCTGCCTGGGGCGCGAGGGCTGGGGCTGTGCTAGCTGCCCTGACTGCAGGGGCTCGAGGAGCCGGTGCTGGGATCCACTCGGGGTGCACCGTGGCCCTGGGCCTTGCAGGTGACTCCGTGCACGTCTCGTGTGTGCGTCAGGAGGGGGTCAAGGTGCCTCTTACAAAACCAGCTGTGATTGGATGCGCTAGAACAGAGATACGTCGCTGAGGAGGCCGTGGCCAGGAAGAGTGATGCTGGTTTCTGACCTTCCATGGGGCCAGCTAACGGTGGGGGACGCGGGGGAGTAACAGTTGCAGAATTTACAGGGCCTGAGACAAAACACAGTTGCGCGGGGAAAAGAGCTCCCGCCCGTCCTGGGCCAGAAGGGACATCCCCCTTCGGTCTCCGTGAAGAGTGTGGTACCGGGCGCGGTTCAGACACCCTCGCGCCAGCTCAACGGCGCTCCTGCTGCTCGGGGCTCTGGCCGAGTCCGGGCTGTAGGGGGACAGAGCCACAGGGCCCTGCTCTGATGATACGGCCTGACGCGGGCACTAGAGAGAGCTCCCCAAGCCCTGGGGAGGGACTGAGTCGGGCGTTTGCTCATTTGTTCGTTAGTTCAACATTTCAGGTTGTCGCAAGTCCGTACCTTCTTTGTTTTGTTTTTTTTTTTAGCGTTTATTCATTTTTGAGAGAGAGAGAGAGAGACAGAAACAGAGCATGAGTGGGCGAGGGGGGCAGAAAGAGAGGGAGACACAGAATCCAAATCAGGCTCCAGGCTCTGAGCTGCCAGCACAGAGCTCGACACGGCTCGAACTCAAGAGCCGTGAGATCATGACCTGAGCCGAAGTCAGACGCTCAACTGACTGAGCCCCCCAGGCGCCCCATACCTTCTAAACTATAGCGACAACGTCACCACAATCGACAGCAAATAGGTACAAAAACCTACAGTGCGTACTTGAATCAGGCGTGTGCACTTGCTTGCGGACTGGGAGCAGCTCGCCCCGTCCGCGGGTCCCTCCAGGTGCTGTGACGCGCCCGGCTGTGCTTCCCAGGTGTGGCCGGACACTGGCTGTTCCATTACCCCCCCCCCCCCCCCACCGCTGAGCCGGATGCCGTCCCCTACGTCCACGGTGCCCGTGCTGCGAGCCCACACGAGACCCAAGTGGTCTGGCTCCCGGGCTCCCGGGAGACAGCGTCTGTATCTACAACTCCCGATTTCAGAGTTTTGCTTTTTTCAAAATGAACGTTTTCGTCATTGGGCTTTTTGGTGAGTAAGTGTTGAATACTTGAATTTATAAACTACACTTGGACGAGGAAAACGTTGCTTTTCCGGCTTTGTGTGCTGGAGTTTGTGGAAGAGCTGGTTTTGGATGAACGTATTTGGGAACCGCGTCTAGAGGAAGGGATGCCTGCATGCCCCTCGGAATCTTCCAGAAGCAGAGTCTTTGAGCCTGTGTTTGGAGGACGTGGCGTGCCCGGTGGACCAGGGTGTGCTCCGTGAGCAGCGTGTGAAGGCTGTGGGCAGCCCAGTAGCCTTCCTGTGTCGGTGCAAAGATTTCTCTTTTAGATTCAGGATGAGAAAGTGTCAAGGGAATCTTGTCAAGCATAAAAATAAGCCGATAAAGGATTTTTGAGAAATTAGAAAGCATTACAGATTTTGGCTCGATAGGAAGAATTTGAAAGCGGTAAGTGACGCTTCACGGTGGCGCAGACTGTCCACTGGGGTCTGGTTGCGGTCCTTTCCGCGTGGAGGGCCTGCTCCGAGGCCTTCACGCCTCTTCCGTGCGTGAGCTACGCACACGCCCGCACGGTCCTCGTTTCTCGGCCGGTGAAAAGTGTTTTATGGGAGCCCCTTTTTTTTTTTTTTTTTAATAAAAGCAGAGGTCTCCAACTGTATCATCTTTGGGAATAATTGAAAATTTTGTAAGTTTCCATCTGTAGTGAGTAATCCACTTTCGGGGAAACGACGTTTGCAGATAGAACGGAAGAAGCTTTGGAACCGGATGAGGAGCAGCGAGCCCGCGTCAGGAGGCAGGAACAGGCCGTGCGCTGTGCCCGGATGCTGTACTCCCTGCAGCAGCAGGTGCGGAGGGTGGGGGCGCAGGCGGCCAGGGCCCCACCGTCCCTGGAGCGCTGGCACACTGGGTCGTTTGTGAGGCCGAATCTCCTGGACGTGCGGACATATGACTCCTTTTCCTTTTGCCACCTGCCTTTACGTGTGTTTGTGTATTACGTGCATACGGCCCAACTCTTCAGCGGTTTTTGGCTTTTTGGGGTCACAGGCTCTTGGGAATCCAGTAAAAGCCCTGAGTCCTTTCCCCGGAAAACAGTGCTTGTACGGCACGTGTTTCTGCGGACACAGGCCGGTCAGGTACCCTGGAGCCCCCGTCCCAGCTACAAGCCACAGCCCGAGAGGAAATCTCGTGTCTGTGACGCACTGCACACGCAGTAACAGTAAACACTGGTTGTCTTTACCCAGTGGTGAGGAATGGGGGCCGTGTTGAGGGTCTCGGGATGCCTTTCGTGGCGATAAACAGACATTCACGTTCTTTATGTTGCAGCCAGATTGTTTTTAAACATCTGTTGTTGTTGTTTTTGTAAATGTTTATTTATTTTTGAGAGAGAGAGACAGGGTACAAGTGGGGGAGGGGCAGAGACAAGGAGACCCAGAACCCGAAGCAGGCACCAGGCTCCGAGCTGTCAGCCCAGAGCCCGACGCGGGGCTCGAGCCCACAAACCGCGAGATCGCGACCTGAGCCGAAGTTCTATGTTGTAACCAACTGAGCCACCCGGGCGCCCCATAACATTTATTTATTTTTGAGAGACAGGGCGCGAGTGGCAGAGGGAACAGAGAGAGAGGGAGACAGAATCCGAAGCAGGCTCCAGGCTCTGAGCTGTCAGCACAGAGCCCGGCGTGGGGCTTGAACCCACGAACGTTGAGATCATGACCTGAACCGAAGTCAGACGCTTGACGGACTGAGCCACCCAGGCGCCCCTTGAATGTCTGTTTTAACTTGGGTGCCTCACTCTTTAATCCACGTTTACTGCATTTCCGGTCACTTAAGTCCCACGTTGGCTTTATTGCTTGAACCAGAAACTGGATGTTTTCACTGAAAGGAAGTGCCCTAGTCTGATTTTGCTCTGTATTCTTCTGGGGTTTGGTTTCAGTCCTCAACCCACACTGCCGCCATAGAGATTGTTCCGGAACACGCATCTGACCCTGTGGGAGCTCTCTGAGGCACAGGGTGGACCCCGTGCTCTGGCGTGGCCCTCCCCCCTTGCCAGGGCCGCCTCCACCTTCGCTCCTTCACGTTACGTTCCCGCGACGCCGGGGACCTGGGGTGGAAGGTGGGCGCTGTGCTCTGTTCACCACCTGGGGCTCCAAGCCGGGGCGCTGCTCCGGGTACGTGAGTGAAGAGCCTTGTGTGAATTCAAGTGCCGTGATTTAAACAGTGGTGGTAGTTGGACGAGACATGCTGTGTCCCCTTTTACCAAAAAGTCGTGTGGAAAGATACTGAGTTTTCACTTCTCCCCCTTTATGAAACAGGTGAAAGAAATCCAGGAAGAATTGGATAAATTGAGCCCACGTAAGATTAAACATACCGAGAAGGTAGGCCGCGGATTGGTGTGGTTGACCTTTATTCCTTGTAAATGCAGCTCCGGTGTTTGGTGGGTAGCGTGTAGGGGTGCCCTGCGCTCGCTTGCAGAGCCTTAGTGAGGGCCGAGCAGAGTAAATATTCTGAATTTGGGGTCGCCTTCCGAGGAACAGAGTCCGAAAATAGGTTTTTGTTGCTGTTGTTGCTGCTGGTGTAAGAAACTGACAACAGGAAGGAAAAGATCCTTTGCCGTGAGAGAAGGTTTCAACGTTTTAATCCCCTTTACCGGGAAGAAGTCTCACAACAGAAACGGTTGTCTGTGGAAGGAAGACAGGCCGTAAATGTCGGTGAGGGTGGGTTAACGTTGACAAGTTCTGAGTTTTGAAACAACTTCCCATCTGTCCCCCCTCGCCAGTCGTGGGCGATGTCCCGGCTGGCGGCTGCCCACCGAAGCGCCATCCGGGCCCTGCAGGTGTTTGTGACCCAGTTCGCCGACCGCGGGGAGCGGCCCCTCCCTGCCCGGTGCAGGGAGCTGGGCGGCCTCATTCGCCAGCTGTCCCTCTGCTCCGCCAAGCTGGACGCCGACTCCGCTGTGTCCGAGGTGGTCGGAGACATCCTGCGGCAAATCGAGGTATGAAGCGGAGTCCAGGAGTTGTTCAGAGTGCTTTGCGTCTAAGGGAAGCCATGTTGTCCATCGCCCGGTTTCGTTGGGGGGCACGGAGACGACCAGACAGACCGGCCGCCGAGCGGTGAAGCCTTGCAGAGGACGGGGGCAGCCCTTCGTTTTTATTTTGTGGCGTTTACGGTCTGGTCTGTTAAGTTGCGCTTCACTTGTTTGAGAACGGGCGGCTCGGTATAGAACACGCAGCGACCGTTAACCGGGTCCGTTGATTAACCGGAACGTTCCATTCCCTGACCACAGCATCCGGGAAAGAACTGTACTGGCACAGGAAAGGAGAGAGTACAGCAGTCTTCTGTGAGTGCTTGGGCGGGGGGGGGGGCACCGGCGGGCAGCTGGTGGGCAAGAAGAAATCGGCAAGAAAGGTCGCAGCTTCGAGGCTCGTGGCTGGAGACCTCTGGAAACCACAGCCGGCAGGTGCGAGTCAGGATGGGGTAGGGTCTCGCGTGGTTGCCGGTGACAGTGCCTTAGTCCTCGTGGCCCTCGGAAGCTTGCCGAGTGCCACCACGTGAGCCTGCCACCCGTCCCCGACGCGGCCCGTGGGCTGCAGGGGTTTCCGGAGCGCTGTGTCCTGGTGACAGGTCACCGAGATGCCGGCGGGATCTCACTGCCCCGCACGTCCGCCCACAGACGGAAGGCGAGCTCCGTGTCAGTGTGACCTGGGAGGGAGGGGGCGCTGGAGGGGGAGTTCCGGGTGGGCGACGCCCTCGGTGGCCCTCGTGGCCCCTCTGCCCTGACCGTTGCGGCAGCCGGCACGGCGCGTGTGGTTTGCAGGTGGTGTAGGGGGAACTCGCTCTGGGACGGCTCAGACCTGCGGACGGCGTGGCAGGCCACGGGTGCTCTGCCCACTGGAAACATTGGTTGGCCACGCTGATCTGCTCGGAGGACACGTGTTTACAATTCTGGAAAGGGCCTCAAGGGACTACCCGGTGCTTTCCCCGACTTTGCAGGAGTACCGGAACCTAGCCTTTCCTAAACACGATGTCCGCCCACTCCGACTTTGGAATTCCTCGGTCGTGCAGGACGTTCCTTCTGTCTCGTTGAGGAGCCGTGCCGTCCCACGGCCCGCTGCCACCCGGAGGACGTCTCCCTGCCATGCTCACTTGTGCCCGATGCGTCCGGACCGGGCGATGGGTGGGGGCACTCAGGAGAGCGTGCGTTTCTTTTAGGAAGGGGGCACAGGCGTCCTCCGTCTGGGGTGGGTGAGTGACCGAGGTCGCTGGGCATGTGGAGTAGTTGATGGAAACGTATATAAAATGCGGTTCGTCTGCACGCTGAAAATACTGTTGGAGTGTATGAGATGTTTATTGAGAATTAAAATGCTTGTAAGGTGTTATGTTCTGAAGACTAAGGTTAGTTTCTAAAATGTAGTGATCCTTATTTTTAAGATTTGGTTGCCTTTAAAAGTGGTCACATTCTTTATCTTTTTGCCGTTGGTTTTAGCGAACTAAACGTGTCAAAGAACGTGCAGAATCCTTCTGATTAGACAGATGTCCTCAGTAAAAAAGTTTTCAGATTAAGTTCAACAACAATTGGACGACCATGAGAGTTGGCCGTTTAACGGCACGTTTATCCGGAGACCTCGCTTTCAGTTTTGTGATCAGCAGTCAGACTTTTGTGAGACACACTAAGAGAACACTGGTTTCGCGGCAGGCTTTGGAGTCCCTCCTGGAAAAGAAACTGTCACCGAAAAAGGTGAAGAAATGTTTCCCGGAAGTTCAGACCAGGTTTCCCGTTGGTGGCCACAGGGCCTTGGAGAGATGGCGGAGTTCTTCGCCAAAAGGCGAGAGGACACCTCTCCTAGCAAAGGAGATACTTCGGCAGGAAGCGCGACAACCTTCCAGGGCAAACAGGCTTCTTGCTGGTATGTGTCCTGAAATGTTTGTGCGTGTCTGGTCCACAGCAGGTGCACTTGAACCCCCAAAGCCAGTAGCAAGCCAACCGTATCCTCGGGTGGGAAGCTGGAGCATCCCCCACAGGGGAGGGAGGGTCCCCCGTGGAGGAGGGTCCCCCATTGTGGAGGGTGCCCCGTTGGAGGGAGGGTCCCCCATGGAGGAGGGTCCCCTGTGGAGGAGGGTCCCCCATTGTGGAGGGTGCCCTGTTGGAGGGAGGGTCCCCATGGAGGAGGGTCCCCCGTTGGAGGGAGGGTCCTCCATGGAGGAAGATCCCCCATTGTGGAGGGTGCCCCGTTGGAGGGAGGGTCCCCCATGGAGGAGGGTCCCCTGTGGAGGAGGGTCCCCCATTGTGGAGGGTGCCCTGTTGGAGGGAGGGTCCCCATGGAGGAGGGTCCCCTGTTGGAGGGAGGGTCCTCCATGGAGGAAGATCCCCCATTGTGGAGGGTGCCCCGTTGGAGGGAGGGCCCCCCGTGGAGGAGGGTCCCCTGTGGAGGAGGGTCCCCCATTGTGGAGGGTGCCCCGTTGGAGGGAGGGTCCCCATGGAGGAGGGTCCCCCGTTGGAGGGAGGGTCCTCCATGGAGGAGGGTCCCCTGTGGAGGAGGATCCCCCATTGTGGAGGGTGCCCCGTTGGAGGGAGGGTCCCCCATGGAGGAGGGTCCCCCATTGTGGAGGGTGCCCCGTTGGAGGGAGGATCCCCCATGGAGGAGGGTCCCCTGTGGAGGAGGGTCCCCCATTGTGGAGGGTGCCCTGTTGGAGGGAGGGTCCCCATGGAGGAGGGTCCCCCGTTGGAGGGAGGGTCCCCCGTGGAGGAGGGTCCCCCGTTGGAGGGAGGTTCAAACTGTGAAATGGTGACCTGAGCTGAAATCGAGAGTTGGTTGCTTAACCGACTGAGCCACCCAGTCGCCCCATAAAGTTTTTAATTTTAAGTAAGTTCCACTACCAATGTGGGGCTCGGACTCAAGACCCTGAGATCAAGAGTCGCATGCTCCACCGACTGAGCCAGCCAGGTGCTCTCCCCTCTTTTTAAATTTAAGTGAAAGTTATGTACGTATGTATGTATGTACGTACGTATGATTTATGTATGTATGTATGTATGTATTTAGAAAAAGAGAGTGAGCAGGGGAGGGGCAGAGAGAGAGGGAAAGAGAGAATTCCCAAGGAGGCTCTGCGCTGACAGCCTGGGGCTCGAACTCCCAAACTGTGAGGTCATGACCTGAGCCAAAATCGAGAGTTGGATGCTTAACCAACCGACCCTCCCAGGCGCCCTGAATGTAGATGGTTTTATTTCTTTTCTCCTCACAAGTTGAATGTCATGTGGAGTTCAGACTTGATTCTGTGTCAAATTAGGAGCCAGTGGAAGTTTTGAGAGGTGACAGTTAAATATTTACATTTTAGCAAAACCACGTTTGGTAGCCAGGTGGGGTGATCGAGGACAAAGAAGGGGTCGGTCAGGAGCCGGCATTATAGTCACAGGAAGGAGCGCACGTGGGAGGTGAGCCTCGGTGTCTCCCCGTGTGGGTCCGTGCGGGAGTCAAGGGCGAGGAGTGATCTTGGCAGCAAAACGCCTCTGTGTTTCCGGGCCAGAGGTCTGGAGTTCGTCTGAGGGGACGCTCGCTTGTCACCAACTTGAGTGGCACGTCCATTCGTCCTTCTGAATTGTCCCTGCAGATAAGTGTCAGCCTGGGGCAGCACCTGCAGCGACCCAGCGGTCCGCGAACGGGAACGGGCTTGGTGTGAGGGGCGCGGACATCCGTCCGGAAGGAGCCCCTCCTGCTCCGGACCACAGCGCGCGCCTCACGGCAGAGCCCGTGGCCGTGGCGAGAGCGGGAGCAGCGGCCTGGAGGCCCGGGGCGGGGAGCATACCGCCCAGGAAGAAGGAGGCACCGGTGGGGCCGCCGCAGGTAGGGGCGCTCCCTCCCTCGCCTGCGCGGCCACGGTCACGGGCTGGTCGGCGGTGCCGCCCGAGCCCCTGAGCCCGCTGCCCGGGCTGAGCTGACTTTGCTCGGCTCCCAATAGTTTCTCCTTATTTTTTTTTAAAAAAAAGATAACAGTTTTTAATGTCGCCGTGACCACCAGACGTTCTCTCTCGTCCTGGTGTGGAGAGGTCGGAACGAATTTGATTCCGAGGTCTTAACTGGGCAGGCTACTTTAACATTCAGTTTTTTCTGCTTCTGCTTTGGAAGTGTGAAATTGGGGGGGCTTGAGATTTGGTGCCTGCTGAAGGTAAATATCGATCAATACTCACCACTCGGTATGAAAAGGCGTCCAAGGGTCAGTGCTTTCCGGCAGGTCTTTGGGAGCCAGCTGGCTTGAGGCTACGTGACGTTTTAAGCTTCTGTTCACAGTGTGGCCGAACCAGCCGGAAGACCGCCTTCCCGCCTAGCCACCCCTCGTGTAGTCCCTGCCACTGGATGGGCGAGCGCGGGCTTCCCCAGCCACCCTGCCCTGCGTGTGGTCAGGTGGCCCCAGGCACGGTGACTGATAGACCCTGGCTTGGGTCAGGCCTCGCTCCTTTCCACACAGTCCCGGGGCGGGGTGGGGGGGGGGGGGCGGGGAGGGCAGTCGCTGGGAGGTCAGGACCCAGCCTGCCCGAGGGCGGCCGGCGCTTTAGCCTGGAGAGCGCCTTCTGCTGCTTCTGCAGCGGCCCGTGCAGCCTCCTGGAAACACGGGAAGGCGGCTCCCACTTTATGGATGAGACACCTAAGACTCAGAGGTTTAGGGTCTTCACCAAGAATGCCATGCGGATTATCTCTTCTTTGTGTTTGCTTAATTAGAGAAAAACGTAAACATAAATATATATATGCACTCATATATACATATACATACGTGTATATCGTACACATACGCACACACATAACTCACGTGTATATCACGCACACATAACACACACGTGTACGTTATACACACACGATACGTATGTTTATTATACGGCATACATGTACGTGCGTGTATATTAGACTGACACACATATGTACACGCACACACACACATGCATATTATGCACGTGTGCAACACGTATGTACACACACGTACGCTATACATACATGCACGCACACACAAAGGTGGCAAATCCAGGGACTCCATCTGTACACGCACACACATGCACGTAGACGCACGCATACGTGTATGTTACATGCACACATATAAAAAGGTGGCAAATCCAGGGGCTCCACCTGTAAACCCCCGCCCCCCCTGGGGGGTTCAGCGTGACGTGCACCCGCCCCCAGATTTGCCACAGCGCTTTCCAGTCAGGGGTCTGGTGCAGCGTGGGGACGCCCGAAGCTCCCGTTAGCCAGTGGTTAAAACGAGCCTCTTTGATACGCGTTTGGCTTCAGGGTTCATGTTTCTCTCCTACAGGGACCCCTCAGAGCTGAGGACCATCAGCCGCCCCAAGGCCGCGGCAAAAGCAGACTGCAGCGCACGACCGTGTCATCCAGGCTGAAAAGGAGCCAGCAGCCAGTGAGGGACCTCAGGGCCCCCTGGGTGCCTCCAAACCCCACGTCCCCGCCAGCGTCCCCCAAATGGTACGTGATCGCGCTCTCCCTCCTCGGGTCAAGGGTGACCTAGCGCGTAGAGCTGGTGAAGCGGCCGCCGTGGTTCCCGTGAGGAAGAAAAGCTTAGCTGGGTGAGAAACACGCGAGCGCTTTGTGTCTAGAGGGTGACGGTTCCTCTCTCCTCCGTGGCTGTGGGTGAGCGGGCCGCCCTGACCTGCCGTGGGCGTGTGGTCCCGTGTGGGGGTCGCAGGCGCGCCCCCACCTGTCTCCACGCGGTGGATTCAGTGACCTGAGGCCAGGAGCCGTGCGCCTCCCACAGCTGGCGCGGGGCCTGACCCCTCACGGTCCTTGGGGGGCTTTCACTAAATCTTTGCTGAATGAGTGAATGTTTAGAAATACTGCTGACTCTAAGAGCAGATGCTGACTTATAAAACCGTACGGATCTCACTGACTGCAGGGGACGCGAGGGTAATATGGACGTTACCGCCGTCCCCTCATCCACTGCACGCAGGGACGAGGCGCCATCGCAGGGCTGGGGGGAGGCGGGCCCTCCCGGGCAGCGGGGTCTGGTCAGGTGGAAGTAGTCTCCGAGGGAGACTATCGATCGGGACAGAGCGGCGTTTGTTTTCCGTGGGACGGAAGTTGCTGGAAGCGTGGTGGAGCAGGGATGTGGGGAGGAGGGCCCACCCTTCTGGAGGCCGGCAGGTGACGGGGAAGAGCTTGGCGGATGGGCCCACCTGGAGACTCCCGCGGTGTCGTGTGAATGACACACGTGCCCGCGCTCCCTCGATTTCAAGTTGACGCGGCAGCGCGGAGAGGGTCCGGTGCCTTCTGTAGTAGAGCGGGGTCTCAAGTCAGGCGTCCTGATGTCACCGCGGGCTCTGCTGCGTTTATCCCTCTGCTCGAAGTTCCGTACTTTTGTGTGTGTCCTGGCACAAAGCCGCGAATTCACGTGGAAGCTCAGAAAAATGTCAGTCGGTGGAAGTTTATGCCGCAGACCAGAGAGACCTGGGTGTGTGCGGAGCGCGGGGAAGGCGGTGGGTCACGGTGCTGGGTCGGGCCCGCGGGAGAGGGCCGCTCTGCACTGTGGAAAGTAATTGGGTCACGTTAAATCTGGGTTCTAGCGGGGCTTTGTTGACGCTCACCCCTAGTTCTCTTCCACTCGACACGCGGTGGCGTGTGGGGGGCGGAGGAAAGCGTCTCCATGGGCACTGAGCCTGGATCCCGGGGCGGCTCCCTCCTCCTCCAGCCCCGGCCCCTGCTGGCATCCGTGTCCTCGGGGCTGGCTGTCCCGGGAGGGGCCCCCAGGGCGTGACTCTCCGTGTTTTGTAGTGCCGCCTGGCTGAAGGTGAGGCCCGGCCCCACAGATGCCACCAGAGAGCGGTCTGTCCAGCAGGAAGAGGCTCAGGAGGCCAGTGCGTTGACAGGTGCTGTTGCGCACGAAGCCATGAGGTTTGTGCCGCTGTTTTCCAAATCTTTGAGTGAACTCTTCTTTCGTGTGTGTGTGTGTGTGTGTGTACACACACGCACAAAGCCGGTTATAGAACGCGTAACCCCCGACTTTCCTGTCCAAGTGAACAGGGTAGACAGCGAGCCTCCCTTTCACCCCTTATTTTCTCTTAAGAATTTTTTTTCACGTCTTTATTCTGAGAGAGAGACTGTGAGTGGGGGGAGAGGCAGAGAGAGAGACACGGAATCCGAAGCAGGCTCCGGGCTCCGAGCTGTCAGCGCAGAGCCCGACGCGGGGCTCGAACTCACAGACGTGAGATCATGACCTGAGCCGAGGTCAGACGCTCAACCGACTGAGCCCCCCCAGGCGCCCCTCAATCCTTCGTCTTTCGTTCACTCAAACATTGTGTGTGCATCAGTGGTCCACCAGTTCCTGTTCTGTCTGTGGTACAGCGGTGCGCTCTGTGAACACTTCTAGAAACGGGGCAAAACGATCCCAGCCCCGTGGTGTACAGTCGTGGATGGGCGTGTCTGTGGTCTGAGGCAGAACGGGAGGGTGAGGGCTGGAGGGGGCCGGCCGCTCCCTGCTGCAGAGGCCTGGGCTTCGTGGACCCGGGGATGGACTTGAGTGGGGGGTGAGGTGAGAACATTCTGGAGGGGCTCAGTGACGACAGGGCTCTGTTTGCGTGGCCGAGATCTCTCCTGTGTTATGGGAAAGCAAAAATGAATGTGGGCCATTAAGCACTTGGATGCTGTTCACGTACCCTGACTGGCAGGTTTGAAGCCCTTCCGCCCCCCGTCCCCCGAATCTGTTCGGGGTCTGTTCTGCCTTTCTGGTTTCATGTGACTTGGCTATGACCGTGCCCTCCGGAGGGCGGTGGGGGGGGCCTCTCTGTCTGAACTGGAAGACACAGCAGCAGGGTCACTTGGTGGTCGGACAGGAAATCCTAAGCACGGCGAGGGCTCAGTTCCTTGAGGATGGCTGTGGGCGGTCCGGGGCGCCGTCCCCACGGACCGGAGGGCCTCTGCGTGTTAGTGTCACTGCGCAGAGCGCCGGGCGGGGAGCTCTCTGCAGGTAGCGGTATCACCCGCAGGGTGCCTGTCCGTGGCGATGGCGGCCTGCAGGTCCGGGCGGGTGGGTCTCACTCCGTTTGCCGTTCTCCAGACTCGCCTGGCTCGACGCTGAAGCTCACAAAACACTGAAGGAGCTGGAGGAGGTGAAAGCCGCGGGCGCAGACGGCGTGCACAGGCAGAGGTGAGCCTGCTTCCGGTGCGGAAAGCCACGGTCCAGCCCGCCCCCTCCCGTGGCCATTGGGGTGCTCACGCTTCCCGTGTGGATGTGCCGACGGGCTGTCTGCTCCTGAGAAGCCCCCCGGGCCAGGGACCGTCGGGTGGCCTTCCGCCCCGTCCGCGGGGCTCGCTCGGCTCCACGTGGGCTCTAGCGGGACGACCGCGGGCGGGACTGAACCCCAGACCGCAGGAACGGGTGGCGTTCGCGCCCGAGGAGCGGTGAGCGCTCGCCTGCCCTGGCCGGTCTGCGTGCCTGCGCCCCGGACCGCGTGGGCCTGCCCGTGTGTCCTTACGCGGTGTTTTTGCTCGGAGTATCTCTCTCGTGTGGAGTTTGATACTGAGCAAAGGTGGCAGTTTAGGGGAGCCGCCTGAGGGGCCGGCCTGCGTCCGTCTGGCCCAGGGGACCCCGCGCTCGGCGGGAGGAGGTTGACGCGCGTGTCCAGCTCACGTGGCTGAGTGCGCAGACACGGCCTTCGGGGTCCACCCTGCGCAGACAAGTCGCCCGAGCGGGCTCTTGAGGTTTGTAGAGGAGGTTGGTACTCTGCTGCCGTGACGGACGGCACTTCGCCCCGAGGTCAGACGAGCGGGGTTCTCTTGGGACAGTGCATCCTGCCACCCATCAGGACGGACGCTCGTCCGTCCCGCTCGAAAGAGGCCCCATCGGTAGTGAAGTCATGGGACCTTAGGGTTGGAAGGGGCTCATTCTCCTAATGACGCTCTCGGGCCCTGCGGCCTTACGTCCCTACGCAGCCTCTGTGATGGGACTGTCTCCGGCGGGGCAGGGCGTTAGGACTCCTACCCACCATCTCCCAGCCAGATGGCCAGACTGCAGCCCACCGTGCCCGCTTGTCCCTCGAGCGGTCACATGTGGTAAATGTGCCTGGACAGCGGCTCCAGCCACGAACAGGCCGTCACGGACTGTCCCCACGCGCCCTCCCCGGCCACCCCCTCCTCCCCAGAGCGAATGCCGTCCCGACCCCTGTTCACTTTTCATCGCCTCCACCCGGACGTCTGTCCCTACGGACGTATCCCTGACGGACGCTGTGCGGTCCTGAGATCTGAGAAGCGAGCGCAGACCAGGGTTAGAGCTGCTGGTGTAAGACGGTGGGTCCGGGCCTGTGTCCCAGGAGGTCAGGGGCAAGGTCAGGGGCGAGTCAGGCAGCTGGGGCGCGGTGGCGAGTGTGCTTCCTAGCGGTATCTTGTTGAGGAAGAAGTGTCAAGGTTTGATAAGACCAATCTCCCACTTTTTTATTTTTCACTTAAGCTCGTTCTGTGTCTGGTCTCAGGGGTCCCCTCCAACGCTAGGGCCCTGAGATGTTCGTCTGCGTCTTCTTCCAACTGCTCTGCAGTCTGAGCCGTATTTTCCCGTCCGCCGTCCGTCCTGACCGAGTTCCCGTGTGAGATGAGGCGCCGCTCAGTGTGCTGGTTTCCTCGCGGAGACCTGCTCTTGTGATGCCGTCCCGGCCGAGCTCTACTCCGTGGGGCGCGTCGGCGGACTGCTCGCCAGGGACCCTCGTGTCGGTCTTCGGGCCTTTCCTGAGGGCGGGTCAGAGATGAGCGTGTGCAGAGAAGACCCCGGAGGGCGAGATCTGGTGTCCCCGGAGCGCCCAACCGGCCTGCGGGGCCCCCTCTCTCCGGGAGGGCACCTGCCCCTACGCCCTGTTTGGCGGCTGCTCGTGCAGAGGAGGGGCCCCCAGACGTCCCGAGGCAGAACCGGGCAGCTGTGAGTTGTGCCGGGCAGGGAAGGGCCCCCGGGTCCTGCCTCTCAGCCATCCTGGACTCGCCTCGCGGCCCCGCAGGCCCCCCGTGCCTGTCCTGCCAGCCCTGCACCCGTGTGGTCAGCGGGGCGCGCGGGGGTTTGCGTGCTCTCGGCTTTCTCGGCTCAGCTCGGTTCCTCATCGCTTCTGTCCGTTCTCCATCTTCTCCTTGTCTCTGGGGGCTTAGGTCTGACTCCGCGATTGTGGGGTTTGGAGACCGAGCAGGATTAGCTTGATTTCTTCCATGTTCTCTCCTCTTCGGTTGTTTAAAGGCAGCCGTTATTTTTTAAAACGTACCGAGGGCCCAACGTACGTCTTCAGAGGCGTCGCGCCACCTGGGGGCTTATTGGAAACGCAGTCTCGGGCCTCACACCGCCGGCCCACTGCGGGTCTGCATTTTACAGAGGCCCCCGGGGACTTTGCGTGGCCTTCACGATTGGAGAAGCACTTTGGTTTCATAATCGTTTCATTTCCTCCACCCGGGGTGGTACGTAAATGCACAAAATAGGGTATCTTCTGCTTTTGATTTTAATTTTTGATTTTGTCTCGGCCCAGTGACTCTGCTGCCCAGTTAGCAGACAAGGTAGAGAAGGCGGTTCTGGAGCGTCTGAAGCCTCTCCTGGTCAAGGCCCAGGTAACCCAGCGCGTCTCGTTTGCTCGTGCCTGGAAGTGCTGGAATAACGGGGGGTCGCTCCGGAGGCGGCTGGGGGCCGCGGTGCCGCGCAGACGTGCAGGCCCGTGCGGGTGTGTGCAATCCACTGCCGCCACTGATGGGTCTTTGGTGTCTGTGAGGGACAGACCAGGGGAAGACAGACAAAGTCCCACCTTTGAGAGAGGGGAGCTTCTAGTTTGGGGAGCGAGTTTGGGCGACACTTTGCATTCCTAATCAAATAGGTCTGTTGGTGACTCTGGTGTTCGGTTACCTGCTTCCGCAGAAGTCCTGGGTACTCTCGCCTCAGTGCTTTGGAATGATTGGCTGGTTCCCGAGGGAGGGGACGTTGGGACCGCGTCTGTGCACACGCTGCCCTCTCCTGAGGAGGAGGCGGCCCCTCAGGTCTGCCGGCCGTGGAAACGGTGCCGTCCGTGTGAACAGACGAGCCCACGGACCCTGTCATGGTCTGACACAGAACGAATGATGTTCTGGGTCCCCGAACAGGCCCCGGAGTTCTGGGCCTCTGGTTTAAGAAACGTGTAATTATTATTGGCGTCCCCAGAAATCTCCGGGGTGCGGGGCTGGGAGCCCTGGAAGTCTCCGGGGTGCAGGACTGGGAGTGCTCTTAGCGACCCTGTCGGCCCGTCTCTCCGTCTCATCGTTGGGGAGACTGGAGCGGAGACGTGTTTCCAAAGTTGAGGGAAGAAAAGGGACAGAGAACCAGGATCCACACGTGGTGTTTATTTTCATGCGGACACGGTGCCTGGAATTGCTGGGGAGCCTGATGTAGCCGAAGCCGATGAGCAGGTCCACGCAGAGGTTCCTGTCACAGTTCATCTGTACGGACACGGGCCGCAGACTTGTGTAATCACAAACGTGCCTGTCTGTTTTAACAGAGAGTCAACTCTTCTCTGGAAGCGGAGGTGCCGAAGGACCGGCCACCGGCAGACACGGCGACAGCCCGGCCTACGGACGAGGTGCGTGCACCGGTGTGGCCACGGTGGGGAGGTCACTGCGCTGGCAGATCCTACTCAGGACGTCGGTTTTCCTCTGACTCATCAGGCCCCCTGGTGCTCACGGCAACCTCTGCAGCCACGGGGTTCTGTCCGTGGCCCCGTCCTCTCCGGGAGGACACGCCACGGCCGGGCGCTGGCCGCCTCTTGCCCTCCCATCCAGCCCAGCCCTGCTCGGGCGTGGCGCGGTCTCTGTGTGGAGGGCCCGGCGCGCGCTGTCAGGCGAGCTCGTGTCGAGCGCCTGGTAACGACCGGGGTCTGGCCTAGCTCGGGGAAGAGCCGGCCGGGGAGAAGGCGGTACCGTCGGAACAGACAGAAGCACGTCTTGCGGTCGCGCGGTCCTCCGGGGGACTTGTGTCCCGCGTTCGTGGGACCGTTCCTGCCCTGCCTGGGCTCGGGCCGTCAGGTGGGCGCCGCCGGCCGGTCTGCCGAGTCTGTGTGGGCCTGGGCGCTGGCCGGCGGCTCCCGCCGCGCTCCTGCTGCGCGTGCTCGGGGCCGACGAGGGCACGGCAGGTGTGCTCTGGGGGCCGGGCCGGGGCCTCCCTGCCGCGCCACCGCCCGATCCTCACAACCGTCGTTTTGCCGCCCCGGCATTTGGTGACGGAGGCGCGTGTGAGGTGAGGCTGCGCCGAGCGGAAGAGGAAGGCCTGCGTTTAGCTCGCGCCCACCGGCCGTGCCTCGTGCAGCGTGGCCTCCACGTGCCGCTCCCTTCCCGGCAGAACGCCTGACCCGGGAGGTGTCCCGAGTGACCCCCTGCGCTGTCGGGGAGTCCGCGCGTGGCAAGCGGGCCGGCCTGGCGCTTGAGAATTGCTCTGTGGGTGCGACGTGGCCGTTAGAGCCACGCGGGGTAGTTGTGCTCGGGGTTAGATGTCGGCGCCACGCACACCGCCCCACGCGACACCTGGGAGTCTGTGTGTGTAAATGACGGGGCAGAATGAGCAGGAAACCTCATCGAAGCCGGCACGACGCTGTAGGAAGTCTTGTTTTCCGTGTTAAGTCGGAGAGAACCCGTGGGGCCCGCGACACGAACCGTCAGAAGGCCCATCCTAGAGCGGAGAAAACCTTCACCGGTGGCACCCCGCCAGTGAAATACAACCCCGACGGGTTTCCTGGTGGACGCGACCACCTCCGACGCCAGGAAAGAGCTCGCGGAGGCGCTGGCGTCATGCGTCCGTCTGCTGCCGCTCTGGTCACCCACTGAGCGCCCGGAGTGGGTCTTTCCAGAATGCACAAGTTGTTCTTTGTTTTTTGTTTCCCAATCAGAAGTTGAAACGCACTTGCCTAAAGAATCACACGCTTCGGCAGAAGTGTAAGAGGTTAGACCACCCAGCTAACGAGCACCGTATGCTGTTCTGTACCTGGCTTCTTCGCCTTGGGGCGATGCCTCCACATCAGGGCGCAGTCAGCGTCCTTATCATTTTTAAGGGCACGCGGTATTCTTCTTTCTTTTTCTTAATTTTTGTTTTGATATTTTTGAGAGAGACAGCATGAGCAGGGAAGGGGGAGAGACAAAGAGGGAGACACGGAGCCCGACGCGAGGCTCAAAGTCACGAACCGTGAGATCAAGACCTGAACTCAAATCAAGAGTCTGACGAGCCACCCGGGTGCCCCCACACACGGTATCCTGGATTCACGGTCCTTACAGAGGAAAAGGGCTACGTGTGCAAACGCATCTCCATTAAGGAGACCTGAGTTCCTGGGTTCGTTTTCTCTAGAGTTTTTGTAATTTTATTGTATTGATTACTCACCTGATTGTACATAATTTTAAGGTTGGGCATTTCCTTCTGTCTTTATTGGCCGTTGATACATTTCCCCCTGTGATCTGTTGGAAGGTTTTCAGATTCCCTGGCGGGAACTGTTCCCCGCATGTCCCCGGGCACACGTGCGCGCCCCACCCTGCTAGCTCTGAGGCCGGACGCGTGTTTCCGCAGGGCGGACGAGGGTGAGAGGGAGGCGCAGGGGGCTCGACCACAGAGCAGACGCGTCCTGTGGGTGGAGCCAGGGTCCGCAGCCCCGGAAGTGTCCCGTCCAGGGCCCGACGCTGTCACTTCCGGCCGACCTTCCATGTTCCAGCCGCACATGAGAGTCAAGGGCGCGCACGCAGCGGCGCTCCGCCTACTGGGGCGCGCACGCAGGGCGGGAGGCGCCAGGCAAGCTCTCCCAGGCCCGTGGCGCAGGATGAGGACCCTCGCGGTGTCGCGAACCTGTCGCGAACCTGTCACGGGAGCGTTGAACCAGAAGGGAATAGATCCGCGTAGGTCCGTGTTCCGGGACAGGACACGCGAGACACCGGCCGTGTCTGGGTGTAGCGCAGGGAAGGCTTTCGTTTCCCGACCGGCAGGGGCGGCGACCCCGAGCCTTGTCGTCGACGGCGAGCACGGGGATTGGCCAGTGCGGCCGTCTGAGTCTGTGGGGACGCGACGGCTTCGGGCGCGTGGCCACGGGAGGGGCGGGGGGGGGGGGGGTGGCGGCGTGGACGCGCTGCGGGGCTGCTTCCCTGCGGCCCACTGGTTCTCATCGCCTCTCCGCCCCTCCTTTGCTTCGTAGGCTGTGGCCGCGGACGGGGGGCCCGGCAGCCTCCGCCAGCAGGGCGACCGTCTGGAAGGCACTGCGCTCCGCTGTGACGTCTTGGCGTCGCAAGCCCGGGCCCCCGGGGCAGGCGGCAGGGACAGCCCGTTTCTGGACACCATGATGCTGCGCATGGAGGAGATGGAGGTGAGGTCAGGGGCCGCCCCCCAGCTCACCTGCAGCCAAGTGTAGGGCCCGGGTCAGGTGACTCGGACACGATGGGGTTGAAGTGTCAGTGCCCTCCCGACACAGAACTCAGGAAGTGACGTGCGGTGCCCCCGAGGGACAGCTGGAGAGCCACAGGGACCAGAGTCTGCGCCCCTCGACTCCTCCGGCCCCGAGCGTGGTCTCCCCACACATCACACCATCCTTCCTTGCTTAGCGTCTGGGGCTCCGCTTTGGGACTCTTTTCTCTTGGGGTTTTAGCCCCAGACATCAGCCAGCCCAGGCCCTGGACGGTCCAGAGCAGGGTGCTGACCCACAGCGAGGCTGGGAGTGGTGTGGCCGCGGCCGGTACAGTCCCCCGGGGGCTCGGGACCCCCACAGCAGCATTGCCTCCTGCCTGCGTCTTGAATTTGCCCCTAAGTAGAAACTTAGTGATCACGGAACCGACTTCCCTTCTCGGGGGTAACGGGGGGACCTGCCGTGTCCAGCGTGGCCGTCTGTAGACTCGCGTGGACCTAACTGTACATCAGGGAAGACTGCTGACGCACACGGCCCGGGTTTTGGAGGCTCAGGAGTTAGCGGCAGGCGGAACGCCTCCCTCTTGCCAGTGAGTTCTCGCGGGCAGTGCTGGTGTCCATCTGTCAGGTTAACCGCTTCGTTTCCTTTTAGACTTTGCCTTGTGAACTTGACTCGCTTCCTGGCCAGGCACGTGCCCATTGCTGGCCGTGTCTGTATCAGTGGGGCCTGCTGAACCACGACACCTGCTTTGTAACGAAACTAATCTTTTCTCGTAACTTAAATTTTTTTTTTTTTTTTTTTTAAGAAATACCAGGAGACGGTTCGCCGAAGATACAATGAAATTGTATATGCTGATCCCCGTCTGTGGACGCAGGAAGGGAAGAGTGGTGAGTGTCCCCCCCCACATTGCGTTCTGAACAATTTCAAACACGCAGGAAAGTTGAAAAGCCTTGGCAGTGGACGCGCGCATACCTGCCACCTTCTAGCCTCCATTCGTTTTATGGTGTGTCTGCTCTTCGTCCGTCCGTCCGTCCTGTTTTTGGATGCACGTTCCAGAGAAAGTTCCGGGCACCGGCAGGCACGGTCCTGAATGTTGCAACGTGTGTCTCAGCAGCTAGGATTTCATGTGTCTTTACAGCCTTTTTTCCTTTTGAGATAAAATTTACGTGTAATAAAAAGCACAGATCTTAGTTGTGTCATTGGATGGGTTTTGACAAATGGATATGCCCTTGTTACCCAAACTCCTGTCAAAATTCGGGCCACCGTGTCACCTTGGAAGGGTCCCTGTGCTCCTCTCCAGTCGGCACCCCCACCCCGGGACCCAATGTGTTGTTTGCACTGCAGGCTAGGTTGTCAGTTCTAGAATTTTCACAAACAGGGGATGCTGTGTGTGTGTGCGCTCTTGTCCACGGGAGGGGTGGGGGGGGGGTCCCGTGTGTGTGCACGCTCTTGTCCACGACGGTCCCCTGTGGACATGCTCTCGTGTGCTCTTGTCCACGGGGGATCCCATGTACTGCGAGTATATTTATGGAAAGTTTGTGCTCACGTAAGTTTTTGCTTCTCTTGGATAAACACATGAGCGGACTTGCCAGGTGATGGGGCTGGGTATGTGTTTAACTTCGTAAAAAACTGTCAAGTCTTTCCCCGAGGCGCTGTCCTGTGTTGCACGTTTGCGGTCTTTAATCGTAGCCGCTTCAATGGACACATGCTGATGTCCCACTGTGGCTTTAATCTCACGGATCCTTGACGAGTAGTGATTCTTACTGATATTGGCTACCGGTATATATTCTTTCGTGAGGTGTCCAGATGTTTTGTGCCTTTAAAAATTGTTTTGTCTTGCTTCCCCTTCCCCGGCAGCCACGAGTCTCCACAGACGTTTGCAGACGTTTTCTGTGTTTTGCTCACCTATGTATTTTCTCAAATGTATTTCTTTAGAGGCAAATATCTTTAATTTTGGAAAGTCTAACATCGGTTTTTTCTTGTATAGATTTTCCGTTTCTGGTCTAGGAAATCTTTGCCTGTTCCCAAGTTGAGAAGAGAGCCTCGTCTCCTTCTAGAAGCCGTGCGGTTTTAGCTCGTGTGTGTAGGTCGGCGATCTGCCCTGAAGAGAAGTGCCTGTGACGTGTGCAGAGGGGAAGGTCCCTTTGTTCTCGTGCCGGTCGCCGGGAAGGCGTCCGCTCTTCTGTTCACCTCTGAGAATTATACTTACGCACGTTTGGTAGCAGTGGCTGTCCCCTTCTTGGATGCGGGGAAGCGCTGTCGCGCGGGCAGTGAACGCCGCGTGTCGGGGTGGGAGGCTCGCCGCCGAGCCGAGTCCCTGCAGCTTCCGAAACGGGAGCCCGGGGGCGTCAGCCTGGACCGAGCGTGTGGCATGTCGAGTTTTGGCAGAAAGACGAGCTGTCCAAACATGGTGCTGACTTGGTCCTTTTGCATTGTCCGTGACTGTCCAGGCTCGGCTCTCTGCTTGTGGCAGTGTCTGCCCTCCAAACCCCCGTCACCGTCACAGGGCAGGGGACAGGGGACGCTCGGGAAGTGGGGGTCACGCGACCCCACCCGTGCTCCCTCACCTGCGAGCCGATCTCCTCTTCCGCCTGAGCCGCGGGTTCTTGGGGCCAGAGTTTATCCTCCTCCCTGTGCGTCCTGCCACGCACGCCTAGCGCGGGCCTCGCAGGGGGACCTCCCAGCCACCGCTTATTAGCGAGTCCGCCGTGTGGGACCAGAAGAGGCACAGGAGGGGCAGGGGTCGCGCCGTGGTTGGGCCCCTGGCCCCGAAGCGGGACTGCCTCGTGCAGAAGCCCGGCTTATCAAGGGCTCCGTGTTCCTCTCTCGGGGACACTTTAAATCACCAGTCACGTTGACGACCGCATGGCTTCCAGTGCGCTCTGTGGGACCCTGAGAGCCGAGATCAGGGTCTGGATGCTTGCATCCCAGTGAGAATCCTGTTTCTGGTCAGTTGCACCACAAAACCAAATTTAGAGCCGGCTTTTGCCGAGTGCGGTGTCTACTCCCGCGTCTTCTCTCTTCGGTGTGTGAAAAATCGAAAACCGTTTTTAGTCGTATGTTTACAGAAACCGACTGATGTGGGAATCGCAGGCACGTCCGTGTGGATCGGGGGAAGTGGTTGGACTCACGGACGCTCCTCGCCTGAGGACACGTTCTCTTCTGTGCCTGGAGTGCATTTGATTCGTTTGAGTTTATAAATAACCCACCGCTCATGGGAGCCGCCAAGCCTGCAGTGCAGTCGGGCTCGCACGCTCTCCGTCGTCGTGCAGGTTGCTGCCAGTGAAAGACTCATCCCGGGGACGAGTCAGGGTTGAGATGTAACTGCTTTTTCCCTTCCCCCATAATGAAACCCTTTAAAGGTTAAAAAACGACCCCAACCCCTTCAGACTCCTCGAACAGGTGGCTGGACCTAATCAGCGCCCACGGACCCTGGCAGCCACCATTTCCCGGAGTGTCCTCAGAGGTCACAGATGCTTCCAGAAGAGCTCGTGGTTTTCTTTCTTTTCTTTCTTTCTTTCTTTTTTTTTTTTTTTAACGTTTACTTATTTTGAGAGGGGGTGGGGAGGGGCAGAGAGAGGGAGAGGGAGAATCCCAAGCAGCCTCTGAGCTGACAGCACAGAGCCCCACCCAGGGCTCGAACTCACAAACCTTGAGATCACGATCTGAGCTGAAATCAAGAGTTGGACATTTGACTGACTGAGCCAGCCAGGCGCCCCAGGAGCCTGTGGTTTCTTAAAACTGATTCCTCGTCGTGCCTTTAAATTCACCTTTTCCTTGAAAACAAGCGTGTTTGCGCTGCCGGCCGCCAGGCTGGGAGAGGTGCGAGCGGCGTCCTCACGGGCCGGCCGCTGGGGCGGCTCTAGGGCCCGTGGGCTGGTGTTTATCTGTGGCCGCTGTGTGCCTCTCTTCTAGAGCAGACGCTCCCAGCAGTAGGTGAAAGGCCTCTCTCTCCTCATCCAGTCGGGACCACAAAGAGCTCCGCGCGCAAAGACCCGGGCGCGAGCATCGTGTTGGAAAGACCTCGCAATGGCAAGTAAGTGGCGCCCAGGCTGCTTCGGCCTCCGGTGCTGTGAGACGCCTGAGTCCGTTGCTTCCCTCAAGACGAGGAAATCCTTTCTCGGGGCCTGGGGCCCAATCTCGCCGAGCTCCAGGGAGGCCTGGTGAAGCGGCGAGGCCGTAAGACGGGCCGGCGAGCGCCGTGCCCGAGGCAGTGTTTATGGGGGGCGGCGCCGCCCGGCTGTGCGGATCCCGTGGCACACCTGCCCCCAGAGCCCTGTGGCGTGTGGGACAGCGATGCCCACACGGGGCAGTCGTCGGGGGCTGCGGGGGTGTTGGCTTTGCCCAGGGGGAGAGAGAAAGACGAGCCTTGGCTCGTCGGGTGGGAGGAACGGCACGCTGTTGCTCGTGGGCCATCTGAGCTCGCCACCTGTCCCCTCAGCTCCCTGGATGCAAGTGTGGACGCTGGCGAGGAGTCTGAGAAGAGGGAGGCTCCCCTTTCGCCCCTTCCGGAAGAGTCTCTGCGGCAGGAAGGCCGCACCGCCCTCCTGGTGCCCCCGGGCATGCGACGCAGCATCCGCGACTCCTGCAGCCGCTTCGAGCAGTATCTCCGCATGACCGCGCACGAGGCCG
The DNA here is from genome assembly GCF_018350155.1 of Leopardus geoffroyi. Classification (NCBI taxonomy): domain Eukaryota; kingdom Metazoa; phylum Chordata; class Mammalia; order Carnivora; family Felidae; genus Leopardus; species Leopardus geoffroyi. Next base: position 664,825 of record NC_059330.1, read on the forward strand.
TGGGCGCCTTCAACCCCTGGCTGATGGCCGAGAGGTCAGTACAGCATCACAGCCTCCACTTGGGGAGCGGGTGCCGCGCCTCAGCTCACAGAGAGGCTGGCGGAGGGCTTCCTCTGCTCGCCGCCTATTTGGGTGGGGGAGACGGCGTCCCGTCAGGTCAGTGACGGGACACAGAACGCTACCAGGCAGGAGACGGTCGGGAGCGCAGAGGTTGCGGGTGGGGCTGCTGGAGTACTTGAGGACGGAGGCTTTTCCGGTATTCAAATGGTTCATCAAAAGACGTGTAAATCCAAATTTTCGTTTTTCATTTGTTTACTTATTTAAGGTTTATTTATTTATAAGAGAGAGACATAGCACGGGTGGGAGAGGGGCAGAGAGAGAGAGGGAGACACAGAATCCGAAGCAGGCTCCAGGCTCCGAGCTGTCGGCACAGAGCCCGACGCGGGGCTCGAACCCACAAGCTGCGAGGTCGCGACCTGAGCCCAAGTCGGACGCTCAACCGACTGAGCCCCCCGGGCGCCCCTGAATCCGCTCCTCTTAAATGCAGCCCCAAATGAGATTCCTTCTGGGCGTCGCTGCTTGCACACCCGTGGACCGCCGCCGTTGAGCGGGTGCCGAGCTGTGGCCTGCGCTTCCTCGGGCAGGTTCAGGCTGGGGGAGTTGGCGTCTGTTTCACCTGCTGCTTGTCTTACGCACTTCGCGGCCTTCCCGCACACTCGCACACCCACCGGCTCCCAGCCCCTCGCCTCCGCCCGCCCCCGTCGTCCGCGGGGCTTGGACCTGCCAGGGGTCCCCTTCGGCGGGACGGCCAGCTCGCGTTTCCCTGGCATCGCTCTCCTCAGACCCTCCGGCTTCCTCTTCCTTCTGATTCCGCCACCTGCTTTCTGTCCCCCCCAGGTGGCGGCTGTCTCTCCTCCGCTCTTCCATCCTTTCTCTGCTTGGAGACTTTGGCGTCCGTCTCCCGTCCGGTGGGCTCTTGCGTGGGATCGGGGATGACCACTTGTGTTCGGCCCCTCAGGCTTACCCTGAGGTGCCAAGACCTCCCTTGACGCGGTGCCGTCCAGAGCGTGGAGACCTTCGCTCGTTTACTTTCTGGGGAGGAGGGGAGGCCGCCGCGGGTCCTCGTGTTCACTGGCGCGCCGTGCCCCCGAAGCTGCCAGGGCTCGTGAGGCTGACGGCGTATGGGGAATCCACAACAAGCCGGGGAAGACGGACCCGTCCCGTGGTTCGTGGTGCATTTCGTTCGTCACTCTCCGGACATAGGGCAGCGCCGCCTGAGCGTGGAGGGAATGATTTGTACACATCTCCCCTGCAGCCCTTGACCCTCAGGTCACCGTGCATCGAACGTTCCGGCTCTCTGTTGTCTCTGGGCCTTGTTCCTCGGGCAGGCGCTCCCAAGGACAGGCCCGTGCTGACCGGGCCTTGGTGGAGCAGCCAGGACGGCCGGCTCCGTCCGGTAGCCTCTCGGGGGAGGGGAGCGAGCTCGGCCCTTCTCTTGCTTGTAACGTGTCCACCCTCCTCACGCCCGAACAAACGTGCTGCTCCCGTGACGAGAGGGAGCAGGTGACACGGGCTGGGTGTGAGTAGCGTGCTGGCCGGAGGGGGCCCGGGCCGAGACGCTTTCAGGGGAAGCAGACTCACCAGCGGCCGCGGAGACTTGTGGGGAGAGGGCGGGTGGGAGCCGTGTGTTTATCTCCTTCCTGAATCCGTGGCCGGGCGCCACGTCACTAGGCGACCACGTGAAAGGCATAAAACCATAAAGGACGGCAAACGGGAAAGAACCAACGAGGGAGCCGAGCGCTGGGACCGAGGACGAGGGCGCCAGGCATGCGCGGAGGCCCCGCCTCCAGCGTCACAGAGCTGTGACCAGACGGGCAGCCCACGCCAGGGCCTGGGCCACTGCCCCGTGCAGCCTGAGGAGGAGGAGGAGGAGGAGGAGGCGGCCTCCACACCACGCGCCCAGAATCACATCCCGGAGAAGCGAAGGGAACGGTCATGCCAGGGAACGAATGGACACCCGAGAAAAAAGGTTTCTGAAGAGTAAAAATATCAGCAATTAAAAACGTCATGAATGTAGTGAATTCACTGGAAAGCTTCAAAGAAAAAGCCTAATCTCTGGAGGAGAATAAAAAGGCAAGAAAAGATCTTACACGTTAGATTGTGCGGCAATTCCAACTCAGGTGCCGGGAGGTGGGCCACAGACCGTGGCTTCAGCGGCAGGGCCGCGTGCGGTGGGTGTCAGCGACCTGCTTTCTGGACCCGCGGCAGCCGTCCTTGGGGCCTGAGTGCCCGTCCGCCCCCGGGGCCGAGGCTTCGGCTTACTTACCTCGTAGGGACGCAGACGTTTGTCTGACGGCGGGAGCTCCCGGCTGTGAGGACGGGGCCTGTCGTGGCGTGTGGGTGAGGCGTGTGCGCACGCAGCAGAAGGCACGTCAGGGCGTCGCCGTGGAAAGGTGTGTGAGGAGCACAGAAGGTTCCAGAGGGTTCATCAGGCCCCTTCCCGCGTCAGAAGAAAGAACGACTACGAGGTATCGGAACCCCGAACTCTGTGCTCGGCTGAGGCGTCTGTGGGCAGAAGGAAGGCGCGTTCCGGGATGCGCAGGGTCCAAGAACTTGGTTTCTGTTCGTGACTGAGCTAGCGGAGAGCGTGTGCACCAGCGAGGGGTGGACCGGAGGAGATGAGCTCCAGCGAGGGGCCTCCAGAGAAAAGGGGAAAGCTGGTTCCACGGGGGGAGCTTTTCAGCACACACAGCGAGCAGCTGGCCCAGTGGAGGGAGGACGGGAGCGCATGGGGCGCAAAGGCGGAAAGCCGGCCGGGAGCTCAGGCGTCTGACCTCCTGAGAGCACCTTGGCGTGTCTGTGGGAGTTTGGGCGGGTTCGTGACGGACGGACGTGGGAGGCACAGCAGAGTAAATGCAGCGGTCGCTCGTGCCCTCGGCTCGCTCAGGATAACTCAGGACACAAGCTACGTTGAGAGGGAAGCACGCGTGCGGGAAGGCTTCCGGAAAGCTGCCGGCCGACGCGGAGGGGCCCGGGGTCCCGGAGAAGCCGGCGGAGGCCCCCCCAAGAACGTTCACCGGGACACGTTCACCGTGGGAAACGGTAAACGGGTGTGGTTCAGGCCAGTCAGAAACGGTCCCGGAAGAGAGGTGGGCCACACGGGAGCCACGGAGGTGTCCGAGGTCAGCGCGCGGGGAAGCGAACGTCGTCTGCGGGAGACGGCGAACGTGTCTCCCTGGGTGCGCGTGCGGACGAGCACCCCACGGAGCGTCCGCGCTGCTCCGAGGCCCACGGCTTGTCTGGGAAAACCGTTGGAACGTCCGCGGTCGGGCTGGCCGGAGGTCAGGGGCGGCGCTGAGGTCCGGGACTGCCGGTAAGGGAAGCGTGGCATGCGTGACGTCCGGGCTAACGGCCAGGACGAAACGTAAGTGAAAGACCCCCCGAGATCGGAGGCAGGCGAGGAAGGAGAGCGAACGGACAGAGAACAGCGTCTCAGGAGGAGGAGCTCGGGTGTGTCAGAATTGCCTCCAGCAGCGCCGAGCACGCGGCTCTGAGCGCCCTTCTGCCGGCTGGGCTGCCGGGGCCCCTTCGGGCTGAGGCCGCGAGCCTGAAGGACGTGCCGGGAAGGGGGGTCCGAGCTCGGGGCCGTCCAGGGGACGCAGCCAGCCTGACGGGTGCTCTGGCCGGCGCGGGGCGCTGAGCCTCGGGAAGTGCCGGGTTCGAGCGTGCGGGGCCGCGTCCACACGGGAGCGAGTGAGGGAAGGACCGCGTGGGGAGGGCTCCGCGTCACAGCGTGGCCGTTGCGCGGCCGGCCGGCCGACTCGGGCACGTGGGAGGAAGAGTCTCGATGCCCCCTGCGATTGTGCAGCCGTTCCTGGGGTTCGCGGGGGGAGCAGCGGCCTCACCGCAGGTGAGAAGAGTCGCCGTCAGCGGCGAGACAGACGGACGGACTCACTGAGGGGAGTCAGCGGCCCCTCTGTGGCCTTGTTCCGAAGGCAGATGACCTGAGCGACTGCGAAGAAACCTCAGAGGAGCCCACATTGGGGGTCGTTCCCCAGAGGAGGGCCTTGCCGTTTGGAAAATGGCAAGGTCACGAGAGGCAGGCCGAGGGACGCTCCCAGGCTCAGGGTGGGCTGCGAGCGGGCGCTGGCGGGGCATGAGGCAGGTCTGAGGGCGGTCTGTCAGTGGGTCCGGAGCGTGATGTGTCGGCGTCTGTGTGTGGAGGGCGCGCTCGCGGTCCGGTCCTGGCCGCGGGGGCCTCTCACCTTGGGATCGAGTTTGCACGTGAGCCGCTCCGGGTGAGCGCACGAGGAGGGGTGAGCAGGGGAGGGAGCAGCCCACGTGGCAGCCCAGGAGGGGGGGAGGGGGGGCGGGGGGGCCCGCGTGGCGGCCGCCTTCAGCCGTGGTTTGTGTTCCAGCTTCTCGGACGAGCTGGTGGACGAGGCCCTGGGCGCCGTGGCCGCGGAGCTGGAGGACACGTGTGAGGACTACGCGGAAGCCGTGTTCACGTCGGAGTTCTTGGAGGCCGCCGCTTGAAGCCCGTCTCCGTGGCGGGCCTCCTCCCCGGGGCCCACGGGTGGCCTTGGCCTCGGCTGTCCCTCCGGGCGGGGCCGCTGCCCTTGGAGAGGAAGGACGTGCGTCTCCGTGTCGTCGTGGCGGTGGAGCCGGTGGTTGATGGCGGTGGGTGTTCGTTGCCCAGGAACCGTGAATCGCCTGACGAGACGGTGTTTTCCGAACTGTGGTTTTTCTGTCGAGATATCGGTGACGCGAGCGTCCTGGCAGGTGGTGGAAGACGTGTTTCACTCCCGGGGTCGAGATGCTCCCGTCACCCCCCGTCAGCCCCCGTCACCCGGCCGTGAGCCTGCCAGTCCCCGTGTGCGGCACCGCCTCTGGCTCTCAGCCCCTCGTGGTCCCCGGCCTCGCCCTGGGGGGCGTATGGACGCAGACCTTTGAATTGAGGGGCCGGGAGGGCGCCCAGCTCACGTCCCTTCCGCGGGGTCGCACCTCCCCCGCCTCCAGACCCACCGAGCAGCCTGGGTGGGAGGACAGACAGGCCTGGATGTGCTGCCCGCACCCCCCCCCCCCAAGAAAGGAAGACACCCGAGAGCGGGGGGCGCTCTGTGCCCTCGTCCCTCCTCTCCCCTCCCCTCCCCTCTCCGTCAGGATTCACCAAGAGGAAAGCCTCTGATGTTTCAGAAACGGAAAAGGCACGTGCGTGAGTTTTTCTCGACCGGAGCCCTGCCGAGGACCCACCCGAGGGAGGATTCGCGCCCAGGATAACGTGCGTCTTCATGACACGCACGGCGTCACGTCTGGGACTTTTCTCCCAAGTACACGTGTTTCGGGGAGCGGTGCACCTGTCCCGTCACGCGACCTGTGCAAAATTGGGCTTTGTTTCGTGTGCGCACGCTCCTAAACGTCACACAGCCTCCCAAGGGAAAACGCTCCCAGGTTACTGGAAGGTCTTCGAGGCGAGGGGCGCGTGTGCACTTGGCGGGGCGTCTGCCGTCTGTAGCTGGAGTCGTTTGTGTGCTAGCGTTTGCTGTGATTTGTAAAATAAACTCAGGATCTTAAAGGACGGGCGTGTCTGAGATGGTTCGCACCTTTTCCGTGGACAGAGATGCGATTGACGGAACCCAGGCAGGCCCGTGCTGTCTCCTCGTTCTCACATACTTGCCCGTCTGTGCGGGAGACCGGGGGCGGGAAGGGACGGGAGGCCGTGCCTGTGTTCAGGGCTGCGTGCTCACGACGTCCCGTGTCCAGAGTTCGCTCAGGCGTGTTCTGCCTCCTCGGCCCCAGGCAGCGCGGCCCGGGCACCATGTCCCTGTCCGAGGGGGCGCCCGGCCCAGACTGCCCTTTGTTCCGGAATGCCGTCCCCCTGCCTCCACGTGGGGCCTGCGTTACAGCTTCGGCCCACAGCGAGTCTCCGCTGAGAAGCCTTCTCCAGAGACGCAGGGATAAGCCGCCAGAAGTCACCGGGGTCGCCGGCGAGTGGTGCGGAGCTGTTGACGGGGAGTCCCCCGTTGGTGGCCCTGCACCCCAGCCTCCAGGCCTCATACCCGATCCCTGTGCTGGTTCTCCGGGCCCGTGCGTGTGGCTCTCGGCCGCACAGCCCGCTGGCACTCCCCCCGTGTGGCCGGTGTCCCCGTGTGTGGAGACGTGGGTCCCTCGCGCCCGGGCGCCCGGCCTGTGCACTTGCCTCTCTGGTCTGTCTGCTCTGAGGGCGGGGCCTCCGCCCACGCGTACTTGGCGCCCAGTGGGTTCTCTTAGGTCCACACAAGGAGAAAGCCCCCTTCCCGGGGAAAGGTTCTGGGGGGCGGGGGGGAGGGTCTGTCCCACGTGTCAGCCTGACGTGGCCTGACGTGGTCGCCACCGGCTGAACTGCAGACCCCGCGTCCGAGGCTGGTGCACGGGGGACGCCACATCTGAGAGCAGACGTGTGCGGCCGCAGGCGCGTCCTCCGTTCTCCCTCTGCGGCGGCACCGGGACCTGGGAGGGAAGGCGGCGAGGGTGTCTTTCTTGTCCCTGAGGGCTTCTCTCCGGGTGAGGGGCTGAAGGCCAAGGAGGGTCTCAGTTGAAGCCCTTGGCGCCAGTGGGACAGGAAGGGGCTGCGGACGGGGGTTGGGGACTTTCAGGGTTTCCTGGGCCCCAGAGACATCACAGGGAGGCAGTGGCAGGCGGATGCCCTTCTCCTCCCCTCCCCCTCTCTCCTGCCTGCCCCCTGGGGGTCTTTCCCCACCCCCACCTACCACCATCCCTCTGCTTCCCCAGGCGCCCCGAGTCCCTGGGATCTTTCCCTGCAGCCCCTCCCACACTCTCCTGCTCTTCCCTTGGGCCTGGGGGTGGGGGGATGGGTCCCTGCCGGAGAAGTCCCCGCCCCACTGGGTGGGACCCTCAGGCCCAGTGGCCAGATCTCCTTGCCCGGCTGCTTGGCTGCTCATGGAAGGGAGAAATGGCGGGGGGGGGGGGGGGGGTTCCCCTGAGCCTGGGCTGATGACCCAGAGCCCCCGGCAGAGGCTGGGAGAGAGGCAGCTGCCCTCCCTGCCCCCCCCCCCCCCGCCTGCTGTACGCCTTCAGTTCACATGTCCTTCTCTGTCTCTCCCCACCCGGCCTGTGTGCCTGCAGATCTGGGCTCGTGGAGGGTCCGGAGCCATGACGTGAGCTCCTCTTGGACCTCCGTGCCTCAGTTTCCCGATCTGGGACTCAGGCTACTGGAGGATTAAGGGAAGTGATTCCACGCACACGCCTGGCAGACAGTAAGCCGTGGGTGGATGTCAACCTTCAGGCGTGTCTTCGGGACCCTTACAGGAGGGAGCCTGGGGGCTGGCCTCGTGGCCTCAGTTCCCAGGGGCCTGCCTGTCGCCCTGCTCCTCCTCTGCGTCCTCTGCTGGCGATCCCGTGTCTCTCCCTGCCTCACCTTCCAGCCCAGACCGTGGCTGGACCGCTTCCTTGAGGCACGCAGCGGAAACCCTGCCAGGCCCGGGGCACAGAGACGCATCCAGGCCATGCTTCACACGGGTCCGCCTGGGGGCCTAGAGACACAGTGACGAAGCAAACTCGCCAAGCGTCCCTCTGACTTCCAGCCCGGCCTCTGCTTTCTGTCTGTGTCTCAAGCAGATGATTCCTAGTCGGGCCGCAGGCATCACCCGCGGATGCGGCCTCCTTCGGCTGGCAGGCACCGCGGTCCTTCTGTGCTGGGCACCCTGCTCAGTCCTGGGCTCGCACATCCTAGCCTCCCAGCAGCCCAGACGGCCCAACCGCCCGGGCGAGCCCCCGCCTCCCTACCGGAGCTGGACCCAGAGCGCAGCCCAGGGAGGGTGGCGGCTGCCGTCCCCTGCGTCCTGGGTGCCCGGTTTCCAGCAGCCTCACCATTTCTGACGCAAACATCGAGGCGGGGATCATTAACACGTTTCACAGGTGGAGCCGCATCCCGGTGAGGTGGGGCCTAAGCGGCCAGGAGGTGACCGTCCACTGCCCGAGGCGGCCTGCAGGGCCCTGGCATCCATCCAGGCCCCTCCCCCAGCCGGCACCAGGAGCCGCTCCACCCTGAAGCCCATGCCACACGGGCGCCCCTGTGGCCTCGCCGCCCCCACCGGGTCCTGCTGAGCTGCTCTTCGCCCGGTGGCCTCAGTGACACCCGCATTCCCAGCCCTGCCCTGGTCTCCTCCTCTTGTCCTGGAGGCGGCCTTTTCAGGCAGCACCCCCAGCTGGTGACGGGCTGCACAGCAGCAGCCACGGCCCCACGGTCCCCAGGGAGCTGGGCAGCGGGCTGGGCTGTCGCAGGCCCTTTCTAGCCTGACCCCGGGGCTCTGACCTGCCAGCTCGCACCCACCTGCATCATGCACTCGCCGCACGGATGGACCACAGGTGAGGGCAGCTTCCCTTAGGGGAGGCGAGGCCCCGCTACCTGAGCCTCAGGACCGCACGGCCGCCAGGGCAGACCTGCCGGGGGCGCCTCAGAAAGATGGGCGGTTTGTACTAACATTCACGCAGGTTCACTGCCTGCGCCGGGGACACAGGGACAGTGGAGGCCAGGCCCGCGCGGCCGGAGCACGAAGGCTGGGGGGCGGGGGGGGATTTACCCCAGGCCGCCCCCCCCCCCCCCCAGCGTCCCGGTCGGTCCTGCTCCCCAGACTGCCCTCGCCCCGGGGTCCCAGTCCGTCCTCACAGATCCCAGCCCTGACGAACGTGTGGGGTCTGCAGGCATGGGCTCTCACAGTGGGGATCAGCCTCACTTCCCCAGTGTGGACATGGGGCACAGAGGGAATCCATGGGGGCGAGCAGCCTGGCACGTGCTGAGGCTGCGGGCCCCACGGGCACCCTCTTGGCTTGCTCTCGTGTCAGCTCCCGGTGATGGATTTTCTACCTGCTCGGTGTGACCCAAGGCCCACAGAGCCAGCCAACACGCGCGTCAGTGTCGTGAAGAGATCCCCGATGCGGGGCCGCTGAGCGGGGTGCCTCGTGAGGACAGTGCGGTGTGACTTTTTGCCAGTGTGGACGCTGTCGTCCTAGCCTCTGGAGGGAGGCGAGGCCCACGCGCAGGGGTGCTATGGCCGCCTGGCCACATCGCAGGGGCCGCTGGGGCGCGTTTTAATGAGCTCACGGCTGTTCCTGGCTTCAGACAAGCACGTCCCGGATCCCCCGCACTTAGGGCCCTGTTTCCCAGCCCCTAAGTTAGTCAAAGGGATCGACTCACCCAAGTTCTTGCTGTTGAAGGGTCAAGACCCCGGCAAAAATCAGGTAAAGGCTACGGACCTTTCCTCAGAAAATGCACACACACATGCACATGTAACACGTGCACACACGTGCACAGATATGCTTGCACACACATGCACAGACGCACGCACACACAGTGCACGTGTGCACATGCATGCACACATACACATGACAGAGCACGTGTATACACATCGCACGCACGCATACGTACACACGCACAGGCACACACCACACGTATACACACGTACGCATTTACACCTGCACACGTATGCACACAGCTGCGGTTTTGGGGGCTCCCAACCCCTAGGCCCAGGCAGGTGGGACACCTGGTCAAGGAGGCCTGCTGGAAGGCCCCCCCCTCTCCCCCGCCATGTCGCGCTCCGACGCGTGTGCCTCGCAGGGGCTGTCTAGGGCATTAAAAAAAATGTTGTTTTTAATATGTATTTATTTTTGAGGGAGAGAGAGAGAGCATGAGTGGGGGAGGCACAGAGAGAGAGGGGGAGACACGGAATCCGAAGCAGGCTCCAGGCTCCGAGCCGTCAGCACAGAGCCCGACGCGGGGCTCGAACTCACGAGCTGCGAGATCACGAACCTGAGTTGAAGTCGGACGCCCAACCGACTGAGCCTCCCAGGTGCCTCTGGAGGCATCTTCTCATCTCTGGGGGAGACACAGGAGGGTTTGTTGCCCTTTCCTGCAGAGCGCGTGCAGGGCTCGCAGGCGTCAGCGGTGACACTGGCTCCGGATCCAAGGTCTCGGGTCTGGTGCACATCCCTTTCTCCCTCTTGATGTGTGAGAAACCTCTCCCTTCCGGAAACAGAGCTGGACTCGGTCGCAAGTGTTCTTACTCTCCGAGTATGAAAGAAGGGGACGCCGAAACATGTAAAACCGTCCGCAGCCACTTGCCCCCCCGGACCCCATGCGTCCGGCAGCCCCGCTCACACGCCCCGACAGCAGGTCACACGCCCTCCAGAAGGTTTCGGGAGCCCTTCGCTCTGGCGGGGCCTCAGGAGCGAGCTCTGGGGATCACAGGGTCCCAGCGTCTACGGAGCTTGGAATTCAGCATGCAGCCTCCCCTCCGAAGCGTGCGGGACCCCCACTGTCCTGACAATGTACCCGTGAGGCCCACATGCCTCCCGCTACCGTCCCCGAAGCCGGGAGAGCTCACGTGTCCCGGCTCGGTCAACCAGCTGGGCCTGAATGAGCGAAGCAGAGATGGGGGTCCCATGAGCAGTGCGGGCACCTGTGGTGTAGACGGGGGCCGTCAGGGGAGTCGGCTGCTGCGCTTTGCGGTGTTGGCTCTGAGCAGCCTGGGTTCCTCTCTGCCCCCCCAGACGAGTCAGCGAAGCCTCCTTTGGTCTCTCAGACCCTAGGAAACTCCCCTTCTGCCTGAGAGCCTGAGCGTGTGTCTACAGGGACAGGAAGCACCCTGCCGTGCGCGTGCCCGTGCCCTGCGCACACCGCCTGCACTGCGTGCCGTTTGTGTAAGCAGGCACTCACTGCTGCTCCTGCCAGCGGGGGGCAGGACGAGGACAGAGCAGGAGGGGCTCCCGGGGGTGTGAGGAGAGAGCCCAGTGCTAGGAGCCCCGTCTGACCGCCCGGAACCTGGACCCAGCGTCCCAACCTGTGCAGCAAGACGTGTCCGCTGAGCACGGGGCATCCCTGAGTGGGGCCTGGGGTCCTTCCGACTCCCACACCCCCTTCCTCGCTGGCACAGAGGACGTAGGATTCTGGCCTCCCCGAGACCCGAGTCTGAGCAGGAGCACAGCGGGCGGCCTCCTCCGCAGCCCCTGGCCCCTGGCCTTCCCGACACTGCCCACTGCGGGGCTTTGCTTTCTGCCTTCGGCAGCTGATTTACATGAAAAACGGATTTTATTTCTGGAACCGCCTCTTCCTTCCCCCTCAGCCCCCGTGAGCCCCCGGACAGCTCCTGGCGGACCGCAGCCCCTCGGCTGGTAACCGAATGGGCACGTGCTTCACTGCTGCAGCTCAGAGGGGCCGTTCCCGTCCTCGCCGAAGGCCGCACGGCCCGGGGTCCCCGGGGTGCCTTTTCACTCCGCGGGTAATCTAGTATGTCCGTAATGAGTGCAGTCAATTCACTCTCAGAGCCTCGTAAAATTCGGCCTTTTCGCCATCGGTACACAGCGCAGCAGGGTCTGCGGGGACAGGGCCCCTCCCGGGCCGGGCGGCCCCACCTGCCCAGCCTCCCCCACGTGCTGATGCGGGGCGTGGACGCCAGGGGGCGGGCCGGTCCACCACTCAGGGCCTAAAGAAAGATGGGTAGCTTGTGAGCCTCAGTTTCCTTGTCTGCGAAGTGGGAGGGTTCATGCTGCTTGGACAGAACGAGGCCGCTGGGGGCACAGGAACCACACAGAAAGTATCTGCTGCTGCTGTGCTCACAGGGTGACGAGAGCGGCCCCAGGAAGAGCTCCCGGCCTAGGCCCTGGGGGCAGAGGGGTGGACAGGATGACCCCCCTCCCCGGGGCTCCCTCCCCCAGGGACCCTGTTCTGGCCCATCCGAGCCCCGTGAGCCCCAGCAGCGGGTGCTCCCCGGAGCCGAGACCAGTGCGCGCCGCACCTGAGCCGCACGCGGCGACCGGGCCGCCAGGATTTGTTCCCGGCGCGAAGGAGCCCCCTCGGAGCTCAGACCTCCCGCCTCCTTCCCCAGCACCGCCCTGGGAGGCTCCCGGTGGGCATCACTGTGCTCAGATGTGGGGGAGGGAGATGAAGTTCGTGTCCCAGCGGAGGTGGGGGGCGGTGGGGCCCGGGCTGCAAGTCAGGTTCTCGAACTGGGGCGAGTCACCCCACTGCTTGCGGCCTCGGTCTTTCCGTCCGAAATGAAGACAGGACCACCTGAGAGCGATTTGTGATGCGGTAGTTAGGGAAATCTGCGTGTTCCCGACGCCCCACCATCCCAGGGCTCCGCGTGTGCCCCGGAGTCTCCCAGACGAGAGCACGCAGTGCAGGGCGACGTCCGCACAGCGAGAAGCTGTCCTAAGTGGCCATTGAGAGGGCTGGAAAACGGGGCTCCCCGGGGGGCCCAGTCGGTTGAACGCCCAACTTCGGCTCAGGTCATGATCTCCCAGTTCGTGCGTCTGAGCCCCACATCGGGCTCTGTGCGGACAGCGCTGAGGCTGCTGGAGATCCTCTGTTCCCCTCCCTCTGCCTCTCCCCCACTCACACTCTGTCTCTCAAAAATATAATAAAACGTCAGAAGGGGGGGTCAGAACAACAAGGGGAGGTGGCTTTGTGCTGCGAAGTATTACGCGGGGCTACAGGCAAATCTGCAAATATCGATGTGTACGGAGCTCAGGCACCACAAAGGGAAGGGGAGGGCGGGGAACGAGCTGTCCGCCCAGGTGCCGGGACCACGACGTTCTGGATGCAGACTTGCAGGTGACTGACGTCGTGCGCACACACAGAAGGAGCCTCCGCAGATAGACCAGGGAGGCAGACACTGGAGGAGGGGAGGGGAGGGCAGCTAAGAGCAGGAGAGACGCACACAAACAGGGCCACACAGCGTGGCCGGAGCCGGAGCGAGGACCCGTCGGAGTAGGGGAGCCCGAGGCCCGGTGTGCACGCGAGGGAGCGGCAACAGGTGTAGACGAGTGCTCGGTGCAGGGGAAGCCACGCCTGCTGACGCAGGGTCTGATTGTGATTTCCTGTCCTCGCTGGACCGGCGGCCTCAGTGGCGGAGCCCTGGCTGGTTTCCCCGTCGACCTGTTGCTTCTTAGGTGCCTTGCTGTCTACGGCAGTGTCTGACTTTCCGTGTTCTGGAGTCTGGCGCGTGAGCCACGTTGTGCGTGGGGCTGGGGCTGGACAGGTGAGGCCATGTGGACGGTGCTGCAGGATGGGGACGGTCACACCCGCCACCAGCGGTCGATTTCCAGCCGGGTCCTAATTCGTGTCTGGTCTGCGTATAACTTGAAGCCGGCTGGGCCTGCTCGGGGCCAGTGTCAGCAGTCCTGACGTGGGACAAACACAAACCGCATCCCCTGCAGGGCCGAAGAAGGAGGTGCAGTGTCGCTGGCATCCCCGACCGTGGATGGGGGTGGGGGGGGGGGGTGGGGTGGGGTCGTGCGCCACAGCGTAGCCTCCTTAAGCACCTCCTCGGAGCAGCCGGGACGTCTCCCCCTCGTCCAGCTGTCGCCCCCTGAAGAACCTGCCCCTCGGCCCCTCCAGCCCCTCCCAGGCCCTGTGATGGGCACCCTGCTTGGTGAGACAGAGAAGCAGGCCGAGCAGCGACCTGACCCTCAGCGGCCTTGCGCTCAAGCCCAGGTGGACATGGCCCCGTTCAGCGGGTTCTGTGGGTGTTTGTAGAAAACGCTGAGGATATGGCACTGGAATGTTGACCCCGGAGCCCCCCGTCGGAGGCCGGAACGGGACACACTCTGTGTAACCTCGGAGCCTTGGGCTTGGTCCTCCAGGCTGGGGGCTGCCCTGGCCGGGGTCCTTGCACGTGGGGTCCAGGGCACCCCCGAGGGCTCATTTGGCCTCTGCAGATGGCAAATGAGACCCTTGGCCACCCAGCGCCTCCTTTACGGATGTGCTGTGAGGGTGAGGCCGTGGTCATCCACGTGGCTGAGAACGGGCTCCTGCTGAAGGGTGGGGGCGGGCGGGGTCCTGACCCTCCTGAGGTGGAAAGTGCGAACAGACTACATCAGCAGGAGGAGGGCCGGGGGGGCTGCCGATGGACGAGCAGGGTCCACCAGGCGTCCCGCGTGGCGGGCAGGGCTGGGAGCAGCCACTCTCAGAGCTTCCCTGGAAGGCTCCAGAAAAGAGCATCTGTTTCCGAGGCTGCTTTTGTGAGTGGAGGCGGCCCCCGCGGTGGTGACAACAACCTAGGGACCCGGGAGGAGGGGCCGGGAGTCTCCAGGGAGGGAAGGTGCTGCCAGAGGTTCAGGGGAGACCGGGGGGGGGGGGGCGCTTCTCTGCCCGGGGCCGGGGCGGCCCAGTCCACCTGCCGTCCACCAGCAGAGGTCAGCGATGCGGCACCGGGCCAGCCCGGTGTCCCATCGGGGAGCCGGGAGCAGCCGGCCAGGCCCCACAGGCCCCGCAGTACCCACCCCACCAGCCAGCACGTCCGGAAAGGAAATGAGTGTAGCCGGGCGTGCCTGCCTTTCTATGGGCCCGTGTTGGCTCCTGATGACGGTCACTTACCTTTCCAAGTGCGTGGACACCAGCTGTCCCGGATCCGGGTCCAGGCCCGGACTGCCTACCTGCCTGGAGCTCTCGGTCTGTCCAGTCGGCGCACGCGTTCTCGGGCGGTGGGCGGCACTGACCTGGGCACCCGTTCACCAGTTCTCGGGGCCGTTGTGCTCGTGGGGCCTGGGAGCCGCGGGGGCTCTGGAGGCAGAAGTGGGACACGCTGTGGACCCAGGTCGGCCTGGAACCCTGCCCGGGACACCGGCCACAGAGCTGGGGGCCCACAGACACCTTCTGGCTCCTGCTTCCCTCCTGCGGGCAGCCGAGGGCAGCGTCTCCGAACGGCTACTTTTTCTTCCTCCAAACACGGTGGTTCTTCTGAGGCAGGAAGTTAGTCCCCAGCAGGCAGTCCAGCGGCCCCGACCATCCCGAAGTGTTTGCTCTGCCCGGAGGCTGGGCCGGAACCTCCTCGCGGGCTGGTAAGGTCCACGCGGCCGGGTGCACTCCCGGCTGGACCGCATGCAGCCCTCGGGGTGAACGCCAGGCAGGCCGGGGTCGGGGAAGCACAGAGCCCAGGGGCAGCTGTCCTGAGGCAGGGGCCCATCCGAGCGTGGGGCGCGGGCGGTCCGGCCACAGGACGTGTGCACTTCCCACCAACGCGACACCGGCCCTTGACTGCCCTCTCGTCCTCTCCCAGGGGTTTGCGGCGCCTGCACAGAGCGGTGGGGAGGGGTCTCCGTGCCCACCGCAGGGTGCACCTCCCCTGAGTAGGGTGCATCTGCCTGTGTGTGGGTGTGTGCACGCGCACACACCCACACACATCCACACGTATACGTCCACATCTGTGCACATCCCCACCCAAACCCACGTGCACATACCCCCACCTGCACACTTGCACACATACATGCACACACATGCTTAAAAACACCTGCGCACAGGTACACACACGGACACAGAACCACACACACACACACGCGTACATATTCTCATATACACGCATATACACACATCCACACATGTGTACGCACCTGTTCACCCACACTTGCACACCCACACACATCCACACACGACATCCACACGTATACGTCCACATCTGTGCACATCCCCACCCACACCCATGTGCACATACCTCCACATGCACACTTGCACACATACGTGCACACACATGCTTAAAAACACCACACAGGTACACACACAGACACACAACCACACAGACACGCATGCGTACATATTCTCATATACACACATACACACACATCCACACACGTGTACACACCTGTTCACCTACCCTTGCACACACACACACCCACACACATCCACACACACATCCACACGTATATGTCCACATCTGTGCACATCCCCACCCAAACCCACGTGCACATACCCCCACCTGCACACTTGCACACGTACATGCACACACATGCTTAAAAACACCTGCGCACAGGTACACACACAGACACACAACTACACATACACGCGTACATATTCTCATATACACGCATACACACACATTCACACACCTGTACGCACCTGTTCACCCACACTTGCGCACGCGCGCACACACACACACACACACACAGCAGGGCCAGGAAATCACAGGTCCCTGCAAACTGCAGTCACTGTTGCTGCTGTAAGCCAAGGGCCCCGGGGAGGCGCTCAGGCCCGGTGCGTCGCCCCCCCCCCCCCCCCCCCCCCCCCCCCCACCGAGGCAGGTTTATTGCCTTTCGGTGGCCATTCACACCCACAGCCCAGGTGGCCAAACCTGGACTCTCTGCGGGGGCCCAGGCCTCTCGCCGTGCCCCGCCTGCAGGGAAGGGTGAGGGCAGCCTGGCACAGCGGGCAGAGCACAGGCCAGCAACCCAAACCTGCGGACCGCCCACAGCGAACCTTCACTTCCGTTCCTTCACGGACAAGCTGGGTTGCGCACCACACCTCTGAGGGCACCTGCGGGTTCACAGACCGGCTGTGGATGAAGCCGCGAGGTCACTGCCCGTCCGGCCAGCACTCACTGCTGTTCCCATCCCCACCAGACCCCAGGAACGGGGAGGGTCTGCAGGAATCCATTCACGCTCTTCCGGGGGGACGGGGGGGGGGGGGACCAGTGGCACACCGGTGAACAGCTGTGGCTCTGTGTCCCTGGGGCTTCTGAAATTCCGTCTTCTGGAGTCAGCGCTGCCGTCTGGTTCCGGGATCCAGAGCTCCCGGGACTGGGGGACTTTCGGAGCTTCTGGCGAAGCTGCCCTGGGGAGTTTGGGTGGAGGGCCTTAGGAGGCCCTGCTTTTGTTAGCTGGGACACCAGTCAGAAGGACCCACATGTGGGTCGTACAAGATGCAGGTTTCAGCTCAAACGAGGAAAAACATTTTCACGGACAGCACCATCCAAAGACAGAACTCTGGCTCGAGCTACTGGGCACCCTGTCCTTGGATGGGGTCAACCAGGAGGTACAGGCCCCTTGATGAGAGTCCTGTGGATGGAGTCAAAGACCCAAGCGGGTGCGGGGACTGGATACTCACGGAGACTCCGGTGGCTCCACCTGGGTCCAGTTTCCCACAGAGGGGCTGATGGAGTAAGGACCGAGGCTAGCCGGTGGGGGGGTCACCTAACGCACCTTTTCCCCCAGGAGGCGAGGGTGGGGCAGGGAGGGTGGGGGCCTGGCTGTGGATTCCTCACGAGTTGCCGAGGGCTTGTTTTCAGGGCAGGGCCTGGCGGGTGGAGAAGCCCTGAGGACCAGCGACCCCAACCTTTCCCGCTGCAGGGGGCAGGGTGGCATTGCCCTGTGCCGAGAGCTGGAGGGCCGGGGACCCAGCCCAGCCCTTCCCCGGCTGCCAGCCGGGCTCTGCTGCCTGGGGCTGGGCTGGCCTGCAGAGCCCTGGCTGCGAAGCCTCCAACCGGCCTGCTCGCCGGATCGTCTGCAGCCCGGCGTGGGCACGCGGAAGGGCCGCTGCCCGCCCCCCACTCCAGACTGCTGCAAGCGGACTGGCTTGTGCCGCTCGCGTTCCTGCGGAGTTAAAGGCACTGAAGTCCCTCCCCGTCCCAGGCGGGTCAGACCCTGGAGATGACCCCGGACGCCAGCGTGGGGGCTGACGGAGGGCCCCAATCCGCCGGTGACAACCCCCCCCCCCCGGCCCCACCTCCCTGTCCTCTCCTCTCTCGGTACCCCTCCCGCGCGGGGCCCTGGGTCTCCAGGCTCCTCTGATCTCCCCCTGCCCCCCGGGGGTGCCTCCCCGGCGGCGCCGCGCCCCCGCGCGCACCGCAGGGCCTGCCCGCGTCTGCGCCCCCCGCGCGCTGCGGTGTCCGGAGCCGGAGCCGGGCGGGGGTGCGGGCCCGCGGGGGCGGCGTCGGGCGCCTTCCTCCGCCAGTCCCTCCCCGGCGGCCGCCGCTCGGCGCCTTTAAGGCAGCGGGAGGGAGCGGCGAGGCGGCGGCTGCGGCGGCCGAGGCGCGCGGGGCGGGGGCGCGGGGCGCGGCGCGCGGAGTCCGCTCGGGGCCGGAGGAGGCTCGGCGGCCGGGGCCGGGCCGGGAGCGGCGAGGAGCGCGCGCGGCGCAGCCGGAGCCCGCCGCCCGGGACATGGCCAAGGCGGGCCGCGCAGGTGAGGGCGGGCGCGGGGAGGGCAGGGCCGGCGGCCCGGGGGAGGGACCCGCGCGCGGCCCAGGTGAGCCCCCGCGCAGGTGGGCGGAGGTTCCGGGAGGGCCGGGCCCCGCGCGCCCCGCGCGTCCTTCCTGCGCCCCCCGGTCCCCGGAGGGGCGCCGCGGGCGGCGGTGGGGGGTGGGGGGGCCGGGGCTGCGGCTGCCGGGTCCCGTCCGGCCGCCACCCCCCCTCGGCTCTCCGGGCAGCCCCGGAGCGCGGGCACCGGAGGGGCCGTCTTGAGGCCACCGCTCCCTCCCGCGCCCCCAGCGTCAGCCCGGACGCGCCCCCCCACCCCCACCCCCAGTGCCGCCGCTCGCTCCATCCGGGACGCGGCAACCTCTCCCCCCCCTCCCCCCGCGCCACCCAGCTCAGTCAGGAGACCCAGATTTCTTCTGGGGAAGGAGGGGTACTGCGCGCCGCACCGCTAGGGAGCCGTCCCGCCCCCTCCCCCACCGACCCCGGACGCAGAGCCGCAGGTGCGAAGGTCTGCGGGTCTGCAGGCCTGCCTCCCGTGGGGTCCCGCGGGCTCTGCGCTCCCCCGGGCGCGGGCAAGGAGGCCAGCGGGGTGAGGGAGTGGGCGTCAGTCATTCGTTCGTTCCTGCATTCATTCATTCAGCCAGGCGTTCATTCCCCAGCGTCCTGCGTGCCAGACCCGAGCTGGGCGCCCCGGGGGGTCAGGACGGTCACCCGGCTCTGCCCCCGTCTGCACGGTCTGGGCCTGGCGGCGCCCCCAGAGGCCCCGGGGGGAGGACAGACCACCAGGCTGGCGCACAGTGGCGACACTGGCGTGTGTAAATGCACCGTGAACTCACCCCCGGCCTGTGACCCTGGCAGGTGCGGTGCTATCCCTGGGGACCCGGCCTTGGTCTGGCACGAACCCCACCCCTCTACCCACAAGCAGTGGCCGTGATGGAATGAGTGTGAATTCGCCCGTACGCACACTCGGGCGAGCACCCTGGTCCGTGGGCACGTCCGCTGCCGCCCCACGGGTGCTGCTCGGAACCTTGGGCCGGTCCGGACCCCCCTGTACGCACGCTGGGCGTGCGATTTAGGGCCCGGAGGAGTCCTGCCGGGGTGGGGCTGGCTGAGTGAGACGCATCTAAACACCCCTTTCTCACTTCCCTCCCTCTCCCCTCCTGGAAAAGGCTGTCTCCCTCTTCCTCCTCCAGGAGCCTGGGGCCTTACCCACCCCCTCGCCTCCCAAAGGGCACATGGCAGGGTGTGTGTCCCGCCCGCCGCCCCGCTCCGCGTGTGCGTGCGCAGCCCTGCACAAACCACCTGCCGGGTACAGTCACCACGGTAGAGGCTACCTGTGCCGCCAGAACTGGGTTCCGGGCAACATGCAGTGATCCCGGGAGGGTGGAGATGGTCCTGGTCCCCCTTTAAGGCATCAGAGAAGCTCTCCCTCCACGTGGCCCAGAGGGTCTGGGCAGAGCCCGGGCACCCAGCCGGGTCTGCCGGACTCTAAGGGTGCTGAGTGACAGGCTTTCTCCATCACCGCCCCGTCAGGCCACCCCCACACCAACGGTCTGGGGTGCAGTCTGGTCCCTCTACTGTGGCCTGTGGGTCGTTTGGTTCCCCAGCTGCCAGTCCGTGGGCATTTGTTCAGTGCCGGGCGAAAACTGCCCCGAGCGTCTGTGCCTCGTGTGGCTCTAACATCTCGTCTTTTCTGGGGCATTCTGTGTTCGGCCCTTCCCTTCGGGGCAGCCCTGACCCCTCCTCTGTGGATCCTGTGCCCGTACTCGGCCACCGCTCCAAGGAGCCTTTTCGGGATTGAGCCAGCGAGATGGGGTTACGCCTCCTTTTCTCAATCTTTCTGGGTTACTTTGCATTTTGTCAATGTCCCTTCTCTTTAGGCTCTAAGCCTACTGACCTGAAAACAGCTTCCGGTAACATGTGTATGGGACCCACGGTGGTAAAGCCCGTGTGGAATGATCGGTGAGCTTTAGAACAGAGGCGTCCTCGAGGGGGGCGGGGGGGGGGTGTCCCTCTCTGCACAGCTGGAGACACTAGGGCCCAAGGAGGGGACATAACAGAGAGGGTTGGCTGTTCGGGACTGTCTACCACAGATGGGCAGCCTGGTGATCAGAAATGATCAGGCCTCCACTCTGGGGTGCCATTAGAACCAAGGGTGGCTGAAGGTGGGGGTGCAAGGCCTATAAGGGTATGTTCTGTGGCCTAGGAGACATTTCCTCTGAAAACTGGCCAAGGGACCACCTAGTGAGGTTTGGGCCCCAGAGCCACCACAGTGCGTGACTCCGGGATCATCATATCGTAGTCCAGTGAATGGTGTCCCTGGGCTTGTGCAGTGTACCGCCTGAGCAGCCAGCCATGGCACCGTCAGCTATATCAGACAGGCGCCGAAGGGAGGCAGTAAAAGGACTTTCACTTGGTCGGGAGGGCCCAGGTGCAGGAAAACATGCTGTGAGGTTCCAGAAAGGATTGGGTAAATTACAGGGTGTGGATCTCAAACGGGTTACTACTAGTTCCCAGCATCTGGGAGATTTCAGTCACCCAGCCCAGAAGTGTTGTGCCCTGTGTCCGGTCTTGAGGGGAGGGAGGGCCCTGTGGGAGCTCCAGGTCCGGTGGACTAGGGCGGGGGTGGGCAAGGCCTCCCTGGGGGGACCGCTGTTCACACCCAGGCCTGCCTGTGGCCATCCTCCAGTGCGGTACAGACCGGAAGAAACTAGGGGTGGTTCGAAACAGGGAGGGCTGGCGCTCTCTAGGAGCCGCGCCTCAGAAGCTGGCCGATTTGGGCAGGAAGGTGGCGAGGGGCAGGCCTTGGGTCAGCTAGGGGCTGGACGAGGAAGATTTTCCCGTGGAGGGGCCAAGGTAGGGTGGAGGTAGGGAGGGTGGCAGAGGGGTCCTGAGGGTGGGGAGAACGGTCTGGCCCTGCACGGAGGCCCTGGAGGGTGTGCGGGGCAGGGCTGGGGTGCTGGAGGGGTGCATGGGGAGGGGCGAGGCTGGAGAGAACTCCGGACAGAGAACAGCATGGGAGGCGGGGCGGGGTGGCGAGGTAGTCCCTCTGCCTGCTTCGAGGGCGGCTCAGACCCGCGTGGCAGAACCCACTCTGTTGGGAAGGGCTGGTTCGGCTTCCTGCCCCTGCCCCCCCCCCCACCCACTCCCAGTGCCCCAGCAGTTTGGGACCTCTCAGCTGGGCAGGGCCAAGGCGGGTGGGGAGTGGGGGGGGGGGGGGGCGCGGTGCTGGGCCTTCCAGGCTGGAGGAACCAGTTTATTTGCTCCCAGGAGCTGGCCATGTTCCGACGGCCTGTGGGCTGGATTGCATCAAACCCATACTCTGGGGGGGCGGGGGCGGGGGGGCGAGCACTGATCGTCCAGTGGCAGGGACAGGGGGACACTCCCAGATCCTCCTGTTCAGAGCCCTCGGCAGGCCCGGCCAGGCCACAGAAAGGTGGTGGCAAGCCGGGCCTCGAACCTGCATCTCCAGAGTCTCGGTTCGGACCTTGTTCTGCCGTCACCCAGCTTGTCACCATCTCCAAGCCAGGCCGCGTCCTGGGCGCCCCCGCTCCAGCCGTGGCCAGATCTCTCGGAGGAGGGTGGGATTCTCAGCACTCTGGGAAGCTGCCGGGGGATTCAAGGGGCCAGTCTGAGGAACCCCCAGGCCTCGGGCACTAGGATGGCTCGTAGGTGTCCGGGAAGGGCATGGCGTTCCGCAGGGAGGTTGCAGATTCACTCGGAGGAAACGCTGGGTCCAAATCAGAAGCCAGCGTCCCAACTCACGGCTTGTCTAAAACTTTGTCTCTGAGACGCCTTCCCTGCAGCGGTGGGAGTGCTGGAGCTCTGGCGGGTCTCCTGCCCTCTGCGGAGCCACCTGTCCCAGCGGCTCACCGGCGGCCCGGCAGACCCCAACTAGAGACCCTTTGCTGCCCTGAGGTCTGGGCCCAAGCCCCTGTCCCAGCAGGAGGCCCCTGTTTGCGAGGCAGGTGTTCGGGGTTCGCAGGTGGGACACAGAGTGTGAGCCCACGGCTAGACACCCCTGGCTGGGCCACGTCGGATCGGCCAGGAGGTGTGACGTGTTTCGTGGACGTCTTAGCCTGTTGTGATGGTTCACCCCCGGGAGAAGTCCGGAGGTGGCCGATCCCACCTGTTAATCATGTGCGGGGCGGGAGACCGAGGCCAGAAGGGCACGAGGTCGCCCGGAGACCCATGGGGCTCCGAGCGTGGGGATGTCCCGTGGAGTCCAGGCGTGGGGGTGGGAGGCACGGGGTCGGTGGGCACAGCCTGGCTCGTGGTGATGTCGGCTGCCGTCCCCAGCATGCTCCCACCGGGCGGCTCGACGGCGTCTCTTTCGATGAGGGTTGCTGTGGCTCCCATTCCGTGGATGAGAAAACGGAGGCCCAGAAAGATCGAGGGTCTGGTTGTAGACGCCCGTGAAGTGAGAGGCAGAGCTGGAGGTAGGACTCGGGTCTCGTCTGCTCTCGGATTCGCCATTCCTAGCGGGGAAGCTGTGCCACGGAGAAGACGCTGGTTGATCCTGAACCGTCTCTGGGTTTCCTCATCGGTGAGGGGGCAGGAGGAGGCGAGGAGGAGAGCTCTGGGGCCAGGACCAGCCCCCTCCTCGCTGGTTTGTGCCTTGGGGGCCCCCTCCCCCCTCTCCTGTCTCCCAGGGACCCCCAGAGGCGTGGGGGGCAGGGCAGAGGACAGAGAGAGCACATGCCTCTGGGGGGCCTGGCCTGCCCATCACCAGATCTGCAGCTGGGCTGGGGAGGGGGCAGCCGGTCCCCCACCTAAGGGCTGGAGTGGGAGGGGGCCGAGAGCATAGCAAGTGAGTTTGGAAGCCACGTGAGATCCCAGCCCCACCCCACCCCCCCCCCACCGCCACGGGCCCTCGGGCTCTCTCTACTCCCCGTTTTTAAAATTCTTGTTTTCTAAAGAGAAAGAAAATGCTACATTGCAACCTCTTTTGCAAAGGAAGGAGCCGTAGTGAGTCACTCCGGAGGTAAAGCCACCTCCAGGGCCCCACGCCCGCCCGCCCCCCTGCACAGCTGTGTGGCCACAGTCCCCGGGGTACACGTGTGGGTGGGGGGAGCCTCCTGCCTGTAAGCGGCTCCGGGGTGGGAGCAGGGGCCCTGCGGCGGCCCCCGCCCCCCGCCTCCAGGCTCTCCCGGGGCTGCGTTTACGAGGTTCACTCTCCTGCGGCCTGAGAGCCCCCTTGCGCCTGTTGGCTCGGCGTGAGGCCGGGGGTGGCCTGTCTGGGGGGCGAATTCAGGCCCCGGGGCGGGGGGCGCGGGGGCTCAGTGTGCGTGGTCAGGGCCGGCGGGGACAGGTGCTCCCTGGGCTTCTTGGTGCGACTCTTCCCCAGGCCGGAGTGCCGCAGAGCAGAGCGCGGGGCTGACCCTGCAGGGGAAGGTGCCCGCGGGGTGTCTGGAGCCTGCCTTCCTTGGAGAGGGCCCCCCCCCCCCCGTTTGTTTGCAGAACTGCCCGGGCCGGGCCGGCGAGGAGGTGTTCCCTTCCCAGATGACCCGTTATTCTGGAAGGGAGGGAAGGTAGCAGCCTGTCAGCCGGGTTGCCGAATGAGGGTTGGAAGCAAAAATAGATGTGGCAGAGCAGAGAGGCCTCTTCGGAGGCGCCTGCCGCCGGGGCCCGTGCGCTGGGCGCCCCGTGTGTGCCCTGCTCAGGGAGAGACCTAGGTGTGTGGGATGCGGGGTGAGCCCGCAGGGGCAGCAGCTGTCCGGGAGCCTGTCCCTGGAGGCTTGCGGCATCCGCGGCCGGCCGCCCGTCATCACGCGCACACCTCTGACCTCTGACCTCCTGTGTACCTGCTCCAGCCGTCCCGATCGGCGTCCTCCTCCTCCCCCTCCTCCTCCTCCCCCTCCTCCTCCTCCCCCTCCTCCCCCTCCTCCCCCTCCTCCCCCTCCTCCTCCTCCTCCTCCTCCTCCTCCTCCTCCTCCTCCTCGGGATGCCTCTGCCCGGGCCGTGGCCTGAGGCTTCCCTCTCCTGCCCTCACCCCCCTCCCTCCCTGGGGAGGCTGGTCCCTGCTGAGCAACTCTGGAGTCATCCCCGGTGGTGAAAGAGCTATTTTCGGCCTTCCCATTACTGCCCAGCGTGCAGGGGGTGTCTGTCCCTTGTTGGCCCTTCGTTCCCTTCGCGTGCGGTGTCGTCTGGAGCAGCGAGAGCCTCGCGCAGCCCCCAGGGTCCCCACCCGCGGCTCCTGGGGCTGCGGATCGGCACCCGATGGGGGGCCTGCCCGGCAGAGGCGGCCTGGGGCCCCACCCTGCTGGGTAGCAGCCTGGGAGCTGCAGGTGGTAAGTGCCCACCTGGGGTCACCGTGACCCTTTCCCCTCCCTGCTCCTTGCTTCGGGCTCACGGTAGGTAGCCTGTGGTGCCCTTCGAAAACCCGGGCCGGCTCAGCGAGGTGGGGGTCTCCGCAGCATCCTCCGCGGCCCAGGCCTCTGTTTCCCGCTCCCTGCAGGGGCTCCTGGGGGGGACTGGCAGGAGGGCCCCCCGCCCCATCTCCTGTCCCCCACCCCCCCTCCTGAGGAGCCCTCGTACGGGCAGGTGCTATGGGAGCTCCCCTCAGCGCGAGGGGCAAGAAGCCGGTGGGACAGAGGGGGGGGCGTCTGGGGACCTCTGCTTCCACCGGGAGGTCAACTTGTACTTGTGAAAAGTACAACACATAGCCAAAGCTGTCAATCACTAATTGCTTCCGGAGTAACGTGATTAACGGGCATTTAAATGCTATATTTATGAGATTACCCGCAGGTCTTCAAGAAGCGTATTTTTTCAAAGCAACTGGTTTGGCCAGCCGTGTCCTGTTGGGAGACGGGGATCCTGACCCCGCTCTGGCCCGCGCCTGGGCATGGGGGTGTGACGGCGGCCAGGCCAGCTTCCTCCGTGCGGCTCTCGGCTGCAGGCGGGGGTCCCTGCCCCTCCTTGTTGGGCTCACGGGCCGTGCGGGTCCCTGGCTGCACAGAGGAGATGCCCCTTGACGGTCCCCCCGGGGCCGGCATGGCCGGGGTCAGGGGAAGGCGGTGCGAGCGCGTTTGCTCGGTGGTGCCCTATTGGCAGCTGGCTCTGTGACCGGGCAAGGAGAGGGGCCCGTGGCCTGCCGTGTAGCCGGGTCATGGCCGCATCTGTGCTCAGGGCCGTGGCTCCATACGTGGGCTGGTGCCGGTGCGGGCTGTGGTTGGGGCCAGGTCGCGTTGTGGCTGGTGTCAGGCTCATTCTGGACTCCTGGCATGGAGCTGCCTGGTCCCCCAGAAGCTGGACTCCTTCCGGGCCCTCCAGGGTCTGGGCTCCGGGTACCCGGAGCCCCAGCAGACAGGCCCTCCCAGGGCTCCCCGCGTGTCCCCGAAACAGCTCAGCCCCATAAGCTCATCAGTGGCGCATACAGCAGTTTGGGACATGTTTCCATAGCAACCAACCCCCAGCCAGCATTGGTTTCCTTCGATGATGCTTTTTTTCTGGAAGCAGCTTCTCCGAGCCTGTCGGTCCCTCCCTAGTGTCCCCACAGCCCCGTGAGGTCTGCCCTGGATTGGTCCGCTTCCCAGACTCATCCTGGCCCCAGGGGGGCCTGAGGACAGGCCGGGGAAGGGGGGATGCTCCCCCGAGAGGCCCACCCCCGTGGTCCCCCCTGAAGTGGGCCGGGAGAAGCTATGGGCCTGTGGGGGCCGCACCAGGTATCTGCCCCAGGGAACCCACAGCCCGGGGGCAGGCAGGCCTGGACCCAGGTGCTCGAATGGGCACAGGTGCGGGACCTCAGGGGAGCACGGAGGAGGCGGGGCCAGCCCGGGCCTGGGGGAGCACCGAGGAGGCGGGGCCAGACCAGCAGCATGGGTGGGCATTAGCACAGGGTGGGCTGGGGGACCCTTCGGGCACCGACGGGCAGGGACGGGCGGGAGTGAAGACGGCGTGGAGGGAAGGAGCGCAGTTCCCAGAGGCCGTGAGCTGCCGGAGCCCAGGCCGGCAGGTGGAGGGAGCACGTTCTGGCCCCGGGAGCTCAGAGGCTGGGGGGGGGGGGCGGGGAGCCGCACCAGGGGAGGGGATGGGGACCCGCCTGCTCGGAGCAGTTCCCGTCGCGCCCCCTGCGCCAGTTTTAGGGCCTGAGGACAAGGGCCGCCCTCGGAGTTTCTGTGTGTGACTGTTCGGTGGAGGGCCAGGCCCCGTGCTCGGCCTCTCTCAAATATCCGTTCGTTTAGGGGCGCCTGGGTGGCTCCGTGGGTTCAGTGTCCGACTCTTGATTTCCGCTCAGGTTCTGATCCCAGGGTCGTGAGTTCGAGCCTCGTGTTGGGCTCTGCACTGAGCGTGGAGGCTGACTCTCTCTCTCGCTCGCTCTCTCTGCCCCTCCCCTGCTCACACTCGCTCTAAAAAAATTTCATTCAGTTACTCCTCATGGCCACCCTCTGTAAGTCCTGTCATTACTCCCATTTCACAGAGGAGGAAACTGAGGCACGGCGTGGTGTGGTAACACTTACTGAGATGCCCAGGGGGTAGGCGGCAGGGCTGGGGCTTGAACCAGCACCAAGGGGGAGGGTGAGCGGGACGGTGGCTCACATCACACGTGAGGCAGAAGGCCCGGCTCTGGGGAGGGGGGGCCCCCGCCAGACCCTGCGTCTCACTCTGTCCTGCTCGTGGACCCCTGGGAGCCCGGGCGGGATCAGAGCAGCAGTGAGATGTGGCTCCGTGTTGCGAGGCTGGTTGTGAAGCTGTGTGAGCGTGTCTGTGCGAGCCACATGCAGGCTCCGCGCTCTGTGTGTCCCCAGGGTCCCCGCCGCCCACAGGGAGTCTGGTGGCCTGATTGTTTCCGCAGCATTGACGGTAGCGAGACCCACGCTCTGGAGCCGTTCTCGTACATGCGTGTGCACGTGTGTTTGTAAGTGCACACGTGTGGGTGTGCACGTGTGCATGTGCGTGTGTGTTTGTGTGTGTAGGTGCACAAGCATATGTGTGTCCGTGTGTGTGATGGACACAGAGAGAATGGGGACAAGGGCCTACGTGAGCCACAGCAGAGCACTTTTCTCTCTCAACCCATGTCCCCTGAGGCACGTGTTGTTGGGACGCAGCATGTGTCTCCTTGGCCTCGGGCAGGGAGGGAGAGGGCAGGTGCAGTGCTGGCCGCCCCACCCCAGCCTCTCGGGGGCACTTGAGGGTCCCTGGAGGTCTGGGACTTGGCAGGTGTTACCTGAACACCTGCGGAGTGTGGCTGTCACGGCAGACGCCTGGGTCCCCTCCTTGCTCCTTTGAGCCAGACTTCCCATTTTGGAGAAGGTTCTAGATCCAGCTTCTTGTAGAAGCGGCCTGATGGCTTTGACCCATGTCTTTCCTTCCTCCCAGCCTGCCCACCCTCTCTTTAAGGCTCAGCTGAGGCCTCCTCCCCGGAAAGGCCTCCAGGCTCTCCAGCCTGCAGGCCCTCTGCCTGGGGACCTGTGTCCACACCTGTGGGGCGCAGTGTTGACATTTAGTGCTGGGCCAGGCTGGCCTAGGGGGCTCCACTGGGTGCTGGGTCCCCAGGCTGCGTCCCAGGGGGAGGGACTGCTCTCTCCCTAACTGCTTCCTCCAGGCACCGTCTGGCCCCCATCTGGCCCTAGAAGACCGGCCCGTCCCTGGCTTTATAGGGCTTTGCCCTCCGGCTGGGCTCCTGGGCGCAGGGCGGGGTCTCCTTCCGGTGGGCTCTTGCCCTCAGGCTGGGGAAGGGTTTTCCCTTTTCCCTCCTGTCCTGATTTAGACCTTTAAGTCAGTGTGGTGGGGGAGAGGGGCCAGAGGAGAGCGTGTGGGGTGTGCTGGGGGGCGTCTGTTGGGCCTTGGAGGAGCAGAGGGGTCTGTGGCCCTGGGGGGAGGGCGCCCCGGAAGCCCCCGCGCCCGTCTAACCCTCGGTCCGGCTCCTGAGGGGCTCAGCGTCCCCCAAGTGCCGGGATGCCGCGTGCGGCCGCGGGCCGTGTGCGCGGAGTCTCCCGACAGTGAGGTCGCGCCTACCCATCTCACAGATGACAAAGGTGAGGCCCGCCAGCTTCCCACGCTTCTGCCGCGGATGCATAAGTGGTAGCGAGGAGCCCAGGTTTGTGCTGCTGCACGGCCACACGCTGGCCTTTCTGCGATGTTTTCGCCCGCTGCTGCGAGCTGGCAGGTGTGCATGAGGGACAGGGACGGGGAGGGGGTGATGTGGGAGCGCGTGTGAGTCTGTGTGTCTTCAGGACCGGCTCGGGGATGGGGAGGGGCTTTGGGAGGACGGCGCTCTCCAAGGAACGCAGGTGCACCTTCCGATGTCCACGTGGGCCTGGGGCTACCCAGACGCTGACCCGCAGACCCGGTGGGCAGGCTGGACGGGTCTGGCGTCTGGTCGGGCCTCGCCTCCGTCACTTACCAGCTTTGTGACCTGGAGTGAACAGGTGCAGGACAGGGACGCACGGTGCCCTCCGGGGGGCTGGTTAGGGTTCCTCTAGGTACGCGGGGGACACACGGTATCCTCGGGGGGCTGGTTAGGGTTCCTCTAGGTAAGCGGGGGACGCACGGTGTCCTCGGGGGGCTGGTTAGGGTTCCTCTAGGTACACGGGGGACGCACGGTGTCCTCGGGGGGCTGGTTAGGGTTCCTCTAGGTAAGCGGGGGACGCACGGTGTCCTTGGGGGGCTGGTTAGGGTTCCTCTAGGTACACGGGGGACGCACGGTGTCCTTGGGGGGCTGGTTAGGGTTCCTCTAGGTACACGGGGGACGCACGGTGTCCTTGGGCTGGTTAGGGTTCCTCTAGGTAAGTGGGGGACGCACGGTGTCCTCGGGGGGCTGGTTAGGGTTCCTCTAGGTAAGCGGGGGACGCACGGTGCCCTCTGGGGGCTCGTTAGGGTTCCTCTAGGTAAGTGGGGGATGCACGGTGTCCTCGGGGGGCTGGTTAGGGTTCCTCTAGGTACACGGGGGACGCACGGTGTCCTTGGGCTGGTTAGGGTTCCTCTAGGTAAGTGGGGGACGCACGGTGTCCTCGGGGGGCTGGTTAGGGTTCCTCTAGGTAAGCGGGGGACGCACGGTGCCCTCTGGGGGCTCGTTAGGGTTCCTCTAGGTAAGTGGGGGACGCACGGTGTCCTCGGGGGGCTGGTTAGGGTTCCTCTAGGTACACGGGGGACGCACGGTGTCCTTGGGCTGGTTAGGGTTCCTCTAGGTAAGTGGGGGACGCACGGTGTCCTCGGGGGGCTGGTTAGGGTTCCTCTAGGTAAGTGGGGGACGCACGGTGTCCTCGGGGGGCTGGTTAGGGTTCCTCTAGGTAAGTGGGGGACGCACGGTGTCCTCGGGGGGCTGGTTAGGGTTCCTCTAGGTAAGTGGGGGACGCACGGTGTCCTCGGGGGGCTGGTTAGGGTTCCTCTACGTATGCGGGGGACACATGGTGCCCTCCGGGGACTGGTTAGGGTTCCTCTAGGTAAGCGGGGGACGCACGGTGTCCTCGGGGGGCTGGTTAGGGTTCCTCTAGGTAAGCGGGGGACGCACGGTGCCCTCTGGGGGCTCGTTAGGGTTCCTCTAGGTAAGTGGGGGATTCACTGTGTCCTCGGGGGGCTGGTTAGGGTTCCTGTAGGTAAGCGGGGGACGCACGGTGCCCTCTGGGGGCTCGTTAGGGTTCCTCTAGGTAAGTGGGGGATGCACGGTGTCCTCGGGGGGCTGGTTAGGGTTCCTCTAGGTACACGGGGGACGCACGGTGTCCTTGGGCTGGTTAGGGTTCCTCTAGGTAAGTGGGGGACGCACGGTGTCCTCGGGGGGCTGGTTAGGGTTCCTCTAGGTAAGCGGGGGACGCACGGTGCCCTCTGGGGGCTCGTTAGGGTTCCTCTAGGTAAGTGGGGGATGCACGGTGTCCTCGGGGGGCTGGTTAGGGTTCCTCTAGGTACACGGGGGACGCACGGTGTCCTTGGGCTGGTTAGGGTTCCTCTAGGTAAGTGGGGGACGCACGGTGTCCTCGGGGGGCTGGTTAGGGTTCCTCTAGGTAAGCGGGGGACGCACGGTGCCCTCTGGGGGCTCCTTAGGGTTCCTCTAGGTAAGTGGGGGATTCACTGTGTCCTCGGGGGGCTGGTTAGGGTTCCTCTAGGTAAGTGGGGGATTCACTGTGTCCTCGGGGGGCTGGTTAGGGTTCCTCTAGGTATGCGGGGGACACATGGTGCCCTCCGGGGACTGGTTAGGGTTCCTCTAGGTACAGGGGGGACGCACGGTGTCCTTGGGCTGGTTAGGGTTCCTCTAGGTAAGTGGGGGACGCACGGTGTCCTCGGGGGGCTGGTTAGGGTTCCTCTAGGTAAGCGGGGGACGCACGGTGCCCTCTGGGGGCTCGTTAGGGTTCCTCTAGGTAAGTGGGGGATGCACGGTGTCCTCGGGGGGCTGGTTAGGGTTCCTCTAGGTACACGGGGGACGCACGGTGTCCTTGGGCTGGTTAGGGTTCCTCTAGGTAAGTGGGGGACGCACGGTGTCCTCGGGGGGCTGGTTAGGGTTCCTCTAGGTACACGGGGGACGCACGGTGTCCTTGGGGGGCTGGTTAGGGTTCCTCTAGGTACACGGGGGACGCATGGTGTCCTTGGGCTGGTTAGGGTTCCTCTAGGTAAGTGGGGGACGCACGGTGTCCTCGGGGGGCTGGTTAGGGTTCCTCTAGGTAAGCGGGGGACGCACGGTGCCCTCTGGGGGCTGGTTAGGGTTCCTCTAGGTAAGTGGGGGATGCACGGTGTCCTCGGGGGGCTGGTTAGGGTTCCTCTAGGTACACGGGGGACGCACGGTGTCCTTGGGGGGCTGGTTAGGGTTCCTCTAGGTATGCGGGGGACACATGGTGCCCTCCGGGGACTGGTGAGGGTTCCTCTAGGTAAGCGGGGTATCTGGCACATCCTGTGACTCAGCACGTCACTTTATCCATTTGCCCAACGTTTCTCGGAGCTCCCTTCCCCGGGACCCTGTGCTGGACACGGCACACAGAGGCAGCGTGGGGACCAGCTTAAGGACACTTTACCCCCCAAGTTCTGGGGTCACAGAGCCCAGACGCTAGCGGTGTGGCCCTCAGAGCACCTGATCTGTGGGCCCCACCCCATGCTTGGGAGACTCCCTGGTCCTCTCGGCATCGGGGTCCCCCTCTTCCCGAGTGTGTGGGTGACAGAGTCTGGGTCGGGAGCCCCCTGTCCACAGTGGGCAATGTCCCACCGGCCCGGCCCCCTCCCCCCTTGTACCTGTCTCCCCTCCATCCGGCTCCAGCCACGCGGCTTCTTCCCGCCCCTCAGACGTGCCCAGCTGGAAGCATGTTCGCACGCATGCACTCTGTCCGTGTACCCCACACGTGTGTGTGCAGGAGCATGTGTGCATACACACGTGCACACGCACTTGGTGTGTCTGGCCCTTTCTCACGACGGACACCCTGTCAGAACGGCCTTCCTCTCACACCCCCCCCCAAGTCACCCGCCCATCACTGCCTCCCTTTGTCACATAGGACCTCGTTGAAAGATCTGCTGGAGGAACAGGGGAAGGGCACACCCCCACGTGGAAGCCAGTCACGGCTGCTGCTTGGCGCTGCCCGCCTTCGCGGGTTCTCGTGTCTGCGTGCGTGGACAGCTGAGACCCCGCCCCACCCTTTCCCGACATTGTTTGCGGTGGCCCCTGCCTGAGAGGAGGGATTTGCAGGTGTCCAAGCAAACTTACCGTATGTTTCAAACAATTTTTGAGAGAGAGAGAGACAGAGTGTGAGTGGAGGAGGGGCAGAGAGCTGGAGACGCAGAATCCGAAGCAGGCTCCAGGCTCTGAGCTGTCCGCACAGACCTTGCCACAAAATTGCTGTATTTAAAAACCAATGCATAAATAAACGGTAAAAATATTTTTTTAGAAAAGGGGCGCCTGGGTGGCTCAGTCGGTTAAGTGTCCCACTTCAACTCAGGTTCGTGATCTCGCAGCTCCTGAGTTCAAGCCCCGCGTCGGGCTCTGTGCTGACAGCTCAGAGCCTGGAGACTGCTTCGGATTCTGCCCCCACCCCCACCTCTGCCCCTTCCCTGATCATTCTCTCTCTCTCTCTCTCTCTCTCTCTCTGAAAAATAAGTAAACATTAAAAAAAAAAAAAAACCCGACACTGCAGGGATGCATTTTGAAGGCAAGAATAAACCGTAAACAAGGTAAAATGTGTCTTTGAACAGAAATTCAGGTACCGACTTTGGCCACAGAGGAGAGTCCACGGGCAGGTGAGGGTCTATTCGAAAGGAGAGGCACACGAGAGTTCAGTGTCCACAGCTCCCTCCGTGCTGGCCTGTCCTTCAGGCCATGATGCCACCGTCAGCTGCTCGGGGAAGGGGGCAGAGGTAGGAGGCAGGATCCTGTTTTCTCCACGTCACTCTCTGCTGCGAAAATCATCTTTGTCAGTCACCCGACCCAGCTCTGCGTCCCCCGCGCCCCCGCAGAAGGTGAGCTCCGTGCGGTCCCCACCCTCTCTGCCGCCTGCTCGCCGCGGTGTCCCCAGCACCCAGCGCGGTGCCTGTGGTCCGGGCAGCCCTGTCTGACACCGAGCCCCCTCCGTCTTGGCCCACCTGCAGCGGGGAGAACGGCTCTCCCAGTGGAGCCAGCCCAGCTTCCCCGCAGCCGGGCCCTCCTGCCGGGGCCCCCACGAAGCCCAGCCCGTCACACACGTCGTCGGCGTGGCAGCAACCTAGGGTGATGGTGGCCCAAAGGGACGTAGTGGGGGTGGCGTGTGAGTGACAAATTCTGGAGGCTTTCTCTTTCCTCAGGCTGGAGAGAGAGAGAGAGAGAGAGAGAGAGAGAGAGAGAGAGAGAGTGTGTGTGTGTGTGTGTGTGTGTGTGGAGGGCTAGCAGAAACGTCCTTGCCTTTTTTCTTGGATGGAGTGTCTCCCGAACAGGTGCGAGGGCCACCATGTTGGGAACTTCTCCCAAACCTGGACCCTCGCTATTCAAGCTCAAGAACCAGGGAGACTCGGGTAAAGCTTCAGATGAGCCCATCTCAGGGACCGAATCTTGGGGCCAGTATGACTGTCCTGACCATCCAGGTGCTTGCTTCTTGGGAACAGGATGGATGTGGACCACAAGGGATGTCGGCATGTTAATATGGCGTGTGTGGTGGGTTTTAGACCTTTAGTATCTGTTGATGGAGAAACCGTATAAAATTCATGTAAATTCAGAAGTTTATATCGTCGTACTTTTGGTATCACCGAAATTTCCATATCCGTTTGATTTACACCTGCATGCACTTCTTTTTGTGGTTTCACTGTTTTTTTGGTGATATTGTAAGCGGTATTGTTTATTTAATTTCAAATGCTCATCCTTCATTGATAATAGAGAGAGTGCAGTTGACTTTTGTATATTGACCTTACATGCGGCGATCTTGCTATATTCAACTATTTGTTCTCATAGCGTGCTTCGGTTTGTGGATTTTGTAGAGCTTTTTTATTTTTACAAGGTTTTAAAAAATTTTTTTGGATGTATATTTATTTTTGAGAGAGAGAGAGCACGGACAGGGGAGGGGCAGAGAGAGAGGGAGACACAGAATCCGAAGGAGGCTCCGGGCTCTGAGCTGTCAGCGCAGAGCCCGACGTGGGGCTCGAACCCACGAACCGCGAGATCATGACCTGAGCCGAAGTCGGACGCTTAACTGACTGAGCCCCCCGGGGGACCCCATAGAGCTTTTTTCTAAAAAAGATGTTTATTTTGAGAAAGCGAGCAGGGGAGGGGCAGAGAGTAAGGGAGAGATCGGAGCTCGAACCCAAGAACCGTGAGATCTGAGCTGAAGCCAAGAGTCAAACACTTAACGGTCGGGCCCCCAGGCGCCCTGAGCCTTTGTTTTCTGTGTAGACAATGAGGCCATCTGAGAACACAGGCAGTTTTGTTTCTTGCCCCGTCTCACGGCACCGGCTGAATATCCTCCACTTACGTCAGGGACACAGTCCCTCCCCTCATTGGAAGTACTCAGTTTTGGTGCATCCCCTGCGGGAAATCCAGGGCGCGTGAGCGGGAGATTGCCAACCACCGTGCCACAACGCCCGCCTGGCGGGTAAGAATCGAAAGCTTCGAGGGTCCCCGTGGGGAGTGGGGGCCAGACCCAGCTTTACACCCGGAGGTGGCTTCCGGGCTTCAGAAAGGGCTTCTCGCCTGGCGCCCAGGCTGGGTGTGTGTTTGGGAGTTTGTGGGGGGTGGGGCAGGAGGGACAAGCAGGAAGCGGTGTCCCTGGGCCGGCGGGGCCGGCCTCACCCTTTAGGAACAGTTTATGTGCTGGGATCTGGGCCCTGGGCAGGGAACAGTGCCAGCATCCTGCAGGGGTGGGGCGGGGCGAGGAGAGCGGGGACTGGGCACAGGGGGCATGGGAGCCATGGCTGGGGAGAGCGCCCACTTCTCACTTGCTCATTGGCCCCAGCCATGTGTCCCCGATGGGCGCCTCCAACATGAGTCAGAACTGAAAACGGTTAGTCTCCGTCAGGTTTCTCCCCTCACACAGATGGGGAAACTGAGGCAGGGGCATTGCTGCTACAGGAATGCGGGTCTCTCCGACACGAGACTTGTGTGCCTGGTGGCCAGGGCTGAAGCCCCGGGAAAGACGTACCCTGTGTGCCTGGTGGTTTTACTGTTTGCCACAGAATCCAAGATGCGATCAGTAGCTAGGATGCACTATTATTTTATAAACCCTGGAACTATGTGGGGGCTGGGGGCGCTGACACCCCCATAGTGAGGGGCTGGGGGCGCTGATCCCCCCACATAGTCAGGGGCTGGGGGCACTGATCTCCCCGCAGTCAGGGGCTGGGGGTGCTGACCCCCCCCACAGTAAAAACTCTGCATATGACTGGGGCCCCTGGGTGACTCAGTTAAGCCCCTGACTTCGGCTCAGGTCGTGATCTCATGGTTCATGAGTTCGAGCCCCACGTCAGGCTCTGTGCTGTCAGTGCAAAGCCTGCTTGGGATCCTCTGTCCCCCTCTCTCTCTGCCCCTTCCCTGCCGGTTCTGTCTCTCTCTCAAAATAAATAAAAACATTTTTTAAAAAACTTAAAATATCTGCATGTGACTTTTGACCCCCCCAAACTTAACTACTGATGGCCTACCCTTGACCAGAGCATCGCCAGTAACAGAAACAGTCGATTAACACGTGTTCTGTGTGTGGTATGAGTTACATACTGTATAAGTGCAGTAAATTAAAGCTGGAGAAAAGAAAACGTCAAGAAACTTACATGAAGAGAAACTATATTTACAGTGCTGGACTGTGTTTATTGAAACAGGAAACCCCTGTGTGAGTTGGGCGTACGCTGTGAGCCACGACACAGGGTTAAGGACGACGCACTCCATGGGGTGCCTGGGTGGCTCAGGAGGTTAAGCGTCCGACTCTGGCTCAGGTCATGATCTCACGGTCCGTGGGTTCGAGCCCCGTGTCGGGCTCCGTGCTGACAGCTCGGAGTCTGGAGCTGCTTTGGATTCTGTGTCTCCCTCTCTCTCTGCCCCTCCCCTGCTCGTGCTCTCTCTCTTTCCCAAAAATAAATAAACATTAAAAGAAAATTTTTTTAAAAGCGAGATGCACTCCGGTTTTGAAGATGTTGGAGTGCATGAAACAATGCGCACCTTAGAACTGATAAGGTAGGATGGTTTATAAAATTAACAGCCCCGTGAAATTACGTGTTCCGTGTAAACGCTGCGCCCTCCCGGCCTCCCCCCGTCAGGTTCTGCTCTGTGGGGATAGTGTCTGGCTGGCATTTGGGGCACGTCCTTCCCGCCACGGCGCTGCCTCCGCATGTACGTGCGATGGCGGCTGATGTGGACACTGGCTGTGCCCCAGGCCCTGCGCTAAGGGGCGCTGTGTTGAATTTGCTCGAGTTTTCCGACAGGCGGCGCTGTGTTGAATTTGCTCGAGTTTTCCGACAGGCGGCGCTGTGTTGAATTTGCTCGAGTTTTCCGACAGGCGGCGCTGTGTTGAATTTGCTCGAGTTTTCCGACAGGCTCCCACCCCCACCCTGCCGTCTGAGGCACGGAGGGTGGAGGGCCCTCTGTCATCTCACGGCTTGACCCCTGGCCCCTTCCTCCCCCGACCTGAGCTCTTGACCAACACGCCGCGCGCATCCTCTTCAGACGTGGGAGCGTTTTTCGGGACGTGTGACCCACCCGCCTCCCCCTCCTCTCCCAGCCACACCCAGCGGGCAGCCTTCCCCGCACACACACCAGGAGCGACTGCGTCCTTGCGGCCGCCGCGAAGAAGTCCCTTTATGGTCGTGTGCGCGCGCACGCCCCGTCCCTGCGCCCGGGCTCTGGGGTTTCTTCCCAGGCCCCGGAGCTGCCAGAACGCGAGGGTTAACCGTGCACTCCTGACTGCTTCCTCAGGAAAATTACCGGGTCAGTTTTGTCCTGACGCTTTTCTGGTTTCAGTTTTGGCAGTTAGATCTCAATCCCCTGGGCAATGCCCAGGGTTTCGTGTGCCTGGGGGGCGGGGGGGGCATGGGGAGGATGTGCTGGGCACCCGCTGGTCCACGGCGAGGACCCAGGTGCCTGTGGAGGTGGGGCGGGGGGTGTTCCGGGTCCGCGTGCGCCCTTCCCCTGACCGTCCCGGGGACCCCTCGGCCCCCTCCCCGCCGTTAGTCATCAGAATTACTGGGCCTGAGACGCAGACTCTGACTGTACATCTCTTCTGATCCTTCGAGCTCCGGACTGATGGTGGTCGGTTCTTTAGAGGTGGGGAAACTGAGGCTGTGGTGTGGAAGGACGGCCATGCAGGTTGCAAGCGGCAGGGACGGCGCGGGGCTGGGGCTCAGGCCGTGCGTCTGCGACGGAGGCCGAGGTCCTGGCCGGGACACGCTGCCCGGGTATCGGCTGCCCCGCTCCTGCACCCTCCTGCCCTCCCCGGGCTGCGCCACCTGACCGGCCCCGGACAGAGACGCACGCGGGAGCACGTCACCCTGCGCGAGGAAGTGCACGCGACCGGCGTGATTTTCTGGGCCCTTCCCCCCGGTTCCGCCGACCTTGACGTCCCGTTGGCAGAGGGTGGCGTTGTAAGGCGGTGGTGCCTCTGAGCGGCCACCGTGACCAGGGCCCCTTCCCGCCGGTGTGTGAGCGCGAGGTCCAGCGCTCACCCTGCACGTTGCGCCGTGCGTTCTGGCACACGTGGAGCACTGTCCGGACCGCTGCGGGGGGGGTGGGGGGGGTGGGGGGGGGTGGAGTGCTGAGCCCCCGCAGGGGGTGGGGGAGGTGCTGAGCCCCCGCAGGGGGTGGGTAGGGGGGGTGGGGGCAGGTGCTGAGCCCCCGCAGGGGGTGGGTGGGGGAGTGGGGGGAGGTGCTGAGCCCCCGCAGGGGGTGGGTGGGGGGGTGGGGTGCTGAGCACGGGGCAGTGGGGGGGTGGCGTTCGTGCAGCTTTACCGCTCAGCTGGGACTGGGTCTGAGGACTGGCTAACAGGTATGTTCTCTTCCACAGGTGGCCCTCCCCCGGGCGGCGGTGCCCCCTGGCACCTTCGAAACGTCCTCAGCGACTCAGTGGAGAGCTCGGACGATGAATTCTTTGATGCCAGAGGTGAGTGAACTCCATCTTCCCGCCACTGGCTGGGTGAGCTTTCTAGAAACCTCACGAAGGGGATCCTTGTGGGGGTTAGCGTCTCTCCCTCTTGGACGCTGTGCCCCGCACTTCACGTGTGCCCGATTCTGACTCCCCGAGGCAGGGGCACTGGCTGTGTCCTTGGTCCACCTCAGGGGCTGTGACAGGCGCTCACTGAGCTGTAGAGGCCTCTGGGCATGGGCGCTGCCCTCCTGATGCTGGTGGTTTAGCGGGAGAGGCAAAACCCAGCAGTGACACGGAGGAAGTCACCCTCCCAAGGGGGTGATGCCCCTGCGTAAGTCAGCAGGTGTTAGCAGGGAGTGGACGCGGGTCCCTAACTTAGTGGGGTTGGTAGCGCCCTCTCCGTAGTCACGAGGGGAAGGAGCCTTCTGACGGAGGAGGCGGCCGGTGTGATGGGACTCAAGCAGGACCTTCCGGGGACCCAGGGGCCCGTGCACCAGGGGTCAGGGGCCTGGCACGAGGGGCAGAGGAGAGGCTGGCTGCCTGCCTGAGACCCTGAGCCAGGCACATAGGATCAGTCGCAGAGGGGATGCGGGGCAGTGAGCAGGACTGTTGGAGACCTCCCGTGGGTACCAGGGGGGCACATCCAGCGGGCGCGAGGAGGACACGTCCTGGGGGCACGAGGGGGCTGGCGGGTGGCGTGTCAGAGGGCGGGATGGGGGCACGTCCAGCGGGCGCGAAGACGGCATGTCCAGCAGGCACGAGAGGGGCACGTCCAGGGGAGCGTGAGGGGGGCACGTCCAGCGGGTACAAAGGGACATGTCCAGCGGGTATGAGGGGGGCACATCCAGAGGGCACGAGGGGGTCAGCGGGCAGCATATCCAGAGGGTACAAGGGGGGCACCTCTAGCGTGCGCGAGGGGGGCACGTCCAGTGGGCACAAAGACGGCCTGTCCAGGGGGCGCGAGGGGGGCACGTCCAGCAGGCGCGAAGATGGCATGTGCAGCAGGCAGAGGGGGGCATGTCCAGGGGGCGCGAGAGGGGCGCGTCCAGCGGGTAAGAGGGGAGCACGTCCAGTGAGTAAGGGGGGGCGTGTCCAACAGGTACGAGGGAGGCCGGTGGGCGGCACATCCAGGGGGCGTGAGGGGGGCACGTCCAGGGGGCATGGGGGGGGTTGGCGGGCGGCACGTCCAGCGGGTAAGGGGGGCCGGCGAGTGGCCCGTCCAGTGGGTACAAGGGGGCCGGCGGACAGCAGGGGCGTGGTCAAGGGGACGAAGAACAGGAAGCAGGGAGTGGGGACGGGCGCGCCAAAGCGGGTGCGCGTTTCCGGCTCTGGGCGAGAGCGCGCACGCAGGGCAGGTGTGGGCGCCAGAGGGCAGCGGACAGAAGGTCCCCACGGTCACGCTCGCCTGGCTGCCTCCCCGACCCAGGGGCCCCGGTCCTCACCTGGCCGGCTTGGCCCACCGGGGAAGTCACCGTATCTGGGGGGCTGACGCACTCCCGGGACAGCCAACCGTAAAATGCCTAGCGAGATGGGGTCTCGAAGCAGAAACAGACCGTGTGCTGGGAAGACATCGGGGCCTGCAGCAGGACACCGGGGACGTGGCCTCATGGTCTCAGCCACGCCATTGCCCTTCTCTGGGCCTTAGTGTCCGGGTCAGCTCTGTGCCTCCGGAAGTGGGGAGTGCCCAGTTCAGGTGCCTCTCAGGGAGGCACAGGGCACAGCTGGGCAGACCCCGAGCCGACCGACACCCGGCCCATGTGGGACCCGTGTGCTGTCTCCCAGGGGTGTCTGGCCAGAGCGGCTGCCGGGACTGCTTCTCCATAGCAACTAGCGCACAATGTGACAGCAGTGACGTCAATATTTTGATGCTTAGAACGCTTTTATTTAAAATATTTTGCAGTTCCTCAGGGCCGGCTTCCCCGATGACGGGACGGCTGGCGGCAGGAGGCACTGGGGGCGGGCCTGCTCACCGGCTTGCCCCCTGAGCAGCTGTGGGCACGTCCTGCCCCCGCCCTGCACCCCACAGGCTGCGGAGGCCCCCTTCCTCCCGGTTGCCCTCCCCACCCCCTGTGTGCTCTGTGCTGTCCCCGAGACAAGGCCGTTGGAGTCTCCGTGGCTCAGGCAGTCAGAGGTGAAGCTGTCCTTCTCTGTCCCCTGGGCTGGGCGAGGCCCAACAGGCAGTCCGCAGCCCCTAGGTCCGGGCGGTGAGTGTCCTGGACTCGGGCAGGAGACCGTCTGGGTCCCTGACACCCTGGGCAGGATGCCGGCTCCATGGGCCATGGCGGCAGGCCCGGGGCCTCGCATGGCTGGTGAGCACCGCGGGGTGGGCGTTGGGGTCCAGGTCCCCAGACCCAGGAGAGGTGCCTCCCTCCTGTCAGAGGATATCTGGGGGCCACGGCCCAGTCTGCCAGGGCTGGGGTGCAGAGCAAGGGAAGACTCAGGGGGGCCCAGAGGGGCCCGCAAGGTCTTGGAGTTCGGCACCACCACCACCGTCTCCGGGCTGGGAAACTGAGGCCAGAGCGTTGGGAGGCTTGCTCAGGGTCACCCAAGGTTACTCGAGGTCAGGCCAAGCAGGGGCTAGAATCCACTCACCTGTGAGTATCTCTGCTTCTCGGGGACGCTGCCTCTCACAGCGGGGGTGTGGCAGATGGGCACTGTCCCCGTGCTTCCGGAGCCACCGGTCAGCGGTGGGGGTGGGAGACAGGCGAGCTGTAAGTAAGGCAAGGGAGCAGACTCCGGCAGACAGCGAAAAGCAGAAACTGGAGGGGAGAAGGGGAGGGGGGGGGGAGGGGGAGGGAGGGGGTGAAACTCGGGAGATGGTGTCAGGGGTGTGTCCGTTTGTCAGCACCTACCAAGTTGTATTTGCTTTTTTTTTTATTATTAGTCTTGATGTTTATTTGAGAGAGAGGGAGAGAGAGAGAGAGAGAGCGTGAGCTGGGGAGGAGCAGAGAGAGAGGGAGACACAGAATCCTTAGCAGGCTCCAGGCTCCGAGCTGTCAGCACAGAGCCCGATGCGGGGTCCGAACCCACAAACTGTGAGATCATGACCTGAGCTGAAGTTGGACGCTTAACCCACTAAACCACCCAGACGCCTGCCTCAAGTTGTGCTTGTGAATACGAGTGGTTTGTTGATCGCCGTTCTGCTCAGCGTCGCTGTTCAAAGTGAAGGATTTGCCCCCCTCTGACGTAAGGGAACACGGAGGGGTGAGTGAGTGAGCAGGAGGTGCCCCCTGCTGAGGCCCAGGCCCCTTCCCTCCGCTTGTTCTCTCGGTCCCCTCTCCTAGCATCTAGACGAGAGCCGGCTCGTTGCCGTGGACCCGCACAAGCGGCCTGGTCCCCGAGGTCGCAGCCGAGCCCAGCCAGGGGCCCAGCGGAGCCCTCCCCGGGCGGGACGTTGGAAGTTTCCGCCTGCTGCCTCATCTCCCGTGTTCCCTGCTCTGCTGTCCCCATGCCCGGTGGACACCCTGCTCCCCTCCTGGTGCGAGGCCGGGCGGAGAGCTGCCCTCGGTCTTGCGGAGACCTGGCTGCGTGCTCCAATCCCCGGTTCCTCCCAGCGAAGGGAACAGGATAAAGCACTGAATTTATAGACCGCGGCCAGTCTCCTGGAGAACGGGGGGCACATCTCTGGGCTTTTCCTGTGGGCACACAGCCTCCGCCTGGAAGGGAGGTAGCAGACACAGGTGCAGGCCGCCAGGGGCAGAGGTTGGGCCAGTGACTGGCCAACGTGTGGCCCCAGGTGAGTCTCTGGGGCCCGGGCCCCCTTGTGTGGCACACAGCCGGGGTGGGGCTGGTCTTCCCCGGGACGAGTGGGCTGTTGATGCTGTGGGTGCTGGGTAACGGAGCCATCCCGGGAGCAGAGCACAGGCGTGTTCCTGAGCCTGGCCCTGTCTCTCCGTTAGGGGTGGGAGCAGAGAAGCCAGTGTCTGGGGGTGGGCACCTTGGCCCCCGTAGATTTTGCAGATTCACAGCGTTCTCCTTCACCCTCATGATGGCCTGCTGGAAAGGGCTCCAGAACCAGAGCTGTTAACTCCCAAGGAAGAGATGAGAAGACAGGAAGAGTTGAGGGCACGTGCAAAGGCCCAGGCCCACATGGGGCAGAGTTTGGACTGGAATCCAGCCAGGAGCCTGCCCGGAACACAGCGCTGCCTAGAGGTGTAGACGTGTGCCAGAATGGAGCACATGGGGCTCGGGAAGTCATCTGGGCAGGCGTGGATCCTGGGCGGGGGGCTGGGCGGCCGATCCAGGATGTCCAGGGCAGGCCACCAGGATTGCAGGACTCTTGAAATAGTGTACCTGGGGGGGGGTGGAAAGAAATAGTGTACCTGGGCTTCAGTCCTGGTTCTCGCCGGTGACCTTGGGCAAGGTACTGAGCTACTCCGCGTTTCAGATCTCTCGTCTATAAAATGCCGATGATAAGGGTTGTACCTTTTCAGTATCATGATGAGAGTGGGGTGAGTTGGTATTTGTAAGGCATTATGACCATCTCAGTGCAGAGGAAACATTTCATCAGTGTTGTTGAATAAATCAAATAGGCGAGTCCATGAGGCTGGCCGAGGTGTCCCAGCCAGAAGTGGGAGAGAAAAGTGCTGAGCTCCCGAGCGGTCAGAACTCTGGACAGCTCCCCGTGCACTGCCTTTGGCAGTGAAATGGGTCCTGTCCCTTTATTCTCAGTTGTCATGAGCTTGAGGATTTTCGCCACCACCCTTCAGTACCTGCCCCATGAGAGAGGGCACAGCATCCTTCGCCAGGAAGGCCCGTCACTTTGCAAGCGGGGGCAGGGCACACCTGTGGGTTTGTTCTTGAGGGAACGCCCCGCTTTGGGACGAGGGACCGCACCAGGTGTGTGCAGCTGTCGTGTGGGACCCAGGGGCTTGTGTTCGGTGTGGTTGGGGAATATGGCCCCACTGACTTCTTCAGAGTAATCGCTGAGCTCAGGTTGGGTAAGGGCACGGATAGAGACAGGGTTGGGGGGGGGCGTGAGGAGGATGGGGGTATCATTAGGTTCATAAGGTTGAGATGAGAGTCAGTGGTTCTGTACAGCTCAAGGCTTGTTTGGAGCCAGAATTCCGCACCCGGTTACTGCAGACCTGCTTCTGCCCCATTCAAACCCCAGATACCTGTGGCAACCCTTTCTCATGCAGAGGAGTAACCATAATGTCTTTATCTGCGGGCACCTCGTGTGCTCCGAGACCTTTATCCCCCTTAGCTCACTTAATTCTCATGGCAGCTCTTCGAGGTGGACCTTGCCAGTTCCGTTTTTCTGATGGGAAAACTGAGGCTCAGAGAAGTCAAGTCACTTACCCAAAGAAAAACTCCTGGCAAGTGGCAAGGTTTTTCTTTTCCTTCTTTTCAGGAAACACCACCCTTGTTGGCAGGAACAGAAACTTGTGTGGGTTTGCACCCTTTCCCAGGACTGTCCCCTGGTTACTTTCTTCAGCCGCAGCTGGGGGCCCCGTGGGGCACAGCAGCGATGCCTGCTTGCAGCGGAAGCTTCCTGAATGTGTTGTACTGTCCAGAGGACAGACACGTCCAGCAGTCGAGGTCTGCGTCAACGGCTAGGGTCACCTGAACACAGCCTGTCCGCTCACGCCCATCTCTGCTTCCCCCACAGAGGACATGGCCGAAGGGAAGAATTCCATTCTCATCGGGATGAGCCAGTGGAGTTCTAACGACCTGGCGGAGCAGATGGGGACCTTGGGGAGACTGGAGGGGCACCAGGGTGAGCCCCCGGGGTGTGTGTGAGCGGATGGGGTCCTTGGGGAGACCGGAGGGGCCCCAGGGTGAGGCCCCGGGGTGTGTGCACACGTGTGCTGCGGGAGTGCTGGTGCGGACGGCTCGGGGCCAGAAGTCGGGTCTTCTGAAAAAAGTCTTCTGTCTCTCCAGACGCCTCCCCTCCCCCTACCTGTGCCCCCTGAGCTCTGTGACCTGCAGGGACCCTCGTGGGTGCTTGCACATGGCTGTCTGTGCAGAGCAGCTCCAAGATGCTCGGGCAGAACTTCCTGTGTCCCTAGGATGACCACGGGGGGCATGGGTTATGAGGGGCAGGTGGCGGGGGCCAGGCTCCTTGGAGTGGGCTGGGGGTCCGCTGGTTAGTCTGGGAGCCTTTGAGAAGGCACCGGGCAGGGCGGTCGTGGGGATCGTAACTTCCTTGGGCTGAGTGACTGGGGAAGGGGATTCATCCAGGAGACTTTTTGTGGAGGGGGGCTTGACCAGGAGCTTAACCAACAGGCAGAGCAGGCCTGGCCCTTCAGGCATCCCGCCCATTTGGCCATTTTGCATCACTAACAGATTTTTTGTTGAGCACCTACTGTGTATGCGTGTTTGGTAGGAGAAGTGAAGGTGACGTGGCTGAGATCTCCGACCTTGACATGGTGACAGGGTACAATCAGGACGTAAGGGGGTGAGGTTTGGGCTGAGGGTTGCTGGGCCTGGGGTGGGAGGGAGGTGGGAGAGGGGAGCAGGGAAGGGCTCCTGGCAGTGAAGCCACGGGGCCAAGCTAGGAGACACAAGTGGAGGACGCAGCTTAGCTGAAGGTCAAAACGATAGAGGGGCTGCATTTGATTGAGGTCACTCAGGAACGAGACAGATCGAGAACCCACCGGGGTCCACGGTGCTCACGTCTGCACCTGTTATTCTGGGGCTGCAGTTTTCTGTCCCTTGTCCCACACAGCCCTCCACCCACCTCCCCTCCTCCTGGTGGCCTGGCCCCATCATTCCTCAGTCATGGTCTGGGCCAGGCCGCCCTCTCCGGACGTGTGCTGCTCCAGCGGCCGTGTTGGTGCTGGTGCTTTGTCTGTAGCCGCTTTCCTTGAGCCCCTTCCCCGCCCCCTTGGCTCGGTGCTGTCCCCGTGCCACAGTGCTGGACACGCCAGGGGTGGCTGTTCATTTCACAGATGCAGAACCCAAGGCCTGGGGAAGCGGTGTCTTGCCCAGGGTCCTCCAAGTTGGTGACAGCATCGCGCTCACATCCCTCGTGTCCTGGTTCCCAGCTGGGCGGTGTCCGGGGCCTCTGCAAGGTGGTCAGGTTCAGGAAACCCAAAGGCTTCAAGGAAAGGCCCTCAGGCCACTGCTCGAGTCTGGTCCCCCGGGCCAGTTCAGAAACAACTTCCC
Organism: Leopardus geoffroyi; assembly: GCF_018350155.1. Lineage (NCBI taxonomy): Eukaryota > Metazoa > Chordata > Mammalia > Carnivora > Felidae > Leopardus > Leopardus geoffroyi. The sequence continues at coordinate 709,332 of NC_059330.1, forward strand.
CATTGACACAGCCGCACATTTCTCTGCTCTTTCCTTCGCCCCAAGCCCTGGAGGGGCCCAGAAGGGGTCACGGGTTCTCTGTAGCCGTGAAGACAAACCCAGATCTTAGTCATGACCCATCTGGCCATCCTCTCCCAGGCCGGCCCGCTGGCAGTCAGAGAGCGTGACTCAGCCCAGTGTGAGCCGGGGAGGGGTGAGGAAAGGCAGGGAGAGGGGCAGGCACAGGGAGGCAAGCGGAGAGAGAGGGACACAGGGGCCAAAGCTACACTCTGCGCGGTCTGGGCTTGAACGTGGCTTCACGGCTGGGCAGGTTCACGGTGGGCAGAGCGAGGCTTCTACACAAGTCGGGAGGACCGAGTGAGCCGGTGGTTGGCTAAGCGCTCTCATCGACAGGTGGTTGTGGTGCAGGGACAGGTCCCATTCTGGCAAACAGCCGTAGGCGCTCACCTGCTCACCGGGGACAGGTGCACTAAGGCAGTGCCCGCACCCCCCACCCCCCGGGGCGAGCAGGAGGGGGCAGGGCAGGCGAGGAAGAGGAAACCAGCCATGTCCCCGTCCCCTGGGGATTCATGGTGTGATTCCTCCGCGGGACAGAGGAATCCTTCCACTCCCCGACCGTTATCAGCCACGACAGGGGCTTCCCCGGGGCGGGGTGTGGGCACAGTGCTTGGAGGGGCTGACGGCCAAGGAAGAGCGGGGTCCCGGCCTCCGTGACTGTGACCGTGCAGGAGGAGGCTGAGCTCAGGGCCTCAGGAGGGAGGCTCCGGGGGCACTTCAGGAGAAGGCTGCCTCCCACCGTCCGGGGGCGGTGCCTTTGTTGTTCCTCCGAAGGAGCGGGTTTGCTTTGAAGTCCCATCGTGGACGGAGCAGACCTCAGGGACCCCTGCCCTACGGGGACTTCACTTTAGCGCCTCGCCTTCCACGGGCTGGGGCCACGCTGTCGGGGTGACGGTGTGGCTTCCAGCCACTGGTCCTGCAGCCTCCATCCGCCACGGAATCTTCCACGTTCCGTGGGCCCCTCTGCTTTCTCCCCTGGGTTGTATTCCCCTTGTTGGTTCTGGTACTCGTGTATTAACCCTTCTTCACCTTGAGCTCGGTTACAGGTTTGCATTTTGTTGGTGAATTTGGCCCAGCATATACACGTGTATAGATTTACGTTTTGTGTAATTATGTAAGTACCTGTTGTACATGTGTGTGAATATACGGTGTATGTGCATGCGTGTGCATGTAATGTAAAACGTTTAGTGTGTGTACGTGTGATACATGATATGATGTATCACTGTCTGTATATGATACATAAAATGTTCACGTAAACATATTCAAACGTATACATATTTATGTGTATATATACACATATACACACATCTTATTTTTTCAAATATTTCTTTTTTTTTTTCAGTGTTTGTTTATTTTGAGAGAGACAGAGCATGAACAGGGAAGGGGCAGAGAGAGAGAGAGAGAGAATGAGAATCCCAAGCAGGCCCTGTGTTGTCAGCGCAGAGCCCAGCGTGGGGCTCGGTCCCACGAACCTTGAGATCATGACCGGAGCCGGAATCAAGAGTCAGATGCTCAACCGACTGAGCCACCCAGGTGCCCCTCAAGTGTTTCTCTCTCTCTCTGATTCCCCTTCGAAAGCTTGCGTTAGACGGATGCTGGACCCGTGTCTCACCTTGTCTGGCCCCGTTCTTATTTCTTGGTCCCTGCTGGGCTGTGGAAACTTCCCTTGGCTCTAACACGATCAGTAGCTCGCCAGACCAGTTTCTCTTCTGCTGTTGCCATCCCTCTGGTCAGCTCTTCTGTGGAGTTTGGTTTTTTTTTGTTAAAGCAATCCTGTCTTCGTTTTCACGCGCTCTGTTGGTTTTTTTTTTTGTTTGTTTGTTTGGTTGTTTTCCAGATACTGATACAACCTGTACTGTCCATGGGTGCCGTGGACTCATTCTGTGCTTTTCACAGCCTGCCTCCTCCCTGTGCTTTTTAAGTTCGGAGTCTCCTGGTGGGTTAGAAGTAGATGCAAACGGCCCCCACACACTTGAGTTTGGGCTAATTAGCCAAAGATCCCTAAGTGGGGTTATGGCACAGAACAGGAACTGGTGTGTTTCCAGTGATCTCAGGAAGCACAGAGCTGCCGTGGACGTTGTCCAAGTAAAGCGGGTCTTGCCAAGTTTTGTTTTGTTTTGTTTTTTTAATCGGGACATAATTCACATACCAGACAATCCACCCTCTTCAAGTGTATACTTCAGCAGTCTCTGTATATCTTGTAGATGCACAAAGTTGAGCAGCTACCTGGTTCCAGAACATTTTCTTCTCCCCGGAAAGACACCTCCTAACCTGTCAGTAGTCACCCACCATTTTCCTCTCCTCAAATACGGAATTGTGTAGAAATGGAACCCGACAGTCTGTGGCCGTTGGTATTGAGGTCTGCCTTGGCATCACGTTTTTGAGGCTCAGACGTGCCGTGGCATGAACCAGAATTTCATTGCATTCCACGCTTGAATAATACGCCCCCGTATGGCTGTTGCACGTACTGTCCATCTATCCGTCAGCTGGACCTTTGGGCTGTTTCCACTTTCTTGCTGTCATGAGTTATGGTGCTCTAAGTGTTTATGTACAGGTTTGGTTTTTTTTAATGTAATTGATTGTCAAATGAGCTAACATACAGTGTGTACAGGGTAGTCTTGGCTTCAGGAGCAGATTCCTGTGATTCATCGCTTACGTACAACACCCAGCGCTCGTCCCAACAAGTGCCCTCCTCGGTGCCCATCCCCCACTTCCCCTGCCCCCATCAACCCTCAGTTTGTTCTCTGTATTTAAGAGTCTCTTAGGGTTTGCCTCCCTCCCTGTCTGTCTGAAACTATTTTTCCCCCTTCCCTTCCCCCATGGTCTTCTGTTAAGTTTCTCAAGTTCCACATATGAGTGAAAACATTCAGTATCTTTCTCTGCCTGACTTATTTCACTTAGCATAATGCCCTCCAGTTCCATCCACGTTGCTGCAAATGGCATGATTTCCTTCTTTCTTCTTGCCAAGTAGTATTCCATTGTGTATATAAACCACATCTTCTTTATCCATTCGTCAGTTGATGGACATTTAGGCTCTTTCCATAATTTGGCTATTGTTGAAAGTGCTGCTGTAAACATTGGGGTACAAGTACCCCTATGCATCAGCACTCCTGTATCCCTTGGGTAAATTCCTAGCAGTGCTATTGCTGGGTCATAGGGTAGATCTATTTTTAATTTGTTGAGGAACCTCCACACTGTTTTCCAGAGCGGCTGCACCAGTTTGCATTCCCACCAACAGTGCAAGAGGGTTCCCGTGTCTCCACATCCTCTCCAGCATCTAGAGTCTCCTGATTTGTTCATTTTGGCCACTCTGACTGGCGTGAGGTGATATCTGAGTGTGGTTTTGATTTGTCTTTCCCCGATGAGGAGCGACATTGAGCATCCTTTCATGTGCCTGTTGGCCATCTGGATGTCTTCTTTGGAGAAGTGTCTATTCATGTCTTCTGCCCATTCTTCACCCGAAGAAGTATGTTTTTGGGGTGTTGAGTTTGAGAAGTTCCATATAGGTTTTGGATGCTAACCCTTAACCTATGTGTCATTTGCAAATATCTTTCCCATTCTGTCAGCATGTACAGGGTTTTGAGGACATACTTCCTGTTCTCTTGGGCACAGCCCAGGAGTGGGATTGCTGGGGACTCACCACATCACCTTCCCAGAGTTCAGACTTCCCCACGCTCTTGCCAGCATTTGTTGCTGTCTGTTGTTTGAGAAGAGCCTTGCGAGCGGGTGTATGACTATGGTTTGGGTTTGCATTTCCCTAATGACTGATGATGGTGAGCATGTGTTCGTGTGCTTGGTGGTCATTGTTCATCATCATTCGGAGAAATGTCTATTCAGATACTTTGCCCATTTTAAAATCAGGTTGTTTGTCTCTTGTTGAGCTGTGAGTGTTCTTTACATATTGTGGATGCTAGGCTCTTGTCAGTTACATGATTTTCCATTACTTTCTCCCATTCTTTGGGGCGTCTTTTCACTTTTTTTGATAATACCCTTTGGAGTGCCAAGTTCTGAAATTCTGATGAAGCCCAATTGGTCTATTTTTGCTTTTATTGTTTCTGCATTTGAGGCCATATCTAAGAAACCACCTGTTAATGTGAAGTCATGAAGGTTTAGCCTTAGTTTTCCTTGAAGAGTTTTATAATTTTAGCTCGACATTTAGGTCTTTGATCCACTTTGAATTCATTTTTATTTTATCTATTTGAAAAAAAATTTTAATGTCTTATTTATTTTTGAGAGAGAGAGGGAGAGAGAGAGGGAGACAGAGTGTGAGCAGGGGAGGGGCAGAGAGAGAGGGAGACCCACAATCTAAAGCAGGCTCCAGGCTCCGAGCCATCAGCACAGAGCCCGACGCGGGGCTCGAACTCACATTGTGAGATCATGACCTGAGCTAAAGTCGGACGCTCAACTGACTGAGCCCCCCAGGTGCCCCATTAGGATTTTCTACGTACAAGATCACATCAACTCCCAACAGGTAGTTTTCCTTCTTCCTTTCCAACCTGGATGCCTTTTTATTTCCTTTTCTTGCCTGGCATCCCTGGCTAGAATCTCTAGTATAATACTGAACAGAAATGCTGAGAGCTGACATTTTGTTCCCGATCTTCAGGGGAGTTTTCAATCTTTCGCCATTAAATATGACGTTAGCTGGTTGTGTTTTGTTTTGTTTTTGTCTTTGGGGTTTTTTTTGGAGTTGTCATTTATCTGGTCAGGGAAGTTCCCTCCTATTCTGGGTTTGATCAATGCTTTTATCAGGAAAAGGTGTCGGATTTTGCCAAATGCCTTTTCCGCATCTGTTGAGATGATTGTGTGGGTTTTGTCCTTTTTCTGTTACTGCGGTGGGTTTCCGTTTGTTGAACAACTTGGCGCTCCTTGGAGAGATTCCACTCAGTCCTTGCCACAGTTGTTAATCTTCTATGCTCGGGGTTTACACATGTCTTTCGGAATAATTTATGCTAACAGGCTATGAGCTGTCGCTTAAGGGACAAACTTGTTTTAGAAACAAAGGGAGTGTCACCAAGGCCACATTCTTACTGACAGGAGGGAAGCGGTCTCTGCACAGGTGTCCCGACCAGCTTCTCCTGCTTCAACTTTGCAGAGGGCTGTTTTCCCATAGTTCCTCCTGGACTCCAGCTGATGCCTGTGTCTAGATGATGTGGTTCTCAAAGAGTGGTCCCTGGACCGCTCGGAAAGTGGTCAGAAGTGTGAATTTTGGAGCCCGGCCCAGACTCGGTGAATCCGTGATTTAACTACCCTTTTAGATCCTTTGGGTGCTTGCTGACATCTGACAGCCATTGGCTATTAGGCCAGTAACTGGCGAGAGGCCCACAGATCCATTTTCCTGGATTTCCCCTCCCTCAGTCGCTGAGTTTGGCCTCTTTTTTCCACACTTCGTTTTCCTCTAATAGTGAGTGAAGTTGACCGTGAACCCCGCTTTGTATCTGCCCTTCCCCCTTAGCCTGTCTCTGGGTGATGTGATGCGTCTAGTTTTCGCACACGGCTGCCGTCTAATTATTGGGGAGGGTGACAGAGCTTCTGGCTTATTCTTCTTGGTGTTTTCAGCTTCCTGGGCTGTCCTGTGCCTCCAACATTCAGCCCTTCCCACACCCGGGGCAGATGCCTCTGCTTGGCACAGCGGGTGTTTGGAGGGGGGGGGGCCCACGCACGCCCAGGCCGTGACACCGCTTCCTTTGCTCCCCTGTTTTCCATCCAGGAGCCCGCTCTCCACCCCCGCACTGGCCTGTCCTCTGGCCACAGACGTTCCTTTGCAAGATTGAGGTTGTGGCCCCCTCTCTGCTCGGACAGCGTTACGGACGTTGGTTAGACCTTCGCAGTCACACAGACCTCCCTAGGAGGGCCTTGCGCTTGGTAGCCAGCCCTGCCCCCCTCCGTGGGTTCTCTCTGCGGCCGCCTTTCGCAGATGCCTGATGGTTTCAGGTCTGCGAAGGACGCCCCTTCTTACCTTACGATACTGCTAAAGACCAACTGGCAGAGAAATATTTGGCGCCGTTTTCTAGGGATTTGGGGTGGGAGGAAGGGCCCGGATCATGCAGTGAGCTCACTGTACTCAGCTGGACCCTGATGCTTCTGAGATGTGGACCCGGTAACGTGGCCCTGCAGTGAGGTTGGCAGCAGGTTTCCCTCGTCTGCGGAATGAAGGGCGGGCCCCCGCCTGGCATGAAGGCCCATCGGTGTGGCTGTCATCCTCCCTCCGGCAGCTGTCATTGTCTGGGGATAGTAAGTTCACCATCGCCGTAGGGGTCAAGCAGCCCCGGGCCGGCTTCCACGAGGGACTGTCAGATCCGTCCCACGGCTGATTTCCACTCTGGCATGTCTCACGTCCAGGCCGCACTCCCGCCTCTCCTGCTCGCCTGTGCTCTAGACGGAGCCTCGGGGGGGCTGCAGGCTGACCGCCCAGCACTTTCTCAGCAGGCCTTCCGGAAGCCCAGCCTCCCCCAGGCCACCTCCTTGCCCTAGTGTGGCTCTAACTGGCCGCACCGTGGGGCTGGGCCGTCGCTGGTGGTGCCGGCCTGCCGGCCGCCTGCAGCCCTGCCTTCGAGGGTGCGTGCTTTAACCACCTGTCTGCACGTGCAGCGACGAGGGGCTCCCCACATTCGTGCCCCCCCCCACCCCCACTGTGCACCGGGCTCAGGAATTCTGCTGGTCAGCTCTGGGGACACACCGATGGCTCAGAAACGGCTCCAGGCTGGGGCGGGGCAGGCACAGTCCAGTGAGGTGACAGCCTACAAGAGGGGGAGCACAGGACGTTGGGGTCGGAGGGACACGGAGCGTGAGCAGGGAAACGCAGGCCCAGGAGGCCTTGCTGGGCTCTGGACAGACCCGTTAGGGCGCCGTGGGCGGGATCAGCATGTGCAAAGATGCAGAGGGCGTGTGAGAAGCAAGGAAGTCTGGAGAAGCACGTGGGTTCTTGTTGCCTGAAGTCAGGCTACGAGATGCTGGGCTGGGGGCTGCAGAGGGGGTGGGGAGAGGGGGTGGGGAGGTCTGAAAGAGGCCGGAGGGGACCCTGGTGCCGAAGGCTTGGAATGGCAAGCTAACCGGTGTTGGGGGTGGCGGCTGGGGATCCATGGAGTTATTTAATCCAGAGCCACCTTCTAGAAAAATTATTCTGGAAGTCAGCGAGAAGATGATAGGAGGGCCTGGGAATGTGTGCAGGGGTGCAGCGGGCTGGGTGAGAGGGCACCTTGAGCCTGCAGCTTGGGGGGAGCACCAGAACAAGAGATGGGCAGGAGGGCTGTCGGCTTCAGAGCCCCGTTACCAGGCAAGCCCCGCACCCCAGCTGCCGCCCCCCGTCCCCCCACTGTGGGGTCTGCCAGGCCCCCTCTGGCTCTTTGGGAGGGGATTTCCTAACATCTTCCTCTTCCCAGAGCCTCTGCCATCCTGAATGATCCCCCCCCCAGCCTCCCCGAGGCCCCCGCTATCCCGGATGCCCCCCCCAACCTCCCCGAGGCCCCCGCCATCCAGAATGCTCCCCCCCAGCCTCCCCAAGGCCCCCGCTGTCCCGATGCCCCCCCTCAGCCTCCCTGAGGCCCCCGCTGTCCCAGATGCTCCCCCTCAGCCTCCCTGAGGCCCCCGCTGTCCCGATGCCCCCCCTCAGCCTCCCCGAGGCCCCCGCTGTCCCAGATGCCCCCCCCCCAGCCTCCCCGAGGCCCCTGCCATCCAGAATGCTCCCACCCAGCCTCCCCGAGGCCCCCGCTGTCCCGATGCTCCCCCCCCCCGCCTCCCCGAGGCCCCCGCCATCCAGAATGCTCCCCCCGCCAGCCTCCCCGAGGCCCCCGCTGTCCCAGATGCTCCCCCCCAGCCTCCCCGAGGCCCCCACCATCCAGAATGCTCCCCCCCACCCCCAGCCTTCCCCTTTCAGGTGTTTGGTGGGAGAGCTGCTCTTACTCTGGGGAGGATGGGGGGGGGGTCTCACGGTTTGTTGGACGGGGGTTGGGACAGGAAGTAGGAAATCACGGGGGAACCACTGGCAGGCGTTGGACGCGTTCCCACGCGGAAGATGTGGCCCAGATGTGCGAGCCTCCGTCCCAGCCCCCTGCACAGCCTGTCCTGTCTGCAGGAGTTTCTGGCAGCTTCCGCTGAGGTGCGGCCGTGGGGCCAAGTGGGGTGCCGTTAGGCAGCCCGGAACTGGGGCACATCTGCCTGGTGGCTGTCGTCTGGGGAGCCTGCTCGTCAGGAAGCCCGGCTCACGGCTGACCCTCGTGGTGGCTCCGAGGGAAGGGGGAGCTGAGCCAGCCCACCAGGCGCCTGGCTGAGGCTTCACGGCAGAAGCCCCCGGTGTGCGGAGACGTGGGGCGGCCCAGCCTCCCTGGCGGACGGGCCCTTTGCCACTGCCTTGACCCCAGCCCTGCCCTGCCCTGCCCTGCTTGCCTGACCCCGGCCGGAGCCATCCCGTGGGGCAGAGGTCGCGGCCAGAGCCCTCAGCAGACTGGGGCGTCACAAGGGACCAGATCGAAACCTTAAGGATGAGGTAACGACTTTATTCTTCTGGGTCTTGGTTTCCTTCCTCCCGAAGGTGTGGAATCTCGATGATCTAGCGGGGTGGGGGGTGGGGAAGCTGTAAAGCTGCTGCTTTGAGTTGGCCCAGCTGAGCGCCCCCCCGCCCCTGGGGCTGGCCCTGCCTCTTGCCCGGCATCCCTCCTCCTCCCAGGTGACCCGTGTCTCCTGCACACTGCCCTTGCAGTGACCCTCCCTCCTGGCTTCTCCAGCTCTGCACCCCTGCTTCCGGGCCCCAGCCTCAGTGGCCCTGCCCCCCCACCCCCCCACCCCGGGCATTCCTGCCCCTGAAATCCTGCCCGGAAGCAGTCATGCCTCCTTCCTGGTAACGAAATCAGCGTCTCCTATACCGTCTAGGTTAACTCACTCGCAGGCCTTGGCGCAAGGACAGGACGGCGATGAATCCGACCTGGCCGCTCCCCCAACTAGATGCCTCCCCGCCCCCGGGGTCTGGCACGCAGTAGGTGCCCAAGAAACGCCCAGGGGCGTTATGCTGTGGGCAGGGCCTGGGTTAGGGGTTAACTTGTGAGTTCTGAATAATTTACCCTCGGGTCTGTGTTTGTAAGTGTGGCCAGATGGGATGGGGTCCCGGCTTGGCTTGCGCTTGGCTGGCGGGCGCTGCCTCGGGCCCCCTCCCTGCCTCCCAGGATGTCTCCTGCCCTCTGGCTCCCAGCCCTGCCTCCTTTTCCGGCCGGTAGGGGCCCGGCCACAGGGTGGGGCAGGGGTTGGGGCTGTATGCCTGTGTCTCAGGGCCGAGCGGCCATCCCTGCCCTGAGCACGGACAGGACGCTGTCCTATAGGACAGCCAGCCCGTCACCCACCCCATGCGGGGACCTGGTGCATTTTGACGGGAAGGTTGCAGCGTGCCCAGAGGCCACCTGTCTGCCCGGGCTGGGGTGGCAGGCCTGTGGAGGGCAGGTGTATGTCCCACCGTTCCTGCTCTCACTGTGGTCGGGTGTGTGGGTCCGGTGGGCGGTGGGCGGCCGGTGTGGGTCGGGTGTGCCGGGTCGGGGAGACCCCCTCCGTACAGACCACCAGGACAGGTAGAGAGCGCACAGGGAAAAGGAAGAACCTTTTTATTTTAGGACCGCTAACGACACTTTCTCTTGCTTTTTGGACGAGGACCCCGGAGTTTTCATTGTGCTGGGGCCCCAGTCATACAGCTGCAGCCGGGTCCCAGGGGCCAGCCCCCCCGCCTCTCCAGGCCTCAGTTTTCTCCTGTGGCACTGGGTCTGAGCGCTCTGCTGGGAAGCGGTCCTGGCCGCCTCCCCACACTACCAGGGTGCCCCGTGAGGGCTGGGCCTCTGCTGTCCGTCTGCCCCCTCTTGCACCCAGGCTCTGGGACGACCCGGGCTGGGGGCACCGAGAGCCGTGAGGACCCAGGCTGGGGGTACCGGGAGCCGGGACAACCCAGGCTGGGGGCACCGGGAGCCGGGACGCAGGCTGGGGGCACCAGGAGCCAGGGCAGCAGTGACCTTGGCTCGTCCTCGCCTGCTGAGTGCTTGCCGTGCGCCTGGCCGTGTGCTGAGGGTTTCACACCTGTGAGCGTCCGGTGCTCACCATGGCCCTGCGCTGGGTACCGCTCTCCCCAGTCTGCAGGTCAGGAGACTGAGGTGCACAGACCGTGGGCGAGAGACCGGGATCCGAGCGCAGGTGCGCTTCAGTGCTGTGCTGCCCAAGGCGCCACTGCACACGGGGACCTCACGCACCTGGGGACCACCTGCCCAGAGAGGGAGGTGACGGAGAGGGAGGCGGACGTGGAGGCAGCCCCGCGGGGCGGGCGTCTGGGCCCCAGGAAGCGCCAGTGATTTGGCACCTTGGAGAGCGGGGGTCCTTGGGGACGCTGCAGACACCTTTTGTTCAGGGAACTCAGGCCTGCTGGGGAAGCTGTAATGTGCGGGCAGGGTCACGTTCGGGAGAAACCTCGGTTCTCAGGCTGGGCGCGTCCTCTGTCTCCCCAGACCCTGGTGTGGCCACGTCTGTGCCCTTCCCTGGCCCCAGAAGCAGGGAAGGCAGACACTCTGGAAGGAGGGCCGTTCAGCATGCGGGTGGAAATGCGAGTGTAGAGCTCTGACAGGCGACGCCCCGGAGGCTGGGGGGTGATGGCTGGGGGGGGGGGGGGCGGTTCTTCAGGGGACCTTCCGGTTCCTGGGGCTTCGGGCTTAGTTTCCTTTCTGAGCCTCCGTGGTTGGGGAATGGGCTCGAGGAAGGGGGTGCTGGCCTCTGCCGACACTGCCCCTTGGGGCCCAGAGCTGACCCCGGAGGGCAGGGGTCCGAGAACGGAGGCTTCGGGTGGGAATGGGAGGCCTTCACGGATGCGGCCGGGGCGGTTCTCAGAGGACTCGGCGGATGTGACCGAGGCGTGGTGGGAGGGCGGGTGGGGCTCCAGGCACGGCCTCACCTGTGCAGGAAAGGGGTGCGTTCGGGGAAGGGGACTTGGCGGGCGGAGGGCGTGGGGACGGGAGGGGGCCGCTTTCCCGAGAGGCCTGCTTATCACGTGGGACGCCGAGGAGGGGAGCCACTGCAGGCCCGTCAGCGGGAGGGAGGTCGGGGCAGAGCCAGCGTCCCCTGCAGAGGGGGGAGTGGGTCGGGGCCACCCTCCCTGCAAAGCATTGCCGGCACCCACGGGGCCTTGTGCGGGGTCCCTGCGCCTTGACCGGGCTTCGGGATGCCAGGAGAGCGGGGCTGGCGGCAGTAACGGGAGCAGGTGAGGTCACGGCGGGCCGGGTCTGTCCTCGCTCACACGGGGCCTCGTGACTCGGGGAATAACTTACGCCCAACCTCGCGGTTCAGAGAGTGTGTGTTCTGTGCTTCCCGATGGTTTGCGATGAGTCTGGCTGGTAGGACTTCAGAGACGGGTGGCGTAAGCCCAGGCGGAACACGGAAAAGCCCGGAAGAACAGGCGTGAGGGGATTCTGAGACGTTTTCTTCCTTCCTTATGTCTGTCGGTGCTTTCCAGATTTTCAGTGAGGAGTTTGTATGACTTTCACGATTGCAGAAAAAAGCTGTTCCCAGACGGGAAAGAACTAGTTCCATAGTCCAGGGGCGGATTCTGCACGAGGGGAGGGTGTGCGGTTCGTGCACTGCACAAATGTCGGCTGAGAAGCACATTCTAGGTGTGGGGACACCAGCTGGCAGCACAGTCGTCCCTTCCAGCGAGGGGTCCAATTCTCAGAGTCAGACACCCCAGGACCTGGGGACCGCGGGGGCCCGAGGGAGGGAAAGGGCCCCAGGGGGAGAAGGGAGAAGGTGGTGCCTTTGCTGAGGCGGGGCTGGGGACGGACCCGCGCAGGTCAGGGGACATCTGAGCTGACGTGGGGGGGAGCAGCGGCTGATGAGGGTCAGGAGTCGGGAGAGGGGCTGGCGGTGTGCACGCTGACCGTCGGGGGGTCAGGCCTGGCTTTCCCTGGCTCGAGCTTTGTGCTGCCTGAAGTGCCCGGAGTGGCACGGCCGGGGCAGGGCACCAGTGCCGGGAGGGACGGGACAGGGCACCAGCGGCCTCCCCGAGTCCGGCCACAGTGCCGGGGACTCTGCTCACGTGCCTTCTCTCTCTCCGCAGGAGATGGGAGCGCCCCGTGCACATCCAGCGCCCTCCAGGAGAAGCAGCGTGAGTTCCCCTGACCTTCCAGGAGGCTTGTCCCTCTCCGCCCCCCCACCCCCTCCACCGTGGGTCCAGCCTCCTCGGGCCTGGGGCCCCTCCCTGTCCTTGAGCTGAGCTCCTGGGGGTCCCCGGCTCCCACCCGCCGGGCAGCTCAGGGACGGCAGAGCCAGGGTGGGGGCGGGACCCTGCAGAGTATCATCTGTGTGCGGGCAGAGAGAGCACGGGAACGGGGGGCCCTTCCCAGCCTTTGACGCCGTGCGTCCTGGGTGACGTGGTGCTGAGGTCAGAGGCCCCTCATTCAAGGCCGTGCCGGGGTCAGGACTCCTCCCACAGGCCCGGACCCGGGGCACCCTGTAGAGATGCCCGCGGGCCGACCGCGATCGGGGCGTCCTCCCCGGAGGCTCCGGCAGACTTGGTGGGCGGCCTCAGCCAAGCATCTGCGGTCGGCAGCGTTGACTTTCTCAGCAGGCCAGGGTCGAGGAGGGTCTGGCGTGTGATGGGCGTGAGCCCTCAGAACCCCATTCTCTCTCCTGCCGCTTGGACGTGTGGTTGCAGCCTGGGGGCTGAGCCCGCCCTGCCCACCCGTCCCCAGGCTCGCACATCCCTCGGCTGCAGGAGGGGGTCTGCCCGGCCCAGGGCCTGCACTGGGGATGTGTGCCGGGGGCCGGCAGGCCTGGGCGCCTCTGTCAGGGGCACCCCACAGCTCAGGCCGCGGGGGCACGGGGCAGGGGGAGGGGGAGGGCATCCTCACACCGTGCAAGGAACTGAGCTCAGCAGGAGCGGGGCGCGTCTAGTGTGCCCCCGGGTTCTAATCTCACCCAGTGGCTGAGCGAGGACCCAGAGAGAGCAATGCGTTTGCATTTCCCGAGAGGAAGGGCCACTGGGAGGCGCCAGCTTTGCGCCCGAGCGGGAGGAAGCCAGGGTGTGCGTGGCCGGAGCCTGGGTGCTGTCTCCCTCGGGAATGGCGGCTGGTTTGACAAGCGTGGGCCTTCGGGGTGTCCTCAGCCCGTCCTGGGTGAGGAGGGTTGGCTCAGGGGGTGAGGGAGGAGGGCGGAGCTGGAGATTAGTGGTCTTCGGGTGGAGGGCCCGTTCCCATGCACCTTGTGTGTCCTCTCTAGGGATTAGTTAGCCCGGTCCCCCCAAGAGGCCCCGCGTCACATCCCTCCGGTGTGGCCACTGTCCTCAGGAGGGAGGGAGGACCCCAGCCTCAAAGGGAGAGTGACCGCCCGCCCGGGGCCAGACCGCTGCTCCAGTCTGGACCTGGCTGAGCAACGTGGGTATTTAGTAGAGACACAAAATCTGTTTGTTGTTGTCTTTAAACTGGGGCTGTGCGGGCGCCGGGGGGCTCAGTCCGTTAAGCGTCCGACTTTGTCTCAGCTCATGATCCCACAGTTCATGAGTTCGAGCCCCGCGTGGGGCTCTGTGCTGACAGCTCAGCTCCTGGAACCTGCTTCGGATTCCACGTCTCCCTCTGTCTCTGCCCCTTCCCCACTTGTTCTCCTCTCCCCCCCCCCCCCCCGTAAATAAACATTAAAATTTTTTTTCAAAAAATAGAATAAACTAGGGTTATGGACGTCAGAATCCACTGCTGAAGGCTCCTCTCTGGTTCTGCCCGTCGAGGGTCATCTTGCCAGCGGGGAGTTAAGGGTAATAACAACGGGGCCAGTGGCCTAAGTACACGGCCAGCAGTGTGGACAGTGGGAAGGACGACCTTGTGACACCCCTCCCTGCGATGTCCCCACGGCCGGCCGACGGGTCTGCTGGTTCTGTTCCATGCGTGCCGCCCGCAGATTTCGGCATCTCGCTGCCTCTGTGTTTGTGGAGTGAGGGTTGTTGACGGCCGCGGTTTACTCTTGATCCAGAATTGGCGACGCGGAGGTCCGCCTGGCGCCTGTGACCCCGTGACGCGCTTCAGCGTTCGCCGTGTTCTTCCGCACGCACGGTCGTTCCGGTATTTCTGCCGGCCTTACGCAGCCTCACTGGGGGCCAGATGCAGGGGGGGTGCGAGTGGCCCCCCGACCAGGACTCAGCAGGCCCCGGGGCTGTTGCTGCAGCCTGTGAGCTGGGAGGGAGCCAGGCCTGGGGGTGAAGCCCTGTTCTTTCAGTGCTCTGACGCTCTGGGCAGGTCACCAAGCGTCTCTGAGCCTCAGTTTACCCCCTCGTGGAGAGAGGACCGTAATGTCTTCTTCCCAGAGTGGCAGACAGGCGGAGGGGCTTCCGGAGATCCGTCTTCTCGCTCCGCCGGTGCCGTGGCCGCTCGGTTGTCCCCGCACAGAGGTGTGTCCTGTGCAGGCTCCAGGGCATGAGCGGGGAGGGGGCTGGCCTGGGCCGCTCAGACTCCATCCCGCAGCTGCACGGCCCGCAGCCTGCTGCTTCCCTGTTATTTGGGAGCAGATTTCTGTGTGGGGGGGGCCTGCCTGGGGGCAGAGGACAGAGGGTCTGGTCCCCCGGCCCACAGGCGCCGTCCTGCGTGCACGTGGAGCCCGCGCAGCCCCGTGGGCTCTGACATTCTAGCACTCTCCGTGCCTCCTGGTTTCCTCTGTCTGCGGGTCCCGGCTGCCCTGAGCTCAGCAAGCACCCCCAGCGCACGTCCAGCCGTCTGACGTGGAGTTCGGCGCAGGGGCCCCGGACACATGGTCCGCACCAGCCGCACTCTCCACGCGGCCCTCCGGCCCCCCGGCCACCCTCCCTGCCGCTCTCCTCCCCCCCCACAGCCACTCGGTGGGGACTCTGAACTTTCTCCCGTCCCCAGACCGGGACCCGGAGACCGCAGTCCGGACTGAGTGCCGTTACAGGCTCCCGTCTGACCCGCGGGTCTCCATCCTGCCCTGGCCGCCAGCGAGCCCGGCTTGGTCCAGGGCTGCGTCCTGACTCTCCCCCGCTCCTAGGCCCCATCACCTGTCAGACAAACGTCCCCAAGGGGACGGAGAAGACGTGGATGCTCAGAACCACCCACCCCCGCTGTGTGTGTGGGTCTGACCTCACGTCCCACCGCCTGGGGCCGGCGACCAGAGGAGCCGCTCGGATGCCGGGACCGCCACCTCAGGGCTCCCCTCCCGTGTGCCCGCGGCCCCTCGCCCACAGCTGGCCTCCCGGCTCCCCCCCACTAACCGGTGTCTTTTCCTGGCCTGTGTGGGCAGCTTGCTGAGCGCAGCTGCAGACGGGCTATATTTAGCCGGATTTAATGAGCTCAGGGTGGCAGACGGCCGCCTTGGGAGCTTTTCTCTCGCGTGTACACGCGAATGTCTGTTCGACAGTGTCCGCTCTCGCGTGTGTACGTAAGCGTGTGCCCGTGCGCGTGTGTGCATCAGTGTGCATGTTAACGTGTCGGCGCGTTCATTTTCACGAGGATACGTGTGTGTTCACGCGGGTCTATCCGTGTCGTGTCTGCGCTTTGCTGGGGACACGTGCGGCTTTTGACACTCGTAAGGGTCTAAGACGGGAACAGATTGTTGGTTCCCTCGTCTGTTTGAAAAATATTTCACGAGCATCTTTTATGTGCCAGCATCTTCATAGCCTTTGGGGATAAAATGGAACGTAAATAAGCCCGGCTGCAGCCTTTAAGGACCTCACGGCCTGGGGGTGGAGGAGACGGCAGATGGAGTGACCACAGAGCTAAGTATGAGGACTCCCCCTGGGAAGGAAAGCCAGCTGCTTCGGGAGGAGGACAGGAAGGACGGAAGTTTCACAGGAAATATTTGGGCACAGCAGCATGAAGGAGAGTCCAGGCTTGGGGGGCAGAATGTGCAAAGGCCCCTTGGTGAGAGGGAGGAGAGGTTTGAAAACCATCCTGCGGCCCAGGGGTTGAGCTCCGAGGGGAGGTGGGGCCACAGCACACGATTTGCGTGGAGCTGTTAGAATTTAGCGCGTGACTCTGTCAGGGTCCCGGCGGGGGACTGGGGGAGGGTCCCCTGAAAGGACCTTGTTCACAGGCTTAGGGAAACCCACGGGCACGTAGGTAGCGGCCCAGCACCCTGCCCCACCATCGGTCCACACCGGGGAGCCCCAGCCGGCGGTCCCCGGCGTCCTGCTCTGCGGCCCCGGCCGGCGGTCCGGCCCCGTCCGGAGCCCTCGTAGGGAGGCTGAGACCAACGTGGGTGGGGGCGGGGGTCTGTCTTCAGCCTGAGAGAATCTGTTTCCCCAAATCCTTTTCTCCCGGGAACAAAAGAGCTTCTGGAAACAGCCCAGGAAGCCGTGCGGCAGACCTCCCCAGTGGCACAGAAGCCCAAGCGGGAAGAAATCAGAATTACTGTCTCAGAAAAGTCGCCTCCCGCTGCACGGGTGCTGGACGCTCTTCTGAGCGGGCAGCGCAGGGAGACGGTCGGGTTCCTGGCGGAACAGACGCAACGCACGCGTGGGCTTACCTGGCCCCTCCCAGAGGCAGCGGGATTCCCCGGGAACCGAACACCTCCCTGAACACCCGCCTGTGCGTGTCTCTGTCCGTGCCGCACGCAGACGGGAGCAGACGACGCCTTCCCTCCCGGCCCCCCTCGGAGGACGACCCACGGAGTGACGTCCGCATCCCGGGCCGCGGGGGGCGCACCGGTCTCCCTGCCCGCGTCCTGGCTCACTGCCGTGGATGCGCCGGCCGGTCCCCCAGGGCTGGGCACGCAGGTGGTTCTCCGTTGGTGTCACGAGCGGCGTGGCGATGCTCAGCGCGCACGTGTGCCTTTCCGCGCCAAGGCTCCGTCCCAGGGCGTCGCGGGTGCTCGGTGCTTCGAATGACGTTCCAAACCGCCCCGCTCAGGGTCGAACGGTTTCTCCTGTCACCGGCCACGAATGGGGAAGGGCTGTCCCCCCCATGCTGGGCGGCACGGTGATTGCTGATCTGGGGGGTGAGGAAAAGGCCTTTTAGGGTCATTTCGCCGAGCGACTCCCTGCTCTGGGTGCCTTGTCCTGTGCCGACGCCATGCCTGGGGTCCCCGTCCCCAGCGCTCACCCACACGGGGATCACGGCCCCTCCTGAGCCCCTGCTTTCTCATCTGTAAACCAGGGAGGGCACCCTGCTCCCTTGTGAGTGTAGGGAGGCCTGAGACCCTGGAGGAGGACCGGGACCCCGGGCACATGCCGAGGAGGCACTGGAACGGGGTGCTGAGCCCTGCCCGGGCCAGGAGGGTCTCTAGTGTGTCTGATGTCTCCCTGGGGCCTGACTCAAGGTGGTGCCTCCACCAGTCTGAGCCTGCACCCCCCGCCCGGGGTGTGGCCCCTCTACTGCCCCCGACGGTGTGCTTTTAGGGGCTGGATCTGGGGCCCAGACCCTCTGGGGTTTTAGTCTGGGACAGCGCCTCCGTGGGGTGCTGAGCGGCCCTCCGGGGTTTGGGCCCCGTGGGCTGGTGGATCCAGGCTGACCGAGTTGGGTTCTGACCCTGGAAGGGTTAAGTTGTCTCAGCGGGGCCTCAGCGTCCACCCCCACCCTGCACTGCCCCGCATCCACTCGCTCCTTCCTCCTGGCCCCTCCTGGACGACTGTGAACCTTTCCTGAGTGCTGAGACTCGGAACCCCCCAGCAACCGCCCCACCCCGTTCGCGGGGCTCTGCCCTCTGTCTGGTGACCCAGACCCAGCTCCTGGGGATTGGCGGGCAGGTGCCACACGTCCTCGAGCCTGCTTTTCCCCCTGGCGGGTCCCGCGTGAGCCCCCAGAGCGGCCTGAGCTGTGGGGGCAGGGATGTGCCCACAGCCTCGGAGGCCCCCTGCCCAGCCTAGGCCTGTGTTGCACGACCCCGGGGCCCCGAGGTCCTCAGGCTCATCGAGGTGTCTCTGGGCCCAGCCGGTGGACCAGGAGGCCTCCATGGTGTCGACCCGCTTTTGGAACCCAAACCCAAACGCAGGATCTTGGTTCACTGATTGTGTTTCAGGTGTATTCCGTCCGCAGACGGTCCTTCTCGGGTCCCCTCGCCGCCGGCCGTCAGCTCCCAGAGGGCAGGGCGTTTCCCTGTTCTGTCTGAGGGGTTCGCGTGGGGCAAAGTAGGGGACCGCGGCTTGTCGAAGGCGTTCCTGTTGTAAGCGTGACAGACATTTGTGCTGCGTGCTCAGCGGACATACTCGTAAATGGTTTTAGACTTAGATATGGGCTCACTCGCTGGAGAAAAATTGGAAAATACAGGACGCTTAGGAAAACCACCAGCCGTTGTCCCACCATCCAAACAGAACCACCCTCGGGCTGGGCCGGCCGCTCCCGCCCCTGGACCTTCCACGCCCGCGTGCTGTGTGTGCTTGTCCTGGATGCTCGCCTGGGGGCCTGGGGCCGTGGCCGGAGCCCCCGCTGGCCATGCAATGAGGCTGTACCTCCTTCTGTGAGCTCCCAGGGAGGGACACGTCCCGCGTCGCACTCAGGGCGAGGTCACAGAGCCACTGGGTTCTTCCCCAGGATTCGCGCTTGCGGCCGAGCGTGTGGTGTGTGTGCGTCCGTGAGCTCACAGAGGACCGGGTGCTCCTGTGGGCCACACGGCCGCAAGCTGGGCCCAGCTGTGCTCCCTGGAGGGCAGGGGTGACGGGACGGGGCGCCCAGCTCCAGCCAGGGGCGCCCCCAGCCCCCAGCCCTTGGGGGTCCCTGCGGCCCGGCAGCGGGAGGGGCAGAGACAGTGGGCCCCTCGACCAAGCCGGCCGCTTTGCTCTGCGTGCCAAGCGCGTGGGTGCCGACCTCGGCCTCTGTCTCAAGAGGAGTGTGGCACTTGGGTCGTTAGAAGGATGATCACAGCGTGTGCCTTTCCAAGGTTGTGATTAAGGAAAAGCAGCCTCTGCTCTTCAGCTGGCGGGAGTGCTGGGGGCGGGCGCCGGGGTCAGCAGACGGCCGGGGGCCCACCCCGCCCCAAATCTGGGCTCGGCAGGGACCCGCCTGGATAGGGCCATGCTGGCGGAAACGGGTCTGGGGCTCCCCGCCACGCCAGACCCTGCCAGCGGCTTGTGTCACCGGGGGCTCTGGGGGAGCCCGTGGAGGGGGACCGACGAGGCCCAGGCCCAGAACTCGTTCGGTTCCCTGACGCCAGCTGCCCTGGGACTTTCAGCAGACGCACATCCCGGCGGGTGACACTTCCCTGAACCCAATTTCTCCCCGGCGCTGACGAGCAGAGGGGTACCTCGTGGGCCGTGTGCACCCTGGGATCTTTGCTTGGAGCGAGTTTTCCCAAAAACGCCACCCCAGACCGTGACAGCAGGGGATCGCGGCTGTCAAAGGGCCCCGAGTTGATCACAGCAATGACAGTGAGCCGGGCCCTGCTGAGCATGTTGTGAGGTCTCCATCTCTGCCTCAGTGGCTCTGAGAAGGCTTTCCAGATGTCAGGACGATTGAGCAGGGTTTTGAAGTACAGGTAGGAGTTTGCTGGTCTGCCCGGGGAGGAAGGCCGTCCCAGGCACAGGGCTCAGCATGACGCAAGGAGGAGCGAGCCTGCCGTGCCTGGTGGGCGAACCAGTGGCCTCCATTACTGTGGTGGGGACACCTGGCTCTTTGAGAGCACAGCGCTGTGGGCAGGGCAAGGGCGGGGGGCGAGGGCCGCCTTTCTGGGTTCCACAGGGGCCTCTGCTGACACTGGAGACGCGCCTTCCTGGAGGGCCCTCCAGCCACGTTAGCCCACTCCCGGGGGCAGGATCTAGGTCTGCGGGCGAGGCCTCCCCTCCTCTGTCCCCCGAGCAAGATGTCTTTGGCTGCCGTGGCCAGGGAAGGCGCGAGGGGTGCTGAGGACCACCCTGTCAGTCCCAGCCCCCCCTCTCCCCCCCCCCCCCCCCGGAGCCAGGAGCCCCGCTCTGAGGCCTGTGTGTGTATGAGCTCGTTTATCCTCGGGCCCGCCCCGGGGGTGGCCTCTGTCATCCTCGCGTCCAGAAGAGGAAGCCGAGAAGCCAAGGGCCCGCTCACACCGCGGGCGGGGGCAAGATGTGGACGTGGGCGCTGTCCTAACCGGGTGTCTCCCGGCCTCAGGAGTGAGGGGTCCCCCGGGGCCAGAGGGGACCTCAGCTGCACACAGCTCCTGGTCTTACCGGCCCTGGAGCCACGCACGAGGCCACACGCACCACGGAACGTGGCTGCTTTGCTCTGGGGCGGTGTGTGCGTGGCAGGCCTAGAGGTACCACTCGCCAGCACCATCCTGGGTTGGGCGTGGGACTTGGGTGCTGGCCGCTCAGCCTAACCCTGCGGCCCGGGGCACGTGAGCCAGGATGTATGAGCCTCGGTTCCTCGTCTGAAAATGGGGCTGATACCCAGAGGACCAGAACTCAGGGGTGGTGTGGGGACTAGGTGACAGTGCCTGGGACATAATATGTGCTCAGCAAAACCCAAGCCAGTTCTGTGTTTTGTCAGGAGCCTGCCCTGAGCACGGGGCCCAGGGCAAGGTCCCCAGGATGTGAGCCGCTGGAAGGAGCCGGGGGAAGTCCTGGGCAAGCCTGGCCTCGTTTCCTCCTCCTCCTCCTCCTGGCCACCCCTCCATCCTTTAGGGAACGAATTCCTGTCTGTGTGGGCGGGAGCCCTGAGCCCATAAAGCAGTTACCCTTAGACCAGGGCGGTAACCGGAAGGACCGAATCATTCAGAATTACACTTCTGGTTTCGTGTTCTTTGCTGAGTACCCCGGGGCCAGGAAGGTGGGGGGAGGGTGTCCTAACCCAGACCCTCGGTCAGGCTCCCGCCCACACCTGCTGCACCCCTGCCCGCAGAGCCCCGGAAGGACCCTCCCCCACACGACCCCTAAGAGGTGCAGCAGGATGGGGGGGGGTGGGTGAGGGAGGGGGGGCAAAGAAGGAAAGGGCCGTCCCAGCATGCAGCGGGCTGCTTTAGGAGTGAGGGAGTGAGTTCCCCGTCACTGAAAGCACACGAGTGGTCCACAGTCTCGCCACGTGGTCCAGACACATACAAAGTAACATCCTCCTTGTGGGGAGAACAGAGAGGAAGCAAGGTCAGCGTGCTGGGTGGGTGGGTTCCTCAGGATGGCAGGCGGCCCCAGGTGGGCAGCGAGGGGGCCGCGGGGTGTCTTTGAGGTCTCTCTCCACCCGAGAGCTGAGCACGGTGACATTGGGAATGTAGGCGTTAGATCACACAGCCTTCTCTGTAGGGGCCAGCCGGTAAATACTCCCAGCTTGGCAGGCTGTGAGGACTCGTGCAACTGTGTAACTCTGTCGCTGAGGCCCGTGTGCGAGCAGCCACAGACGGGATGTGAACCAGAGAGCCCAGTGGTGTTCCAGTAAAACTTTATTAACAGCGATGGGCGCGGGCCAGATTTGCTTCTCGGCTGTCGCCTGCGGGTCCCTGCATTAGAGGGACCAGGGGCTCAGGCCTGGAGGCCCCAGAGGAGGGGTGGCAGCTGAAGGAAATGAGGACAGCCTTTCTTGGCGGGGGGTGGGGGGGTGGATGACAGGGGCCTCACCCCAGAGGTCACCCAAATGCTGCCTTGCCTCTCTGGGGGTCCACCTGCCCTGGGCCCCGGGTCCCCTCATTCAAGGCCTTGCTACAGCTCTGATGGCTCCAAGCAGACAGTTTTAAAATATGCAGCTCTCCACTTTTCAGGAGGGTGCTCGGCCCCCATTTCCGTCCCTCACTAGAAGTCCCCCGATGGCACGCACATGGTTGCTGATGTCACTGGTGAGGGAAGCGGGACAGCCTCTTCCGGGACACCCTCCCTGGCCTCGGGGACGGCGTGTGCGCTGGCCCGGCCCTGGGGGGACAACGGCTTCTGGTTGTGTTGGTCTGGAGGCGGGGGCTGGACGCTCTCGTTCCAGCTGGGTCCCCGGGGACGCTGGGGCCCCAGGGAGGGAGGCCTGCAGGTGCTGAGTCCTCTGTACCCCCCCCCCCCCCCGCAGGAGAACTGTATCGGGTTTCCTTGAGAAGACAGAGGTTCCCGGCCCAGGGCAGCATCGAGATCCACGAAGACAATGAGGTGGGCGGGGCTCCTGGGGTGTCTGGGCTCCCTGTGGTCAGGACTTCAGGGGGACCCCCAGGCCGGTGGACATTTGACTTGCTCTTCACCGGACTTGCCGTGCGACCCTGGGCAGGTCCTTGTCTGTCTCTGGGCCTCCGGCTCAGACCCCCTCCAGAAGGGTCTCTTGGGGCCCTCGGGGCCTTGACAGCGAGGGGCTTGCTCCGCCAGCAGCCTGGGCGGCCCCCTCTGCGTGCACAGGGGGCCACACCGGGGGCCGAGGGTCCCCGCGCCTGCGCCCCCTCTCCCCGCCTCCCGTGTCCACCCCGCCCAATGTCCTCCTCAGGAAGGCTGCCCGCGGCGCTCCTGCAAGACGCACGTGCTCCTGCTGGTGCTCCACGGGGGCAACGTCCTGGACACGGGCGCGGGGGACCCCGCCTGCAAGGCGGCCGACATCCACACCTTCGGCTCCGTGCTGGAGAAGGTCACGCGCGCCCACTTCCCGGCGGCCCTGGGCCACATCCTCATCAAGTTCGTGCCCTGTCCTGCCGTCTGCTCCGAGGCCTTCTCGCTCGTCTCTAAGTGAGTCCCTTCTGCCCACGTGGACTGGCCAAGGTTGGTGGGGTTGACGAGGGAGTGCTGTCCCGGTGGGGGGGGGGGGCGGGGGGTGCCTGCCGGGGCGTCCACGGGATGTCAGGCGCTGACTGGCCATGAGCACGCTGGCGGGGAGTGGTCAGCGAGGGTCCCGAGCAGTTAGCGGGTGTGCGCCCGGCCTGCCCTGCCCTGCCGAGCCCGGCAGTGCTGGCTCCCTGTGCTCAGTAGGCCCCGGTCCCCTGGCCCTGAGGACGCTGAGGCCCCGGGAGGCCCAGCAGTTGCCCCCAGGGTTACCCAGAGAATGGAGCCGGGAATCGAACCCGGGCAGCCTGGCTTTCCCGCCCCACGGGCAGAGCCCGGTGCGGGTGTGTGTTCTGATGCGGGCGGGCCATGTGCTCTGGACGCCCGGGAAGAGCCAGGGAACCTTCCCCGGCCTGTGTCATCTGTAACGTGGGGACGATCGCGTCGGGAGCACTGCGTGGAGTGTTCGTGAGGACGCTGAGCGCTAGTGTGACTCACGGCTTCGTCCTCCGGCGTGGATGGTGCTCTCTCGAGGACAGTGGGCCGGGGAGAGGGTGTCCGGGTCCCCACAGAGAAGCCGGCCGGAGGGGATAAGGCATCAAGCTCCCCGGGCCTGGTTCCTCCCCCCGCCCCCGTCCCCAGTGGGGTCATGTCGGGCCCTGGTCAACCTGAGTTTGGGCCCTGGGTGGGGGTGGGGTGGGGCGGGGGCTCCAGCCAGCTGGCTCTGATGCCCCAGGGGACCACGGCAGGCAGGGTGGGGGTGGGGGCCGGGCAGGAGCTGGTCCCCGAGGGGTCTGAGCTGCGGCAGAGGGAAGGGCTTGCACGTGGGGAAGCAGGGCAGCGAGGATGCCGTAGAGCAAGCTCTCGGTCCTTTCTGGGCTCACACCTTTCTGCAAAGCCCGCGGCCCTGGACCCTCGCCCCAGGACGGTGCACACCATGTCATGCGCACAGCTACGTGTCCATCTCCAGGCTGTGGTTGACGCGGCTCCCCTTGCCTGGAACCCTCTCTCTCCTCCTCTGTAGCGTCCGTAAAGCCTTCCTCGAGGCCTAGTCCAGATTGCACCTCCTCCGGGAAGTCTGCTATGATACGTCCCCACCCTGATCCACACCAGGCGGCTTCCTCCAAATCGGGGTGTCCCTAGGGGCCGTGCAGAAGAGGGCAGGGGAAGGTGGCCGGCCGGGAGACGCCAGGCCCACATCCCGGGCTGGCGCGGGGACGATGCCCCCACCTGCACTTTGTTTCTTGTGGCTCCTGCCTGGTTCTGCTTCGAGGGCCCCGAGCAGGGGCCTAGCCACGGCCGGCCCGTGCTCTCCTCTGCCCGGCGCGCAGCCCCAGACCTGCCCCTGCCTGAGCCCGGCCAGGCTTACCTTGACCCTGTCTGCAGCCTGAACCCCTACAGCCACGATGAGGGCTGCCTCGGCAACAGCCAGGACCACGTCCCCCTGGCCGCCCTGCCCCTGCTGGCCATCTCCTCTCCACGGTACCAGGACGCGGTGGCCACCGTCATCGAGCGGGCCAACCAGGTCTACACAGAGTTCCTCAAGTCCCCTGACGGAATCGGCTTCAGTGGGCAGGTATGACAGCCTGCCTCCCTAACCAGCCCTGACCTAGCCTGACCGCTGTCCTCAGGCCGACCCTGACCCGAGTCTGACCCCTGACCCGAGTGTGACTCCTGACCCTGGCCTGACTGCTGTCCTTGGGCTGACCCTGACCTGAGTCTGACCCCTGACCCTGGCCTGACAGCTGTCCTCGGGCTGACCCTGACCTGAGTCTGACCCCTGACCCTGGCCTGACAGCTGCCTTCAGGCTGACCCTGACCTGAGTCTGACCCCTGACCCTGGCCTGACAGCTGCCTTCAGGCTGACCCTGACCTGAGTCTGACCCCTGACCCTGGCCTGACTGCTGTCCTCGGGCTGACCCTGACCTGAGTCTGACCCCTGACCCTGGCCTGACAGCTGCCTTCGGGCTGACCCTGACCTGAGTCTGACCCCTGACCCTGGCCTGACAGCTGCCTTCAGGCTGACCCTGACCTGAGTCTGACCCCTGACCCTGGCCTGACTGCTGTCCTAATGCTGACCCTGACCCGAGTGTGACTCCTGACCCTGGTCTGACTGCTGTCCTCGGGCTGACCCTGACCTGAGTCTGACCCCTGACCCTGGCCTGACAGCTGCCTTCAGGCTGACCCTGACCTGAGTCTGACCCCTGACCCTGGCCTGACTGCTGTCCTTATGCTGACCCTGACCCGAGTGTGACTCCTGACCCTGGCCTGACTGCTATCCTCGGGCTGACCCTGACCTGAGTCTGACCCCTGACCCTGGCCTGATTGCTGTCCTTACGCTGACCGTGACCCTAGTTTGACTGCTGCTCTCAGGCCGACCCTGACCCAGCATGAACACCCATCCCCCACAGGGGTTCTGTCAGTGGCTCTCCGGGACAGGTCCCTTATTCTGCCAGGGACAGGGGACTGGTGCTCTGGCCGGGTACGGGGCGGTGGGTTAGCGGCGGGCGGGCCTTTAGTCCCAGCTGTGTGTGCCCCAGGTGTGTCTCATCGGGGACTGTGTGGGGGGCCTCCTGGCCTTCGATGCCATCTGCTACAGCGCGGGGCCCTCGGGTGACAGTCCGGGCGGCAGCAGCCGGAAGGGCAGCATCAGCAGCACCCAGGTGCGGGCCAGCCGGTGGGGGTCGGGGAGGGGCCTGTCCTGGGGAGGTGAGGCGGGCCTTCACCCCGGTACGCGGTCGCTACCCCGGAAGTGTTGCCCTACAGGAGGAGGGCGGGTTTAGGCCGGGGTCGGGCGCCTACGTCCGGACCCCCGGTGGGTCGCCCCGGGCCGAAACCCCGCCGTGACTCGGTGGCTCCCGCGCTCCTTCGCAAGAGTGCTGACCTGACGTCTGGGGAGAAAGGGGTTCATCCGCGCCCGGGGGCGGACGCGGGGCCCCGGAGTCTGTGGTGGCTGCAGTGCTCTCCTGTCCTCTGCGTGACCCCAAAGGACGCCCCCGTCGTGGCGGACGAGGCGTGCGGTCTGGCCGGCAGCAAGCGTCTCAGCAAGAGCAGCATTGACGTCTCCGGCGTGCCGGACGAGGACGCCTCGGAGCCCCAGAGGCCGTTGCCTCGGAAACAGAGCGACTCCTCCACCTACGACTGTGAGGCCATCGGCCAGCATCATGCCTTCCTGTCCAGGTAACCGCCTCCCGGGCCCCGTCTTCCTTCCAGCGCGGCGTCCGGGGCGGCGAGGACCGGCCCTGGGGCCCAGGCCCTTTCAGGAGGCCTGCAGACGGGCACGGAGAGGCTGGGACCCCGGCCACTCCCCGTGGGCCCTGCGCCCCGTCCCTGCGCCGCCCCGACTTGCGGAGAGAGGGGACGGCCCTCCAGCGCCGCGGACGCTCAGTGTCAAGCTCTGGCAAAGGGAAAATTACGCCCGGCCCGCTTCACTGCTGCTTAAGAAAAGGCGGTGGAAAAGCGGATGCGGGTGTGTTTTGCGAGCCACTCCGGGGGTCGTTCTGTTTGTCAGACGGGGCAGTGGAGGCTCCTGGAGGCCGGGAAGCGTCCTGGGATCACACAGCCAGCGCCGAGCAGCTGGGGCCGGACTCCGACTCCTGGTCCCTGGTGCGGTCCCTTCTGCAGAGTTGAGTGAGTTACGGGCACACTCATCAGGGCACAAGGGACCCACCTAGGAAAGCAGGCCTTGTTCCACGCTGTCCCTCCGTTCTCTGCCCTGTCTGTCCTCGCTCCTTTCTTACCCAAGTGGCAAGTGTCACGGGGCCATTAGGAGGTTTGCAAAATAGCTCCCCTGTGACTTCTTTGGGGTCTTCCTCTTTGTACGTATTTTGTACATCCTTTGCGTTTAGTTTTCCTTGGAAAAAGAACCCTTCTACCGGGATCTTTTCTGATCCTTTGCCTGTGTGATACGTATTCGGTAAATATTCTTAACGGGGAGCGTTTCACTGGGTGAGCGGACAGCTCCCTTCATCCCAGTAATTGGATACTCGGCTCCTTCCAGTTCTGGGAAGTTACAGCGTGCGTAAACGTTTGTGCGCGTGTAGGGCTGTTTCATTCGGGTGCATTCGTTCCCCGAAGAGAAATCCTTCCATCAAAGGCCCCGCACATTCAAATCTCTGACTATTCGAAGCCCCTCTGTCAGCCTCAGTTCGCATCAGGCTTGCAGGGTGAAGTCGTGACTTTTCTGGTTCACCCTTGAAAAGTCCTTTAAGAAGTCCCCAAATCCGGAGGGCGACAAGAAGTCGGAGGCTTCTGGTAGCCGGTTCAGCGCAGCCAGCTTGTCCCTCTAGCGTAGGGACAGATGGCAGTTTCGTCAGACGCCGGCGCTGTCCTCGCGGGGAGAGACAGGAGCCCGAGGACTCAGATCCGGCTACCCCGACCCCTCACGCACGGCCGGCGGGGGACTGGCCCGCGCTCTTCCGTTGTTATTTCTCAAATTCCCTCTCTCCTCCATCTGGAATATTCTAGTTGAATTTGCATTCAGTTACTTGATTCGTAGATCACGGGATCCCACTGGATCGTCTCACACCCTGAGCTGCACTTAAGTGCCACCTGGACGGTCCAGGGGCGCCCGGCTCTCCTGCCTGCCAGGCCTCGGCGGCCGCTCTGGGCCCGAAACAGCATCGGCCTGGCTCTCGGGAGCAGCGGCGCCCGGGCTGGGACTGGGGGCAGTTCTGTGTGTCCCACCTTTCTCTTCAAGCCCTGCTCCCTGTGCAGGCGGTGCGGGAGGGAAGCGCACGCTGTCTGCACCTGGTTCTGCAGGTGGCCTGGGACCCGGGTGACCATGAACCTGCCCGATTCTGCAGGACCGGCTCCGTCCGGCTGGTCTGCGTACCGGCCAGGCCAGGCTCCGCCGGCAGACGGCGCGGGAGCTCACCGGGGGCCCTTGCGAAGCCGGCCCGTTGGGGCAGGCCTGCCAGCCTGCAGGATGCTTAGGTGCTCTTAGGCCCTCAGTCCAGCTGAGAAAATGTTTTCCCGGATCGTGGCCGTGAGCGTCTGTCCAAGTACGGTCTCTGGCTGCCGGCAGGTGACAACGGCAGAGTTGGGTAGATGTGACGGAGGCCGAACGGCCCCGCGGTCTAAACCATTTACCGTCTGGCCCTTCAGAGGAAAAGGGCTGTCGACCGGGCCCCGGTGGCCCGCGCCAGGGTGGCCGTCAGCTCTCCGGGCTGGCTGGCGGGCTCTGACTCCGGGCCCCGCCGCGGAGGCGGCGGGCTGGGCTCTCCCCGCTCAGCCTACGCACCCCTGCTCCTTCGCTGACCGCCCTCCCGGGCTCTCTCCCCTGGGCAGCATCCACTCGAACGTGCTGAAGGACGAGGCCGAGCCCCCCGCGGCCGGGGGGCTCCCGCCGCCCGAGGTCAGCCTGGGTCGCTTGGACTTCGACGTGTCCGACTTCTTCCTCTTTGGCTCGCCCCTGGGCCTGGTCCTGGCCATGCGGAGGACAGTGCTGCCGGGACTGGACGGTGGGTGGTGCTGCCGGGGCCTGAGAGGCCTTGTGTCTCTGGACCACGGTGTCGGGGCCTCCGGCTAGGGGACCGTGGGGGCGGTGCAGGGAGGGGTGGGGCATGGGGAGGGGGGAGAGAGGGGCAGCCTCCCCGGGTGGGACAAAGGTGAGCCGGCCCCGGTGGGTTTCACCTCCCTGTCACATGCCCCACGTGGGCAGTTGTCATGCTCCACGGGAGGAGAAGCCGCATTTACCCTCCTGCCGCCCTCCTTCCCCGGCACCCCCAGGCAGACCTTCTGCGGCTGGGGCGACCTCCCCGACTCCCGCACAGTCCCAGGCCCGCCTTAGTGCCCGCGGCCTGAGCGCCTGCCCCCAGTGCTCTGAGATACACAGTGAGGTGATGTGCACCGGCCTGTGGTTTAGCAGTGAGTCTGAGGGGACAAGCGGCGGGGGCACCTCGAGGCCCACACGTCAGGGCTTCTCAAACTCCTTTTCCACAGCGCTCCCCAGCAGCCGCCACCGTGGGACGGAGAAGGGAGGGGCTCTCCTTGAAGTGGGGAGGGGTGAGGCAGAATCCCACGCTGCCTCCAAGTTGGCGAGGGGACCTGGGTCTCCCAGGACTCCAGACTCTGGACCATTCAGTCCCCCCACCCCGGGGGAGGGGGACATGGGGAGGCCTCGGGGGAAGACACCTGCCGGGCTGGGGGGAGGAGTGTTCTGCGGCTCTGGCCAGCCTCGAGCCCTGTCTCCCGCCTGCCTGGGGGCTGAGCAGCTGGGGAAGGGGCCGCTGATTCCGACTGAGAGATCCTGGGTCTGCCTGGTAGATCACACGGAGAGTTCGCGGACGCCGGAAGGATTTGCAGGAGACCGAGCAGGGGAAACAGTGGAGGGAAGGCCTGCGTGGAAGAGGGGCTGCCTGAGCAAAGGCATAGAGAGGGGCAGCCGGCAGGCCGGGGTGGGGAACTGCGGAGGAGCGCCGGCTGCAGCCCTGGGGCCTAGAGCGCCGCTCCTGGTGGGGCAGGTTGGCAAGGCCCTGAATGCCAAACGCAGCACGACGGCTTTGGTCCTGTTGGTAGCAGGGAGCCACGGCATGTTCTTGAGCAGAGGGGTGGGCCACCCGAAGCTGCACTCAAGGAAGCCTGCTGGGCCCAAGGGAGCAGGAACTGGCAAGGGGCTTCCCCCACGTCCTCTCTGTCCCCCTCAGGCTTCCAGATGCGTCCCGCCTGCAGCCAGGTCTACAGTTTCTTCCACTGTGCGGACCCCTCTGCTTCGCGGCTGGAGCCCCTGCTGGAGCCCAAGTTCCACCTGGTGCCGCCCGTCAGCGTGCCCCGCTACCAGAGGTTCCCGCTGGGCGACGGGCAGTCCCTCCTGCTGGGTAGGCTCTCCGCGGTTGGGGGGGGGGGGGGCGGTCGTGTGAGCGTGCTGAGCCGGGGGCTGGGCCCCGCCGGGTGGCACTCCAGGGCCACCCTCTCTGGTCCAGGCTGTCCACGCGCTGGCCGAAGGAGGGACTAGACTCCCCACCGACCAGGGGCCATGTGCTCCAGAGCAGGAGGAGGGGGCGGAAACAGCTGCTCACCTGTGTGCACCCCTGCTCTGTCGGGGGCGTCTTGGGGCCCAGAGGCCAGGCTCTGCCCCTGACGGGCTCCTGGGGCCAGCACGCTGCTCGAGCCATCAGACCTGAGTGCAAGCCCGGGGGTCTGCGCTGGGTGTTGTTCCCCAGCCTCGCCCCTGGAGGTGCAGGGCCAGGAATGTGTCATCCCGGTGGGCATCATGGAAGAGGGGGCCTTTGGCCACGGCATTTGGACAGGCAGAGCAGAGCTGGAGGATGAGGGTCGGGGGGCACTTGTAGGTGGAAGGAGCAGCGGGAACAGGGCAGGTGGGTCTGGGGGAGGCCAGGGGTCTCCAGGGCTGACACGGAGTGAACCAGGCACGGGCAGGGGAGGCCGGCGTTGGCCGTCGGGGCTGGGAAATCAGGGCCTTTGTTCCACATCCTGGATGAGGAGGTTTGGTCAGAGCCTGTTCAGAAGTTTGGGCCAGACTGGGGGAGGGGGGGTGCCGTGCATGAGGCTCATTCAGGATCCAAAAACAGCACCCCCCATTTTTAATGGAAACTTAATTTCCAGAGTCCTGCTTTGTCAGGAGCTTCCACAGACGGTCTCCCCCGTGCACCCGAAAATGTGTTGCTCTGGGCGGGGCAAGGCCCTGCCCCGGAGAGCGTCCTAGCGCCTTGGCTGACACGCCTGTTCCCACCCGGGCTCGGCCGCAGGCCTCTGTGCCTCGGGGGGGAGGGGGGTCCGTGGAGGGGCACGTGGTGACCGTCCGCCTCCGGAGGTGCCCTCGGCAGTTCTGCCACAGACGGAGGGGATGGTTGGGACCCACAACTTAGAGGAGGTGAGACCCAGCCGGGCCCTGGGGTGCAGGCGCCCCGTCGAGCCCCGGGGGGTTAGGGGCGCGGGCTGCCTGTGGGGTGGGGGTGATGGCGAGTGGACCGGGGCGGGGGGGCCCAGACTCGGGCCCGGTACAGGCAGCTCCGGACACACGGCCTGGCCCTGACCGCGACCTTCCCCCACCAGCTGACGCTCTGCACGCCCACAGCGGCCTCTTCCTGGAGGGCGGCTCACGGGACAGCCCACCGCCCCCGGACGCCCCCGCCCCGCCTCCTCAGGCCCCGGGGGCCCAGTGCCCTGCACGGAGGATGAGCCGGGACAGCTCCCACAGCGACAGCTCAGACTCCTCAGACAGCCTGGCCCCCGCGGGCGTCTCCCACAGTGAGTGAGGGTTTTCGGGGCGCTGCCTGCTTTGAGGGACAGGGACCCCCCCACCCCGGGGCGGGCGCTGGTCCACTGCCGGGGCTGCTGAGGGCGGGCTGGGAGCGATAAAGGAAATCCATCCAGACTGAGCCCCGGGGCCGAGCCGTGACCCCAGCGTTTGTCTCCACGGGGCCAGCCCCCGCTGCTGGGGACCGGGTTGCAGGGCTCGTCCTGGGGACAGGCAGGAGAAGGGGCTGGTGGCTCACGGGAAGCTGAGTGGTCACGTCCGGGGCTCCGGCCCCGGACCTGCGCCCCGAGTGGCCCGTTCACCGCGGGGTCCGTGTGCCGGGGCCCCACGCTGGCTCTCGGGTCAAGGCCCAGCCGGGCCACACGGTTCTCACCTGGATCTCGGGCCCACAGTCACGGCCAAGTGGTGGGGCGCCAAGCGTATCGACTACGCCCTGTACTGCCCCGACGTCCTCACGGCCTTCCCCACCGTGGCCCTGCCCCACCTCTTCCACGCCAGCTACTGGGAGTCCACGGACGTGGTAGCCTTCATCCTGAGACAGGTACCGCTGTCCCTCTCCGGGCCCCTCGGGAGGGCCCGTCCTGCTCTCTGGGAACAGGGTATCTTGCGGGCCACACTGTGCCCTGGGAGGGCGTGAGGGTTACGAGGCTACACGGGAGGTTTCATGGAGAGCGCTGGCTTCTGGTCAATGGTGTGGCACTTTCTGGAAAATTAAACAGAAACTGCACAGGAGAATGGACCCGTGTTCTGCCTGGAGACGAGTCACAAATGCCTGTTCCTCTGAGGGTCTCGGTGTCCTCGGAGAGGCTGGTGACTGAGGGGGAGCCTGGGAGGGGGGAAGGGGGCCGGGAGGCGGGGTCGGTGGCCAAGGGCGGGAGTTTGATTCTGTTCTGTGTCCCGCGAGAAGCCACCGCAGGGCTGAGCAAAGAGAGAGCTCGTGCCTGACCGTGTTCTGGGAAGGGAGTCCTGTGTCTGCTGCTTGAGGGGCCAGAGAGAAAGCCCCAGGCCGGTTACAAGGCCAGCCTGGGGGCCCGGCTTTGGGCCGGGAGCTGGTGCGGAGGCCCGGGGGGCCGGGGATGGGGCGACAGCAAGGCTTGCTGGCATCTGGGCGTGAGGGACCGAGGGCCGTGCTGCGGGGCCTGACGCCCACCTGAGCACCTTGGGGGGCTTCCTGCGGTTGGGGAGGAGCAGGGCCAGGCCGGGGCGCGGGAAACCGAGTCTTGGGTCTGGGCCGGAGAAGCACGAAGGGAGGCAAGTGGAGGCTGGGGCTCGGCAGTCGCCGGTGGTGGGTGTCCCGGTGACGGGCGCGGCGCCCCGATTCTGAGGTGGGTTTTGCCCCCACCGAGCGGCTCTCCCCGCCAGTGGGGCATCCTGCAGCGTAGCCCAGTTGTGACCCCGCCGACCCCACGGCAGCGTCGGCCCCGCCAGTTCCGGGTGCCGGTCGTTGCCCGGGCTTCCGGCCCCTGAGACGAATGGTCCGGCAACCCCACCTCGGGTCCTGCCGTCCACTGGGGCGGCCTCCAGAATGCCTCCCACCTGGACCTCATGGGTCCCCAGCGGTCAGGGGGTGGGACTGGAGGTGCCAGCCTCCGGTCACGTGCGGCCTGCTCCTGGCCACGGCCCCCCCTCGGGTGGGGTCCAGATGCCACCTCACTAACAAACAAAAGGCATCTTGAGGGCTCTCTGGCATCGAGGAGATTCCAGAGGTTTTGGGAGCTCTGAGACCGGATCTGGGTTTCCCCCGTGGGAGCCGGGGGTGTCTCTGTAGGCAGAGAAGTGCAGGGACGGGGACCCAGGGGGTGGAGGAGGAGCCGTGGAAGGTGGAGGAGAGCCGGGAGAGGGCGCGAGCCTCTGCGCTGGGCCGGACAAAGTCCGGGGGCTGTGGGGGGCTCTGGAGGAAGCCCGCGTGGGGCAGGCGCAAGGGGAGCAGGCGGGTGGGAGCCACGCAGGGTGAGGCTTCCGTGGGGCGTGGCTCCGACAGGCACAGGGTCCGTCCTGGGGACGCGGAAGGGCGTGACCCAGTGGGGAGGGACGGAGCCACAGCCACGGGGCTGGGTGGGAGGGAGGACCGGCTAGCTGCTGGAGCAGCGCGGCCGGGAACGGGTCCGAGCGGGGGGGGGGCCGCGGGTTTGGACGCCGTGCACGGAGGCTGCTCCCTGGCAGAGCATCTGAGAGCCCGCGGCCTGGCCCCAGCTGTCAGGATGGCGGCAGACGGGTCCCGGGGCTCCCGGCCTCCCGAGGGTCCCAGGCTGGCAGGTGGTGGTGGCGGGGGGGGGGGGGGGGGGGGGCGCTGCCGGCCCTGACAGCCTTCTGGGAAGGAGGGAGCGGGGTGGGCCCGGCCGACCTGGAGCCCTGCTCGGCTGCCCGTCAGGTGATGCGCTACGAGAACGTGACCGTCAAGGAGAACGCGGGCCTGGATCCTGCGGCCCTGAGCCCCGCCAACCCCCGTGAGAAGTGGCTTCGCAAGAGGACCCAGGTCAAGCTGCGGGTATGTGGTCATTGGCACCGTGTCCTGGTGGGGGTGGGGGTCTCAGCTGGTCTCAGGGAGCAGGGTGCCCTGGGGGCTGGGGCACCCGCGTGGCGGGGGAGGGCTGCGGGTGGCAGGGAAGGTGGGGGTGGGGTCGGGGCTACGCGCGGTGCGGGGGCTGGTTCCCGAAGGCCCGGCTCCAGGGGAGCACCAGGGCGGGGTCCAGGGCGCTGGGGGTGGAGCGGCTGCTGTATGACAGGCTTCTGGAGACGCGGATGTGAGTCAGGGTCTTGCCCATGACCGTGGGGCTCACAGTCTGATTCGCCTGAGTACGTACGGCCTGGCGTGGTGTCTGCGGTGAGAGAGGGAAGCGCAGATTAGGAAGAAAACGGAGAAAAGGACTTGGGGCAGACCAGGCAGGGCTTCCCTGAAGGAGAGTCGCCTCCGTAGGGTATTGAAGGATGAATAGGAGTGTGGTATGCGTCACTTCATCTGTGTACTCAGCAAAGCATCATCAGTTGTGGATGTGGCCCCCGTGCCGGGTCCGCAGACGCAGCCACTGCTCCGGCAGGCCGTCTGGTGGGAGCACCAGACGTGGACGCTGAGGACCCCGAGCGCGGACCGGTGCTCCGCGAATCAACCCGGTTCTCGCAAACGTATTTATTGAGCTACGGTCACGTTTTCTACAACTCGCCTGCTGAAGGGGGACAGTTCGGTGGATGTGAGCGTGTTCACGGATGCGCACAAACATCACTACGGCCAAGTTTAGGACCTTCTCATCACTTCGGAAAGAGGCCCCTTTCCCCGTAACCGTCCCCCCACCGTGGTCCCTGCCCCTGGCCCCAGCTGTCTGTCTGCTCTGGGCCGTCCGTGTAACGGGACCATCTGGCGTGTTGTCTCTGCGTCCGGCTTCCTTCTCGGAGCCCTGTGCTCTGGGGGCGCGCCCACGTTGCGGCAGGCGTGGGTACCTCGTTCCGCTTGACGGCCGAGGATCTTCCCGCGGACGGACACGTCCCGTTTACCCAGTCGTCGGCGGTTCGCACCTTTTCTCTACCGTGGGCGACGCTCCGGGCTCTCGTGTGTCCTCGTGTCTCATGGGATCCAGCCGCCCCGGCGGGTGCGAGGCGGGGTCTCCGTGTGGTTTTGCTTCGCATCTCCCCGTGGATAGGTGGCACAGGCGTCTTCCCGTGTGTCTGTTTCCGCGAGTTAAGTCTCTCCTCCCTGGAGTTTTGGCGTTGTGGCCCATGCCCCCTCCCGACCGTCTGTGGGTCCAGGACCCCCGAACCCAGGCCAGGGGCCGGTGCAGGTGGGGGGACGTCCGCTGAATTGCATGCAGACGCCGTGAGAATGGAGGGCGGGGGTCCACAGGGCGCTTCTCGGACGCGGCCGGGCCAGGCCGTAGCGGGTGGGCTGGGAGGTGGGGGCAGACAGAGTCGGGGGGGCCCTGCAGTGCCCGGCCCATGACAACTGGGGGCCATAGACAGGTCACCGGGCACGGCCGTGACGCCGAGCTCAGGATCCGGAATTCACCGCGGGGGCCTGGGCGTCGGCAGTTCTGTGCTTTGGCACGGCTTGTGTTGACTGAGGGTCCCCACTGAGGGCTGTAGGCAGAGCCCCGGCCAGGGGGAGCTCGGTGGGTGGGGACAGACGCCTATGGGAACGGTCACCGGCTTGAGGGGTTCGGTCTTGGAGCGAGGCTGGGGGCCGAGGGGGGCCTTTGAGCTGCGGGGTGAATTGAAACTAGAAGTGGAGAAGCCTGGGGACCCTGGATGCTTACAGACAAAGTGACTCCGTGTCCGGAATGATCCGCAGTGTGGGGGGTGGGGGACCCCAGGGAGGCCATAGCTGGTGCGGGGAGCAGGCGGGGTCCCCACGCACTTCTCCACGCTCTGACACGTTTACATTTCCCAGTAAGAAGACTCACGGTAAGTGGCTGTGGGATGGGACCTGTGATGTGGAAGGCGGAACGGGAGGCGTCCTGGCAGGGTCCGGCCCAGGAGCCGGGGAGGAGGACAGCCAGGGGCCCGGCCGCCACCTCAGGGTGCGTGGGACGGTCAGGATCAGGGTGCTTGTCCGTCCGCGGGAACCCGGGGTCCACAGCACACGGCTCAGAAGGGGTGACGCGGCAGGGACACGTGTGCCCTGCGGTCCTAAGGACAGCGTCGGGAGGAAGCTCACGGTCCAGCCCCAGTGGCAAAGGCCGAGCTGATCTCTGCTTTCAGAACGTCACCGCGAACCACCGGGCCAACGACGTGATCGCCGCGGAAGACGGCCCGCAGGTCCTGGTGGGGCGCTTCATGTACGGGCCCCTGGACATGGTGGCTCTGACCGGAGAGAAGGTGCGAGGGCCGGGCCGGGTGGTGGGGCGGAGCAGGGCCGGGAGGGTGAGCGGTGGGGGGGGGCCCGAAGTCCGTGCGCCCGAGGGCTGGGCGTGGGGGCCGAGCAGGCGGGCCGAATGGCCCCTGGCCCCCGCCCGCAGCCCCCGGCCTTCAGGGCGTCCCCCGGCCCCTCACCACGTGCAGGTGGACATCCTGGTGATGGCGGAGCCGTCCTCGGGCCGCTGGGTGCATCTGGACACGGAGATCACCAACAGCAGCGGCCGCGTCACCTACAGCGTCCCGCGGCCCCGGCGCCTGGGGGTGGGCGTCTACCCCGTGAAGATGGTCGTCAGGTAAGACCCAGGCGGATCGTGCCGTTCGGTGCCCTCCCAGCCGGGCCGGCCGGGTGATGGAGCCCTGGGGGTGCTTTCCGGGGTGGGGGGGGGGAGAGAGGAAGACGGACCGGCTGGCCAGCTGTGGCTTCAGGAGATACCGGCCCGCTGCTCCCCGCGCCGGGCCCGGGCCGACCCCTGGCCTCAGGCTACGAGCTGAGTGCGACGCGGGGCCGACCACAGGCAGGTGCCTTTTAGGGGCGACCAGACCTTTGCGATGAGCTACCTCACGGTGCTGCCCCGGGGCATGGAGTGCGTGGTGTTCAGCATCGACGGGTCCTTCGCGGCCAGCGTGTCTATCATGGGAAGTGA
Organism: Leopardus geoffroyi; assembly: GCF_018350155.1. Lineage (NCBI taxonomy): Eukaryota > Metazoa > Chordata > Mammalia > Carnivora > Felidae > Leopardus > Leopardus geoffroyi. The sequence goes on from NC_059330.1 coordinate 745,660, forward strand.
CCCCAAGGTCCGGCCGGGGGCCGTGGACGTCGTCCGGTGAGTGTTCCCTCCCGTCCCTTCCCAGAGGCCCCGGGAGAGCCGGGCCGTGTATTTTTCCGGAATTCCACTGATCTCCGGGGCAGGAACTGGGGAGTCCCGGTCATGTGTACTGAGGGTCCCCGAGAAACGCCCTGCCACCGTCCGGACGCTAGCTCCCCCTCCCTCCCGCCTCCGTTTGATCTCTGCAGCCAGCCAGTCCTGGGCTCCCGAGTTCTGACTCCAGGCGGGGTCCAATCGGCGTGTTCTGGTGGCCTCTGGGAGAAATGGCTCTGAATGTAGCAGCCGAAAAGAATACTATTCCATCTCTCGCGGTTCCGTGGGTGGGCTGGGCTCTGCTGGGACGTCGTCACGTGGGGTGTTCCCGTGACTCACGGCCGGGTGGCGATCTGGGCTGGGGGCAGGGCTCATCCGCAGGCTCCCCTCGGGCCCAGGTTCGAGATGGCCTCCGTACTCGCGGTGGCTGGGCCCGCTCTCTGTCCGCGGGGCCAGCCTGGGCCGTCTCGTGGAGACCCGGGTGGAGGCCGCAAGCCTTCTCAGGACCCAGCCTGGGGCGTCACAGTGACCTTTCCGCTGTGTTCCGCTGGTCGTGAGTAGTGGCAGGATCCGCCCAGATTCACGGGGAAGGGACCACCTAAACGTGTGAATACGGGACACGTGGCTCCCAGGGGCCACCCTCTGAGCCTGACTCAGGCGCAGTGATAAGGGGAAGATTGGAGCTCGTACAGCTGATTGGGGAGAGCAGGGCAGGCTTCCTGAGAGAGGTGGCGTCAGAGATAGTCCCCGAGGGGTGGACGGGTTCAGTCCAAGCCGCTGCCACAAAGATTAGCAAACGTGGGGAAGCGAGAAGAAAATAGAAAACGGGTTTTGATAGGCCAGAAAGGAGGACGCGGGGCGACAAGGACAGGAAGAGCAGAGCACGTGGTGGGACGGGGTCAGGGTGGTTGGATTTTGGAGGCCAGACCAGGACGGGGCCGGAGGTGGGGCTGGAAGCAGCCGTGTAGAAGGGTGTCACCATAGGAGAGTGAGGGAGGAGCCACTTTCTCCCCTCCCTGCCTCCCCCCTCCCCACCTCCCTCCCCACCTCCCTCCCTCCTACCCTCCCTGCCTCCCTGTTTCCACCCCTGCCTCCCTCCCTGCCTCCCCCCACCCCATCCCTACCTCCCTGCCTACCCCCTCCCTGTCTCCTCCCCTCCTTGCCTACCCCCCACCCTACCTCCCTCCCTGCCTCCCCCCGCCCCATCCCTACCTCCCTGCCTACCCCCCTCCCTGCCTCCTCCCCTCCCTGCCTCCCCCCATCCCTGCCTCCCTGCCTACCCCCCACACTACCTCCCTCCCTGCCTACTCCCCTCCTTACCTCCCTCCCTGCCTCCCCCAGTTCCTGCCTCTCTGCCTCCCTCCCTCCCTCCCTCCCTCCCTGCCTCCCTACCAGCCTCCCTGTTTCCACCCCTGCCTCCCTCCCTGCCCCCCTCCCTGCCTCCCCCTATCCTTCCCTGCCTCCCTCCCTGCCCCCCTCCCTCCCTGCCTCCCTCCCTCCTACCATCCCTCCCTCCCTCCCTGCCTCCACCCCTCCTTCCATCCCTGCCTCCTTCCCTGTCTCCCTCCCTCCCTGCCACCACCCTTTTGTGAGGCTGACTCAGGGCCAGGCCCGGGAGCAAGGCAGCCCCACGGGGAAAACAAGTCTCAGGCATGAGAAACCAACCCCGGACTCCAGGTGAGCAGGAGCGATGCCGGGCCTCAGCGTAGTAGCAATGATCAGACCAGCCTGGACTGGGGACCCCAGGGTTAGCTGCCCTCCAGATGCCCCTGGCCCTGCGGGAACAGGCCCTGGACGGACAGGCTCAAGCTCCTGGCAAGTGTCCAGCTCGCCCTGTGAGGGTGGGTGGCTTATTCCTCTTCCGTCTCCCACCCCCCCGCCCATCAGCGCCCCCCTTCCACAGCTGGGAGTGGGGGGGCTGTGGTCCTCTCCCCCGGGGACCCACACCGTGGTCTTCACGTGGGCTCCTGAGCCCCTGCCGTGTTCCACAGACCCTGCTGCTGATAAACGGACTACCGGGTCCAGCTCAGAACTAGCCAGAGTCCCCACGGTGGCGTCTGAGCCTGTGTGGGATTATGGAACATCCCCCCGACCCCTCAGGGCGCTCTCCAGGTCTGGAGCCCCCCAGTCTATGGCGAGCCGGGGGTGGCCGGTGCCACAGCAGCCCCTGACAGGCCCGAGCTCATCTGGCATCTTGTAGGCAGAGTCCCGTGTGAGGTCAACAGACAGCACAATCCCACCGTGCTGCGGGAGCAGACAGGGGAGGGACTGATCGCGCCTGGGAAGCTGGGAGGGCTTCCTGCACAAGGGGGCCTTGAGAGGGGATGGGAACGTGAGGAGATGAAGCCCTGAAGGCCGTCCAGGGGAGGGGTCCGCGGCTGGGGTCCCAGCTTGAGCTGGAGCTCAAGGCCCGTGGGTGCAGCAAAGCAGCCCCGTGTGGCCGGGGTGATACGATGGTCGGGGGTAACAGGTGCACGGAGGGCTGGACACCTCGGGACGCTGGGGAGCCAGGGACGGCTTTGGGCACAGGAGCGATGGTCACCATGGAAACAGGACCGGGGGAGCGCCACGGCCTCTGTCCAGTAGGCACTATGCTGGTCGTGTCTGGACTCCTCCTTTCCCGCCTTGGGACGGCCCTCGTTTCAGTTCTTGGCCCCCCGTCACGGGTGGGGCCTGGAGGGGGTGGCACGGCCCAGGTCGGACTGGACTCGGGTGGTGGGGGTGTGAGCGAAGGCCGAGGAGGGCGCCGAAGCAGGAGGGGGTCAGGGGTCAGGTCCTGCTGGTCGCTGGTTGGACGGGAGGCCGCTCGCGGGAGCAGGAAGGGCGACGGGGACGGCCGAGGAGGCAGAGGTGGCCTGTGCTCGGCGGGGAAGCCCGAGTGACGTGGAGGCCTCGGGGACGGGGGCCAGTTTGGTGGTGGGCGAGCGGTGCCTGCGGGCCGTCCAGGGACACGTCCCGACTCATGGGGCTCCGCCCCCCCCCGCGTGTGGCTCCACCGTCCTTCCCCGGGGTCCCGGCGCTGCTCAGGACGGCTGCGGGGGTGGGGGGGGGGGGCGGGGGCGGCTGCGGGGCGGGGGGGCTGGACCTGCGATGCCGTCCGTCCGCAGGCACTGGCAGGATCTGGGCTACCTGATCCTGTACATCACGGGGCGGCCGGACATGCAGAAGCAGCGGGTGGTGTCCTGGCTGTGCCAGCACAACTTTCCACAGGGCATGATCTTCTTCTCCGACGGGCTGGTGCACGACCCCCTGCGGCAGAAGGCCATCTTCCTCCGCAACCTCGTGCAGGAGGTGAGTGCGGGCCGGAGGCCAGACCCGCCCTCCACCTGCAGGTGCTGGGAGCCTCCACGGCCCCCGCCCCCACCCCGAGGTGGGCACTGTCACCCGCGGGGACAGAGGAGGGCGGGGAGGCTCCCTGAGGCTCGGTGACTCCCCCACGGTGCCCGCGTCTGCGTCTCCTCCTTTACCTCCTGACCCCAAAGCCCGAACTCCGTCTCTGCGCCCGGTTATTCCTTCAGCCGACGGGTGCCCGCCACGCTCCTTCAGGGTCCTGGCGTCGGCGGCACGGGCTGTCACCTGCTCTCCTTCCGGAGCTTTGACCTGTGGCCCTGGCACGGTGTCCCCTGGGAGCTGCTCAGAAATGTCGATTCCCTGCCCCCCCCCCCCCCGCCCCCACTCACCCCAGACCCGCTGCATCAGAAACTGCGGAAAGGGCCCAGCGGTCTGCATCTTGACAGACCCTCCTGGGGGATTTCAATGATGGTAACATTTTGAGAACCAGTGATCTGTGGCCCAGGGGCTGAGCCCAGCCGGTAGCCGTTCTTCTACGTGACCTTGGCCTGAGAACGGTGCTTATAGTTTTAAATGGTTGGGGGTTGGGGGCGGGGATCAAAAGGAGAATGCTATTTCATGATGCGACAGCGGTACGAAAGTCCGATCTCGCTGCCTGCGAAGGCAGATGCGTTGGGACACGGCCACGCTCCCTGCTGGCCACGCTCCCTGCTGGCGCGGTGTGCGTGGCTGCTCGGAGCCACAAAGGAAGAGTGTGGTTGCAGCACAGCGCAAAGCCTGAGATACCGATTATCTGGTCTTTCGTAACAACGTCAGCCAATCCCTGGTCCAGAGGAAGAAAGATGTGTAAATCTTTACCTGGTGGGTGATTAGTAAAGGCCTGTTGTCATGCAGAGGAGCTTGGCCTGGGGAGGGCAGAGAAGGCTTGCAGGGGTTGGTAACTCTTGAGCTGAGTCTTGAATCATGAATAGGAGTTTGCCTGGGAGACACAAACAGAACGTGCAAAGGCACTGAGGTAGAAGAGAGCCTCAGATGTTCTTAGAGCTGCAGGCATGCAGGATGCTGGTGTGCACAGGGTCAGACCCAGGTCGCGTGGGAGCAGAGGCCTGGAGGTCATGGGGGCCTGAGGGTTGGCAGACCTTGGAAAACCTTGGCCAAGACCGTGAACTCCGCTGAGGGCAGTGGGGAGCCGGGGAGCGGCAGCAGAAAGAGCCCTGTGGTGGCTGTGTGGAGACCAGATCGGTGAGACAAGAGAGGCAGGGAGGCCAGGCAGGGCAGAGGCGGGCCGGAATCCAGGGGGCGGCCACGGGGATGGAGAAAACGGCATCGGGGGCGGGGATTGTCAGGTCATGCTCCGGGACTGGGTGGCGGCCCCCCAGCAGGAGGTAGAACTGGGGAAGAATGTTCTGGGGGCAGCAGAAAGAAAGTTCAGGACCGGAGCTTTGTGGCCCTCCGGCGGCTCTCAGTGGCCAGCCCGTGGAACCGGGAAGGTGGCGAAGAGCAGTCTCCCGGGCCAGGGCGTGGCCAGGCGGGCACGAGAGGGAAGGGGCAGGGTCGGCGTGGGGATGGGACGGGCAGTCCAGACGGGCGGTTCTGGGTTCGGTCCTGGAGGCCACTGGCTGCGAAGGGGCAGGAGGGAGGCCGAGGTGCTCGTGGGTCACCCCGCGAGCAGGAGGTCCCCCGGGGCTGATGGGGCTCAGGAGGGAGGGAAAGTGTGACCTGGGACCAGAGGGTGGGGCTCAAGGTGAGCACCCGGAGGGCGAGGGGCTGGGGGGCAAGCGAGCATCGGGACACGGCCGCCGGACGGAGGCACTCCGCACCAGTCTGGGGTGGTGCGGACGGCACAGGGCGGGGGGTCAGGCCCAGACAGAACCCCTCCAGTCCTGTGACACGTAGAGCCGCCCCTCGTTCCCTCGCCCGTGTCTTTGCCCGTCACCCAGTGACCTCGGAACGCCGACGGGGTCAGCAGGTGGCGTGGTCCCGACCTCCCCAGGCGGAGCCCTTGAACTGGGGCGCAGGGCGGGGCGGGAGGGGAGCTCCTGCAGGGCCGCGTCCTGCCGCGGGGTGGCCCCGGGACCTGGAGCCCCCCACCCCCACCCCCCGCCCCGTGCGGAATCGGGTCCTCTGACCCCGTGAGCGCCCGCCCCTCCACGGGCTGCCCTGTGTTTCAGTGTTTCATCAGAATCAGCGCGGCCTACGGCTCCACTAAGGACATCTCCGTGTACAGCGTGCTGGGTCTGCTGCCCTCCCAGATCTTCATCGTGGGCCGGCCCACCAAGAAGTACCAGGCCCAGTGCCAGGTGGGGGCGCCGGGCCGGGTGGGGGCGGCGTGGGCGGTGTCTGCCGTCCATTCAGTCGTTTTTGTTCCTTCCTTCATTTGCCCACTCACTCATTTGTTCATCCGTTCATTCACCGTTTCCACGCGCACCATGGGCACCTGTCCTGGGCCAGGCCCTGGCGCCGTCGGATGTCCCGTCATCCAGGCGGCAGTGCCCGTGGCAAGAGGCCTCATGGACGATGGGGGGCACGGGGTCGTGACCCCCCCCCCCCGGGGAGGAACAGAGACGATGGGGGCAAGGCTGCTTTGGGGGGTTCGAGGGAATTGTCCGGGAGGCTTGAGGTGGGAGGAGCATTTGTGACAGAGGTCGCCGCAAAAGTGAAGGTCAGGAGGTGACAGAGCAGGTGTCCCCCCCCCCGGGCGGGAGCAGGAGAAGGGGGGCCGCAGTGCCTGGCTGACGGCCCGCACCTCGGCGGGCTGGGACTTCGGGGGTGAGTCGTGATTCCTGCGGTCCACAGGCTGCAGGGGGAAGGCCTGTCAGAGGAAGAGGGGAGGGAAGCAGGGGGAGGCAGTGGCTGGCGGGAAGGTGAAGGGCCCCAGAGTCACTTCGGAGGCAGGACGGAGGGACTGGACTTGGAAATGCACGGGTCAGAGGTGTGGGCTGAGCGGGAGCAAAGGCCAGGGGTGGCGCCTGGTTTCTGGGAGCACGATCAGCTCGGGGGTGCTGTTCCGGGGACTGAGAGCAGGTTGGAGAAGGAGAGGTGGGGGGGGAAGGTGACGACCCCTTTGGGGGCGTGCTGAGTGCGGGGCGTGGGAGCCACCGGCGGGTGCAGACGGGAGATGCTGACGCACACACGTGGCCCCCGGGGCTTGCGTGCATGCAGACTCTGGTTCCATAGGCCTGGCGGGGGGCGGGGGGCGGTGGCTGAGATTCTGCCTGTCGGGCCCCGGTCCCGCTGAGGCTGCTGGTCCGCGGCCCCCTTCTGGGGGGGGGGGGCAAGGGCCTGAGGACCCGGTGGGGGGGTGATGGGCAGGGAGGACAGCAGCGGGCCAGCACCCGACGGGGCTCTGCGGGGCGGAAGCCGGATGTGGCGCAGACTTGCGTTTGGGGATCTCAGTGGCAGGTGACGAGGACGGTGTGCCCCGCGGGTACAGAGGGACGAGCTCAGACCTTCAGAGGCAGGCGGGGAGCTCCCCAGGGACGAGCTCAGACGTTCAGAGCCGGGCGGGGAGCTCCCCATCTCCCTGGCGACGATTTTGGCAGGGCGGGGGGGACCGGGTCACCGCCCCGCTGGCTGACGCCCGTCCCCTCCGCAGTTCCTGAGCGAGGGCTACGCAGCCCACCTGGCGACGCTGGAGGCCGGCCACCGCTCGCGCCCGAAGAAGAACAACTCGCGGATGGTGCTGCGCAAGGGCAGCTTCGGCCTGCACGCGCAGCCCGAGTTCCTGCGGAAGCGCAACCACCTGCGCAGGACCATGTCCGTGCAGCAGCCCCACCCGCCCGCCAACCCCAAGCCCGAGCGGGCCCAGAGCCAGCCCGAGTCCGACAAGGACCAGGAGCGGCCCCTGCCCGCGCTCAGCTGGGCGCGCGGGCCCCCCAAGTTCGAGTCGGTGCCCTGAGAGCCGGGCTGCGCGCAGAGGGCCGGGGCCGGGCGGGGGTGGGGGGTGCTGCTCCCCGAGACGGGCCGTTTCCTGCTTTTCCCCGCCCCCGTGTGTGTCCAGCGGTGTCCGAGCAGAGCGGGGAGGGACCCTGCCGAGCCCCGGGGAGGGGGCTCCCTGGGCCGCGAGGGGGTGAGACCCCAGGGTCTCCGCAGCCGCGGCTGCCTCCCCGTGCGGGACCTGGGACCGCGAGCCCGTCAGGGGCGGTGTCCGTGGAGTCCTGGGGGGCAGGCCTGCCCCGAGCTGGCCGGTCTGACAGAGTCGACCACCTTTCTGGGGTCCACGCAGGCCCTAAAGGGAGAAGCCGCCAGACCGGGAATCAGCAGCCGCTGGCAGGTGCAGCCTCCCAGCGGCCTGGGGGACGGACAAGTGGCATCGTGCCGGCCCCCCTGTGACATCCTGGGTCAGCCTCACGGGCCTGGCTTTCCTGTGGCAAAGTGGCCACTTTCTGGGAGGGAGGGGACATCCCCCGGGGCTCCTCCTGTGTCCGCGTGTCTGTCCACGGCCCTTGTGGGGGTGGGGGGGGTGGCGGGGTCTGGTGCTGACGGTCTGTCCTTCTGCGGCTGTCCATTGTCCCCGTCTTGTCCTCGGTATTCCTACCGTTCACCCGCGGCCCGAGAGGACGGCCATTCCTCTTCCCGGGGTCCTGCCTGGGGCCCTCCCTGGGGAGGCTGCGGCCCTGGGCGCTGGCCCGGCTGGGCTGGCTGAGAGCCCTTGAGCCCCTCGTCGCCCTCTCTGGGCCCTGGCTTCCTTACGGAATTGGAAGGCCCCCCCCCACCGGCTGAGACTGGTGCGCGGTTTCTGACTCCTGGGCTGTCTTCTGTCTTGCACTTCTGTGCCCTGGGGCTTTCTGGGCCTCAGAGCCCCTCAGACCACCCGAGCTCCACCTTCCACACTGTCTGAGAGAGGGGCTCCGGGGGGAACCTCACTGTCGCCCCACCGCTTGGGGAGGGAGGGGGATGGGAAGGGGTCCCGGCTCCGTGAGGCAGTGTGCTTTTGCACTGATGCCCAAACCAAACCACGTGTCCCGGCAGCAGGGACACCCCCCACCCCGGGGGCCGGGCTCGCCCTCCCCAGCGCTGCTCACGCTGACTCTGTTTTGGCTCCTGGAGGGCATAGAGCTGAGATCCCAGCATTCCGGGGGCGCGTGTCATTTTGGCTCAAACTGTTGTACTCTTCTCCCTTCCGCCTGCCACTCAGCTTGGTTTGGGGCCCACGCCCTCCTCCTGGGCCGTCCCGTGAGGTGGGCAGGGCTCTCCTGCAGCCCAGCCCAGGCCCACACCCGCCCCGGCCTGCTTCGGAGCCCCTGAGGCTGGCCCAGCTCCTCCAGGCGGGGCTGTGCCCGAGTCCAGGCACCTGCGTGGGCCCGTGTCGCTTCTGCTCCGTGTCTACCTCTCGCGGCTCCCACGTGGCCAGCGTCCTCCCCGCAGCGGCTGCTGTGACCTGCCCAGCAGACCTGCTGGGGCTGGAGGGGTCCGGGCTCCCGGCCCCCACCCCGCTCTCTCCAGTGTGCGGCACCCCCCTCCCCCAGCCCTGCGGCTCCCCTGTAGGCAGGGGCAGGTACCCTGGGGGTGTCCTCTCCAGCCCTGCCTCCTGGGTTCGCAGGTGCCCATCCCTCCTTCCACAGTTGGTCGTCGGGGCTCCCCAGAAGGTACGAGGTCGTAGGCACAGCTACTCGCACCCCAGGCCTTCCTGTCCTTCCCGAAATCTAGCCTGCGTTGAAGTCGGGCGGACTTACTCCGATTCTCTGAGGCTCTGCCATCCCCTTTCCTTCCAGAAGCCCCTGCCGTCAGGCTCCACTGATAAATTAGTGGAGTTATGTCCTCCCGAGTTAGGTTCCCTCTGCCCTGTGAGCCCCAGGCTAGGAGTGAGGGACACAGAGTGACAGAACACCAGGACCCTGGGGAGTTTGGAGTCCCAGTGAGCAGGGTACTGTGGCTGGGGATCTGGGGTTCTGGGGGTGCTGTGGTTTTGGGGGTCCAGGGTTCTGGGGGGGTGCTGGGGGTCCCGTGGTTCTGGGGGTGCAGAGTTCTGAGGCTGCTGGGGTTCTGGGGGTGCTGTGATCATGGGGGTCCGGCAGGAGGCCACCCCTTCTCCTTTGTGGAACCGGACGACTCACACCTGCGACTGGGGGGATGAAAGGCGGCGTCCTGAGCCCGCCTCTCGGGTTAGTGGGCGTGTGCGCATGCGCGCGAGCGCCCCTCCGCCTTGGCGTTGGTTAACGCGCGCTCCCGGACGAGTGGTTTGTGCGGTTTTGTCCGTGCGTTGAAGTTGGAGGGAGACGAGCAGGCTGCGTTGTTCCCTGGAGGGGGTGCCGCCGCCCCTCCCCGAGTGGGTCCGTGAGCCCGCCTGGCTGTTTCCCAGAGAACCCTTCCGGTCCCCGGTGCGCCCTCTCCCGGGACCTGGAGCATCCTTCTTCCCGCCTGATCAGAGCTCCTCGTTTCTCGCGTGGCATGTTCGTTCTTCCCTGTCTGGTGGCCGTCCCTGTCGGAGGGCCTGCCTGCCGCCCTCCCCCGCGCTCGCCCCGAGGGGGTCTCGGGGGCCTACCTTTCTGGCTTCGTGGGGTTTTCCTGAAGATCTCGACCTGCCCTTGGGCTCCACAAAACATGCGTTTAAAAAAGTGGACCGTTTTTTTTTTGACGCACTTGGACGGACGGCCCTCCTGTCTGGGTGCTGGGCCACAGACACCGCGTCTGAACCCCGTATTCCAAAGAGGTTACGGGGGCGTGGGTCCCCGGAAAGAGGGGAGGCTGGATCTCCTGGCTTTTTGAACTGTTTTTACCACTTTGGAGCCCCTGGTCTGCACCCTGGGAGTGTCCTACAGGCAAAACAGGGCGCGCATCTTTAAATGAAAGCCAGAGGCCCGAGCAGGCGGCTCTGGTTCCCCGTGGACACCCTCCCTAAGCATGGGCGCAGCCCCGCCAGGGAGGGGGGGCCCTAGCTGGGAAGGAGCCTCAAGGCCGGACCCCGCCTTAAATAACCAGCTTCCCCGCCGAATTCCCCGGGTCTGGGCACCAAGTGCTCTGGAAACCCGTTCTCTGGCTCAGCCAAAACACCCAACCCCTCGCTCCTTCCCCTCCCTCTGGGCTTGGGGGAACCTTAAAAATCACAGCTGGGGTTAAGTCCACGCAAGGAGGCCCGGGGCCTGGGGGGGGGGGGGAGTAGAGTCACTGAGGAGGGGCAGGACGGCTCGCCCCTGGGGACCTCCACCCTCGAACCCCTGTCCTCTGTTTACTCCGAGGTGGCAGCCCGTCCCGTCTTGTCCGTGGTCCGACTGTTCCTAAATGTGTGACTCTCAGTATTGCCAGTGGCAGCCGGTTCTGTGGTGAAAAAGGTTTATTCCCTTCCTCACGGCTGCCTTGTACAAAATCCGTTAGAAAAGGAAATGTAAAATATCAGATTTCTAAAGCGCCAAACACAGCACTACGGGGTTAAAAGATTTTTACTACTGGTCTTGATTTTGACGTGAGCTGGTTTTTAACTCTTGAACGTTGTCACTGAAATAAAAACCTGATTTGCCTTTAAAGTGTGCTTTGTTCTGAGCGGAGCGGGGAAGCCTTCCCTGTGCGGGGTGTCTTCTCCCTGAGCTGGGGGCTGGCCGCTAGGAGCGGGAGGCGAGAGGAGCGGAGCCCGGCCCCGGAGTGGGGGTGCGTGTGCACACACATGTGGGGGTGTACACGTGTGTGTGCAAGTGGGCGTGTGTGCGTGCACGGCTGTGTTCACGCATGTACGCGTGCGCACGTGCACATGGGTGTGTGTGCCTGCGTGGTTGTGCGTGCACACGTGTCTGTGCATGCGTGTGGGTAACAGAACAGATGTCAGACGCAGAAGCGGTCTTTATTATGAAAAAGCAGTGTTATCCGGGGAAGTCACACGCGGGTTTCTTTCTAATAAAATAACACAGCAGATTTCTGAGATAAACTGGCCAAGCGCGGAAGTCGCTAGTCAACAGTGATGCCCGTCCCTGCACACCCCTGGTCCCTGTGCTGAGCATAAAGAGCTGTCAGGCTCTCGGGGCCGGGAATCTCTTCCCCCATCCCTCCCTGCAGGGCTGTGGTGGGGGCAGAAGGGACGGCGGCTGGGCTCCCCAGAGCCCGGGCACAATCCCTCGGGGGTCCCACCCTTGGGTCCCCAGTCCCTTCTGGTGCCTCCACCTTCATGTTGGAGAGGACACAGCCACGTGGCCTAAGTGCAGGTGAGTCTCCGAGCCCAAAAGGGGAGTAGAATGAACCCCCCCCCCCACCTCCGTCCCCCTGGTCACTCTCAGGCTGGGCCAGGTGGCCACTGGCAGAACCAGGTGTGGCCCCGGGGGAGTCCCCACCCGGGGCCTCCTTGGGAGCTCGTGGGGCCGCGTGGATCCCGCTGTGAGGTCATGGTGTCTGCCGTGGCTTGCCTCCTGCAGTGCGGAGCCCCCTTCGTGCCCCTGGCTGGGCTCAGAGCGGGGGCAGGTTCCCCAGAACGAGGGGATGGAAGGGGGCTCGCCGACGGCCCGGCGTGCCTGGCTGGGGACGCGGTCAGTGAGGTTGGCTGGCTCTAGGCAGGTGGGCTAGACCTGCATGCTTCCTACGCTGCTGGGCCCATCCACTCTTCAGGAGTTTCCAGAAAAGACTACGTTCTTCCACACGTTCGTGGTGAGGAGGAGGAGGAGGAAGAGGAGGAGGAGGAGGAAGCTGGAGAAAAGGCTTGGGAGGCGGGCGTCACCTGGAGGCGCTGTCCTCAGTCACGGATGAGAGAAACGGTCATGGTCATGTCGCCGCTGGAGACAGGAGGGCGGGAGGGACTGGTGTCACCTGTAGGAGGGACCCTACCACCCCGCAGTCAGAGCTGGCTGGGCCCCGCCCCAGAGCCCATCCGGGCCCTTATATGAATGGGGAACAGGCCCCAAGTTAGGGGGGCTGCAGACCGAGGCCCCACCTCCAGAGGGTCCTCGGCGGTCAGGCCAGACGCTCCAGAGTGGCCATGGGCCTTTTCCCAATCCCATGGGCAGGCAGGCGCAGGGGAGCCATGGGGAGTGCTGGGGTAAGGGCAGGTCTTCCGGAAACCAGGTGCCTGGCCTGGTGGGGCTCCCGGGGGGCCGTTCGCATCCGGGATGCGTTCCAGACACCATCCTGATCTATGTTTTCTGCCCCCTCGTGTTGCACGTGAGCGGCCTGAGGCTCAGAGAGGGCCGGGGATGGGCCGGGGTCACACAACAGGGTCAGGGCCCGAGTCGGAGAGGTGTAAAAACTTGGCAGGACTCAAGGAGCACGGGACCCCCCCCTCAGCTCTTCCGTTTTGAAGCATGACCCGCCAGCTCACCTCTCTTCAGCCACAATGGCCTCGTCCAGCTGCCGGGACAGCTTCTGGAGGTGCTGAAGTCCCGCTCCCACAGGCTCCGGGTCACTGTCAGACTCACTGAAAGAAGGAAAGCCGCAGCAGTGACCGGCGGAAATGTGCAGCACGAGGCCCTCCCGCCCGGTGCTGGGCCGGGTGCGCGCAGGCCCAGAGACACCCCGAAGGGGCCGGGAACACCCTGTCTGGGCCCTCCTTGCCCTCCAGGAGGTGACAGCCCACGCGACTTGTAGCACCTGCCAGAGAACACGTGGCTCAGGGCCCATCAGGTCCAGGGCCGGGGACCCTGCACAGGTGAGCCCTGCGGTTCCCCCTCGTCAGGGGTAGAGTTGGGTCAGGACACAGATGCCCCCGGGGAGCCCCAGGAGGGGGTCAGAAGCCGCTGGGGCCCAGCTAGTGATCTGGGGGCAGGGCACTCCTTCTCTTACCTGGGGGAGCACAGGGGCTCCGTTGAGGAGTAGGGGCTCCGGAAGGTGGGCTCCCTCTGGGACCGCCACTGTGGGTGGGCGCGGGGGCCCACGTGCCCAGAGAGTCGGTGACAGGGTCTCTCCCGCGGGCCCAGGGCTGAGGAGGCTGGGGCGGCTCCACACAGCCGGGGGCTCTTCTGGCCCGGGGTGTGGGCGAGGGGACGACTGCCCGTCTGTGCCCCTCTCCTCCTCTTCCTGGCCTTCACCTGGGTCCCCACCAGCCACTTGGTGCTGCTCTGGCAGGACTCCTGGATTCTCTGGGACGGGACCACGGGAGGTGAGTGCAAAGCCGAGGACGAGCTCCTGCAGAGTCTCCGGGCCCCTCCCGCCCCTCAGCGCCCCAGCCGCACAAATACAGACAGCTCGGAGCCCCAGGGGTGAGGGGGGTGCGTGGATCCCTGAGAAGCGAGTCCGCTGCGGGGAGCCAGCTCAGGGCCACCCAGGGCACCGGTGCGGCGGTCAGCAGCCCGACCAGCGGCTTGTGGAGTCCACACTCGTTTCGGGACACAGAAAGAGCCTGGCGCCTCCTGGAAGGCCCCCCAGGACCTGCCTCGGGTCTCACTAAGTCGCCCTCCGCACTGGTGCGGATTCGAGGGGCAGCTCTCCTGACACTCAAAGGCTCAAAGCCCCTCTGGGTTCCTCATGGCCTGGGGTGGGGGTGGGGGGCAGGCCCTAGTTCCTGGGCGCCTCCCACCGGCTGGGCGGCTGTGCTGGCTCCTCGACGCCAGAATGTCGGCCCAGGCAAACCAGAGGCCAGAGGCCGGGACGAGTTACGTTTGGTGAGGTATGTGGCCGCGGGCACACCTGTGTTTCCGTGATCCCTTCGGGACAAAGGCGGTCCCAGGACTCCTAGTCGGGGACTAACTTTCAGCTCAGAGACCCCAGAGCAGAGGGTCTGTAAACAGGTTCAGAATCCCAGCCCGACACCAAGGAGGTACCCGCACCCCTTCTCTCCTCGGAGGCTTTCGCTCGCCATGATGTCAGTCCTTTCCGGGGGACACCTGCCCCCATTTTCGGGTTGGAGGACCCGTTCACCTGCAAGGCCCCAGGCACCTCACGCCTGCCCACGTGGCGTCTTTGTGCCCACACGTGTCGTCTGACACAAATCCTCGCACACCTACCTTCCGAGCACCTCTCGAGGTCCACGCCTCTGCCAGGCCAGGCCCCCAGGCCCCCCGGTGGCGAATGCTTCTCACCCCCTTTCCACCAGGCGGCTGGGGAACGAGCTCTAAAATGCTCCTCGGACTGGATTCCCACCAGGTTGAAAATCCTCCCCACTGGCCCCCGGTGGCTCTTGGGAGAGTCTAACCAAACACCCTCGGCACGCGGCACGCCTGCCCTTCCCCTCCTGGCTCCCTGTCCTCTGGCCACCCAGACCACGCTCCCTCCGCTCTGGATCTGGATCCGATCTGGACCCACGCCATCTCACTTGCCCTATGCTCTCCTCCCACTTCCTTCCCCCTTCCTGGGCGATTCCGCGGGGTGGCCTCCCCTGCAAGCCTTGCTGTGTTTGCTGTGTCCCCGTGACGCCCATGCTTGCTACGCTGTGACACCACAGCTCTAGCATCTTATACTGCGAGGCTCCGCTTGGCCTCCAGGACGCCCTTCCCATCCGTTCGTCCCACGGCTGGTTGAGGGCAGGAGACACAGCGAGGACACACCGAAGTCCCCGTCTTCGTGGGGTCGGCCTCCTCAGGGGCCCCTTGAAGGCACCGGCTGCGGGCACCGAGGAAGCCCCGGGTTAAGGGCCCGTCAGCATTACCTGGGACACGGAGCCCAAGGCGTTCTTCGCTGAGCGAGCCGCAGCCTGGAGGCCCTGCTGCGCCGCCGCCTCTGGGTTCTCCAGGCGTTTCCAGGAGGGCCCCGCCCCGAGGTTGCGGCTGACTGCCCTCAGGGGCAGCCTCCTTTGGAAGTGTCTGCACAGGGAGCCCAGGGCCCCGCTGGAGGGCTCCGGATGGCCGCCCGCAGCCTGCTCCGCCTCCTTCTCCGCCAGCTGTTCCCGCTCCTGGAGCGGCCCCCGACGCACGGAGACCCCCACGCCCGGCCACTTAGAAGCCATCTGCCCAGTCAGTCGGGAGTCTGCTCAGCCCACCAGATCCTGGGGAGGAGGTCAAAAGCAGGTCAGCAAGCCATCCCCTCTCCCCCTCCCAGGCTCCACGGAGACACAGGTCGCCCGGGCTGGGCGTGGGGGCACGTGGCAGCGGTGGGTGTGGGAAGGGAGCTGCTTCCCGGAGGAGGGGTCAGCGCCTCCCGCGGTCCCTGGCGGCCACTGTCCACAACAGCTGCGTGTCCATCTTCCCACCCAGCCCTCCCAGCTCTCTGCCTCAGGCGGGAGGGAAGCAAGGGTCAGGACGGGGCCTCGCCGAGCCTCGGCTGGCCAGGGCCCCATCCGGGGCCCTCTCCCGTCGCCCAGAGCCCCCCGATTTGCAGCTCGCAGTCCCCAGGCGCCCCCACTTGCGTGCCCATCCTGACTGGCACACCCGCCCCACCCCCACGCTCCGCCCAGGTCCCGTCGGAACAGAAGGGTCCCGGGCCCCCGGGCCCCGGACTGCGCTCACCCGGCAGCCCCCGGCGCAGGCCGCAGCCCCGAGGAGCCGCTCCGCGCCCACCCGGCGGGTTTGAAACTCCGCGCGGGTCCGCCCCCTGGCCGGCCCTCGCAGCTGATTGGCCGCGTCCCCGCAGCGCTGCCGCGCCCGGGATCCGATTGGCCCGCGCTCTAGCGGCGGGAATGCTGCCCTCCGATTGGCTGGCCGCCCCATTCGTGCTGGGGCCGCGGCCGGGCGGGCGCAGCCGGGCGCCGCCCCTTTGTCTCCGCGGTCTGCGCCCCGCCGCGCGGCCAAGCGGGTTCGGTCGGGAGGCGCGGGGCCGGGAGCTCGGCCGCGCCCCGCGGCCGTGGGTTTCAGACACTGCCTCTGTGTCCCCACGCTCGGCACCCACCCTCTGGACCCTGGAAGATCCTGGGGGCGGGGACAGACCAGGGTACACCTCCCGGTCCTCCTGCGACGAGGCCGCCTCCCGTCTCCCTTGGGGCATCCAAACCTCGCCCTTTGGAAAGCCCTCTCCCACTTTCTGGAGACCCCAGGGCAGCCCGGCCCGCGCCCCTCTCGGGTCCCTTGCTGCCGACCTCACCGGGCCCCCCTCTCTGGCGGGGTCTCCGCCGGTGGGTTCCTTGTGGCTCTGCCCTTCACTGCGACACGGCTGGGTGACCCCACCCACTCCTCTCTGCTAGGGGGGTTGCACGCACCAGGTGCTGCTGTGCTAAGTCCTTTTATGATGAACTCGCTGGGCCCCGATGGCAGCCTAGCAGATGAGGAAACCGCTGTCCGGAGAGGTTGGGTCGGGCCCCAAGTTCCCTCAGTTAGTAGGTGGCGGGATTCCCACTGTCCGGGACCCGGGTCCAGGCACCCAGCACCCCCTCGGATCCAGTGCGTGGGGAGAGACGGGCGTCAATGAGCCGCATCATCAATAATCCAAGAAAATTATGACACCAACATCGTGTCATTTAGAGCTCGTGCCTGAAGGATGAGCTAAGGGAACCAAGAATGTTTGAGCGTGGGGGGGGGGGGGGGGAGGGGGGGACCAGAGCCCGCGGTCGGTCGCCGGGGTCACACACAGACGTGCAACCGAAACTGGTTTCCTGAAACAATGCTGGGGTCTGTGTGACCTGCTTTGATTTGTTAATTTGCTACTTTGTCGTTTAAGAACGCCACTGGCAGCTGGCGACGGGGCTCCCGGGCTCTGCTCCGCTTCGCGGGTTCCCCGAGCTGGATCATTGCCGGCTCAGGACAGTTGTGTGTGTTGCTCATATTTAGGAGGTTTAATTCACGCCCTTTTCCGGTGAAACACGGGGGAACAAGCGTGGTGATTCTTAGGAAAACTACGCCACACGGGTGGGAGAGACTCGGTGTAGGAGAAACACCTAGAAACAGTCTCTCCGGCTAGACCCGCTCTCGTCACACCTGTCCGAGCCGGTGACAGTGCCCCGCGTGTCCCGGGCGTCAGAGGACAGCTCACACTGGTCCAGCACTTAGCTCGCACGCCGGGCACATTTCCTGTCTTCACCCTTCCTTCCTCAGCCCTCCAGTCTGAAGTCGGGGCTATTTCCGTCCCCATTACAGACGACACAGACCCACAAGGGTGAAGTGTCTGCTGGGGACAGAGGGACAGTCGGCGCTGGAACCGAAGCCCTTGGATGTCTGGCTTTAAAGCCTGAATGCTTAACCCTGGGACACGTGACCTCCTGGAGGCTCCGGAGAGCCTGGGTGACCGCCGACCAGACCCTCCCCTTCCCTGCCCTCGGGGCCTCGGAACAGCTCCCGGCAGCCGGGGTGCCGGAGTGCAGTCGCCATGGCGACGAGGGAAGGAGGAAGAAACGTTTTCTTCTGAATGAGAAGGCTCCCTCTCGCCTTGCAGGGGGTTGGTGGGGAGAGGGGGTGGGAGGGGGAGGATGTGCTGAGGGGAGCAGGCTCCTGGTGCAGGGGTGGCGGGGACAGGGGTCCCTGCTCCTCCCTGTAAGGAGAGAACGCTGTCAGTTGTCCCAGGCAGGGGCTTTCTGGGGTCCAGCCCCACCCTGGCCTCTGTTGGGGAGGAGGGTGGATGCTGAGGGGGAGCTCCAGCCTGCCCCGTCCTGGGGGCTCCCCCGTCCTGGGGGCTCCCCTGTCCTGGCGGCTTCCCCTTCCGACAGCAGAAATTTTACCCGCTTCCTTGGCCTATGGAATGGCCAGTGCAAACTCCCAGGAATGTGACCTGCGGCGGTGGGGGACAGGGCGCCCCACATGAGCTGGGGGCAGGTGGTGCTTTCGCTGAGGAACCAGGGGACGACAGAGTGCGGGGACGAGGCGTTCCCACAGAGGGGTCCGCGAAGGCTGGTGGTGGGAGGCCAGAGAACAGGACAGAGGAGGCCAGGGTGACTCCAGAGGGTCCCCTCCCCCCCACCCCGCCACCCCTCCCTATAGTGGCCGGAGGCAGGGGCCACCCCACCATGCAGCCTAGGAGGTTGGGGCGCCTCCTGAGGGCAGTGGAAAGCCGCCGCCGGATTTTCAGAGGGGGTGGGGTTAGAGTTGCCTCTAAATGAAGTCCATTAGGAGGTTAGTTTGGGGGACAAGGGGTGGCTGGGGGGTCCCGTCTGGAAGCCGTGGCCTGAGCCCCTCCCGGCTTGATTGATCTTCTGGCATCAGCCTCATCAACCTCCCTCACCCCCGTCCCTGCCCACAAGGGGCCAAATCTCTCAGCTCCCTAACCCCAGCCAGCAGCGACTTCTACCCTCCACACCCGGAGCCGTCGTCAGTGGGACGTGAGGGGACCCGTTTCTTATCACTGGCAGGAAAGTGCCGGACGTTAAGTCTAGTATCGCGAGTACTGAGAATACAAACACCCACGTAACTGTCGGGGGGAAGAAACAGCATGCCAGGACCCCGGAAGCGCGGCCCCCACCCCACCCGGCGCGGCCCCCCTCCCCCTCTCTGGACTTTTCTGGGAATCGATGTTACTTTTCTTCGTAGTAGTCGTAGCATCTAGTATACATCTTGCTCCCCGTGCACGCAGACCCCTCCAGGCTGTTGTGTGGCTAGAGCAGGATGGAACAGAGGGGAAGGACCCCTGCACCCTCACCCCACCCCCACCCCCACCCCCCAGAGAAGGACGGGTCTGGGCCCTTGGCGGACTGAGCACCCAGGGAGGGGTCCTGGAGAGGTCTGATCCAGCCGCCCCCGTCTGGGTCTGGGGGCTCAGGCTCAGCCCCCCTCTGTGCCAATGGCTCCTCACGGGAGACTTCCAGGGTGCTGGGTGTGGGGTCCCACCTACTGCTTCAGGGAGACTTCTCAACTTCCTGGGGAGGAAGGTGGGAGAGGTGGCTTCTCCCATTTCAGTCTGGAAAATGGAGTTAGGAAGGATGGCAGACCCCCGAGGCCACAAGGTCAGGAATAAGAGGTGGGGTCGGCCCTTTGAACGCAGCTTCACGTGGCTCCTCTTAATCCAGGGTCCTCAGGTCCCCGCTTCCCTCCCTAAACAAGTCAGTCTGGGGTCTCCGACAGGAAGGACCTGGGAGCCGGGGCGCAGGAGCTCTGACTGGCCACCAGGTGGCGCCAAGTGCCAAGCTTTCAGGCCCCTGTCCCTTTAGACCAGAAGGCGATCCCAGATGCAGGGACTGAGCTCCACCTGGGTCCCAGGCGCAGGGATGAGGCCCTCCAAAGGGGAGAGGAGAGCCCCGCTCCCCACAGCCAGACTTTGTAGGGGAGGCTGAAGTGGGGCTGAGAGAGGCTCTTTGCCCAAACCTGCACCCTTCCCTCACCCCGTTCTAGAGCTACCCAGGCCAGACGGCTGCTTCTCTCCCCTCCCCTGCCCTCCCAGTGTCACATCCTCCGGTGTGCAGAGTATGGGGGGAGGGGAGGAGGAAATAGGAAAGGGAAGGCAGGCAGGGACCGAGGAGCCCTCCTCTTCCCCTTTGGTGGGAAAGCTCCAGCCGGCTTTCTTCCTTCTTGGTGACAAGGGAGCGGGAGAGTGGGGTGAGCTGGGGGCGAAGTACAAGCTAGTCCCCCCCCCCGCCCCTGCCGGCGGAGTAACCCCCCCCCCCCCCCCCCAGTGGAGTATGTGTGATAATCCTTGCACGCTCCTAGCTCCCCAAGAACAGGGGAAAGGGGTTTAAGTGCCGCCATGGGAATGTGGGAAACTAAACTGCCTTACTGCCTACAGCCCCTGACAAGTCCTTGTAACCCGCAGAGTGACCTCCCTCTAGGAGCTCAGCTGCCTGGATGATGACACTTTGCTGGGGGCAAAAGGGAATCTTGGCTCAACATTGTCCTGACCCCCCAGGATCCTGTAAGTCTATTTAACATAATTCCTTTGCAAACCTCCTTTATCTTTAACCCCCAAGTATATGCTGGCCATCCTCCTCCAAGCTTATGGCCCCCGATATACATCTGAGGGGTCTCGTGACTGAGGTCTTACTAGATGGTAATAAATGATGTTTTGCTAACAGCAGCCCCTCAAGGGCCTGGAAACCTTGCTTCCAAAATTCCGTAGAGACTTACACCGTCCCTGACCCCCTCCCAACCTGAGGGCATATGATGAGTTACCCGGCACGACCCCATACAGCTTTTTCTGCCCACAAGTCCTGTCCCCGTGCTTAAACAAAATCACCTCTTTTGCACCAAAGACGTCTTCGAGATTCCCTTCTTGGCCGTCAGCTCTGAACCCCCCCCCCCACCATCACTCCCCCAAAACCCCTCATTGGGGTGGGAGGAAACCAACGGTGGGGGTTCGGGGGCCCCCACATCGCTGTGAGGAGCAGGGATGAGGCACCACCGACCTACTCCTCACCCATACCCCTGCGGACCAATCCCCAGGTCTCCGCCACCCAAGCCCTTCTTCCGGGGAGATAATCTGTGCCTGAGCCCACACCTCCCTCACCCGCAGCCATGGACGCCGCTCTGCTCCTGAACGTGGAAGGGGTCAGGAAAACCATCCTGCACGGAGGCACGGGGGATCTCCCCAACTTCATCACGGGGTCCCGGGTGAGTGGGCCCCGCCCCCCACACCAGATAGGGGCCCCCACGGCAGCCTTCGCACTGAAACCACGTTCGGCTTTGTCAGAACCCGGCCGGACACGTCGTCCCTGGATTGTCGACCCCTGAGCACCTGGGGACCTCTGGATTGGTGCCCATTCACGGGACACTTTTGACGCTGGAAAATGAAACTCTGGCGTGGGGCAGGGGAAGGGCTTTGGGAATTTTCTGGAGCCCCAAACGTCGAGTTAAAAGGAGGGGCCCTCAGCGGTCGTCGTTTTGTCCACAAATCTCTGGGGGGCTTCCCTGGGTCTGTGGCCGCAGATCCAGGGCTGACGTAAGCGAGGGGCTCCTGACCCGCAGGCTGCCAGAGGGGGGGATGGGGTCCTTTGCGAGGGAGTGGGTTCCCGGCCCCCCCTCCCCGGGGGGAGCTCTGGCTGGGGCTGCGTGAGCTGAGCCCCGGGGACCCCCCCCTTCCCGGAGAGTGCCGGTGGGGGGGCTTCCGCAGGCGCCGTGGACGTGCGTCTAGACCCGGGGTCCCCGTCTCGGCCACCAGGTGATCTTCCACTTCCGCACCACGCAATGTGACGACGAGCGGACCGTGATAGACGACAGCAAGCGCGTGGGCCACCCCATGCACATTATCATCGGGAACATGTTCAAGCTGGAGGTCTGGGAGGTGCTCCTGACGTCCATGCGCATCGGCGAGGTGGCCGAGTTCTGGTGCGACTCCATCGTAAGTAGGCGCGCCCGCCGGGGCTCCTGCCGGGCCGCTGCGCGGGGCTGAGACAAAACCCTGGGTGGCCTTCCTCCGTGCAGGTGGAGAGTCACCCCCAGGAGCAAGCCCCAGAGCGACAGTCAGTGTGGCGGCTGGCTGGCGGGATGTGGGACCAGGGCCACCCATGCCCCACACACCATTGTTGGATCCTGGGGACTTTTGGCCACGGGTCACTTTTCTGCCCCCTCCCCACTCCTGTGAGCCTTGTAAAACTATTTCCATTTAAAAAATCTTTTTAAATGTTTGTTTATTCTTTTTAAATTTTTTTTTTCAACGTTTATTCATTTTTGGGACAGAGACAGAGCATGAACGGGGGAGGGGCAGAGAGAGAGGGAGACACAGAATCGGAAACAGGCTCCAGGCTCTGAGCCATCAGCCCAGAGCCCGACGCGGGGCTCGAACTCACGGACCGCGAGATCGTGACCTGGCTGAAGTCGGACGCTTAACCGACTGCGCCACCCAGGCGCCCCAAATGTTTGTTTATTCTTGAGAGAGAGAGAGAGAGAGAGAGACAGAGCACGAGTGGGGGAGGGGCAGAGAGAGAGGGAGAGAGAATCGGAAGCAGGCTCCAGGCTCCGAGCTGTCAGCACAGAGCCCGACCCGGGGCTCAAACTCGTGAACCGCGAGTTCGTGACCTGAGCTGAAGTCGGACGCTTAACCGGCTGAGCCACCCAGGCGCCCCCCAACAAACATTTCTTTTCTTTTCTTTTTTTAACATATGAAATTTATTGTCAAATTGGTTTCCATACAACACCAACAAACATTTCTTACGGAAACTTTCAAACATATACAAAAGCCAACAGAAAGTGCAGTGAGGTCCCAAGTGCCCATCCCTCACGCCAGCCACCGTGACCCGAGCCCGGCTTCCAGCCCCATCCTTCCGCCTCTCTCCCTCGCCCGCGTGGTTACAGCACCTTCCAGACACCGGATTGTTTCACCCACAAATCCTAGATCTTGTATCTGTAAAAAAGATACTAAAATAACATAACCTCGGTGTCGTTACATCCTTTTGAAACCCCGATATTTCCTTAATGCCAGTCGCTCCTTGGTCCTGTTCCCGCCACTCTCTATGGCTGTTCCAAGCTGGGCCCAAACAACGTCCGTGCACAGGCCCTGTGGATACGCGTCTTGGGTCTCTTTTTGGGTCATCTCCCCTCTTTGTCCCCTTGGCGTGGATTCGTTGGAGGGACCGGACCCCTGCCGCGGATCGTCTACCGCGTCCCTCTGTCCCCATAGTTTCCAAACGTCGTGTGCCACACCTGCTTCTCCTCTCACTGGGTGGTACCTGTCTTGTGATTGGCCGATGGGTGCAGACGTTGAGAGCCTGGTCCAGCCAGCACCAGCTCCCCTGGGCTCTCCCCCAGGGGACGCAGTGGCTGCTGATGGTGGCCGATCAGATTCAAGCCTTCACCGGGGGTAGTTTGGGGGCTGTGTGACCCTGGGGAAGTCCTTCCTCCCTCTGGCTGTCTTGTTCATCCGTAGACAACCGAAACCCTAGGCTAAGGGGCTGTCGTGGGGAAGACGTGATGTGGTGCTTACGAGGGCAAAGCATAGTTCGGGGCAACTGAAAAGTGCTGGAAGAATTTCGGAGATGAACTTTTTTTTTTTTTTAATTTAAAATTTTTATTTATTTAAAATATTTTTTAATATGTATTTATATGAGAGAGAGAGAGAGAGAGACAGGGTGAGCAGGGGAGGGGAGTCAGTGAGGGCACAGTGCTTTGGGGCCACAGATGACGGGCAACTAGCTGCTTTAGGATCTTGGGGGAAACTTTTTCAAGACGATATTGAATTGGGTATTGAAGGATGAATAGGAGTTCACCAGGTTTGCATGTGGGGAGAGAGGTGGCATCTGGGCCAGGAAGTGTGCAAAGCTTTGGCGTGGTTAATTTACCTAGCCCCTTCCCTGGGGGCCATCTCTCTGAGTTTTGGGGGGCCACCTGGTGGCTCAGTCAGTTAAGCACCCAACTTCGGATGAGGTCACGATCTCACGGTCTGTGGCTTCCAGCCCCACATTGGGCTCTGTGCTGACGGCTCGGAGCCTGGAGCCTGCTTCGGACTCTGTGTCTCTCTCTCCCTCTGCCCCCACCCCCTCAAAAATAAACAAACATTAAAAAAAAGAATCTGAGTTTTGGAACAACTCAGCGATCGGTGGGATCATCATGTGTGTTTGTCAGAGGACTTAGGAGGGCCTGGCTCGGCCCCTCACTCCCTGCAGAGCCCTCCTCCTGGACAGCCCTCATCAGCTCTCGCTTTGAAGAGCGGGGGGCCTCCTGCCTCCCTCACCTCCCCCTACTCAGGGGAGGCAGGGTCAGTGAGGAGCTGGGGGCCTCTGCCCTGAGAGCTCTCCTCCCCGCCTCACCCCCACCGTGGGCAGGACGCTGGTCTCGAGGTGGGATTTCGTGCTGGTGCCCAGTAGTGTGGGGTGTGAGGCCAAGGGCTGCAAACTCCGATTCCACCAGAGGCCGGGCGCTCTGGCCGATCGACGGGGGCAGCCTGTCCTCAGCCACCGCCCCCCTTGGTTGCCACGTGGCTGCATATTCTGAGTTTTTAAGATGAGCCAGAAATCTTCATTAGCATGCAGACTCCCTCGATACTTGAATGTCAGGAACTAATTGGTAAAAACTCCACAAGGCGCGGGTTAAGACAAAACCCATCTGGCGGCTGAATATGGCCTCGGGCCCACCGGTCTGCAGCCTCCAGTATAGACACAGCCCCTCAGAAAGAACCCACCCCGGGCCTTGAAGCCTTAGAGACGGGCAGGGGTCCTGGGGCCCCCTGCCTCCGTCGCAGCCTGGGTCCCAGTCCCCGGGGCTGGAGCCCCACAGAGGGCCCCGCGTGTGTCTCTAGCTGTCCTGCCGGTCCCCAGCCAGGCAAGCTGGCCTCACAAGACTGGCGCAGATGGGGACTCCATCCTTCCCGGATTTCTCCTGGCTCCTGGCGGCACCCCCAGCCCCACCGTGCTGCCCAGAGGGTCTGCTGGCTCCAGGGTGCCGGTGGCTCCGTGGACTCGTGGGACGAAGGGCGTGTGAGCTGGGGGCCGCCTGCCGGGCCAGGATGGGCCCTCCCCCAGCCGGCTGCTCCTGGGGCCTCTCCTGGCTTTAGTTCAGCCTTGATCCCCATGGGATTAACTGCCATCTGGTCACCTCCCTCACAAAGGAGCCTCAGGCATTCTGGGTTAATCCTGGCTCCTGGGGGCGGGGAGCGCTGACCGTCACCCCCACTCACCCCCACGCTGGTGACTTGGAGGACAAGCTGAGCTGTTTCTGCCCCTGGAGTCCCCGACACCGGGTCTTTCCTGGAGCTGCCCTGAGAGAGCCGGAGATGGGCCGTGTCAGAACCGGGTCCAAGCAGAGGGGCTCACAGCTGGGAAGCTGAGGCCCCAGGGGCTGATGTCCCCAGGCCTCCTCCACCCCCAGAAGGGCAAGCCCGGTGCCCAGCGCAGGGAGGGGCTGGGATGGGCTGGGATCTGTACCCACCCCCTGCAACCCACGACAGCTCCCCTATGGCAGGTGTGGTGCCCAGCCTCTCTGCGAATCAGTGTGGCCCTCTCGGCCACCGGAGCCTGCTCCTTCC
This sequence comes from Leopardus geoffroyi, assembly GCF_018350155.1. Classification (NCBI taxonomy): domain Eukaryota; kingdom Metazoa; phylum Chordata; class Mammalia; order Carnivora; family Felidae; genus Leopardus; species Leopardus geoffroyi. The sequence goes on from NC_059330.1 coordinate 770,614, forward strand.
CCTGCTCTCCAAACCTCCCTCCCTGCGGGTCACGGACTCAGGGGCTCAGGTCTCCTTGGGAGAGACATGCGTCAGCGCTGAGCACAAGGGCCAGCAAGAGGCAGCATGGCACTGTGGCGAGAGTGTGTCCTCTGGGGCCGGGTTTGAATCCCGGCTCTGTCATTTCCTAGCTGTGTGACTTAAGCAAGTTACTTAACCTCTCTGGGCTGCAGTCTCCTCATCTACAGAGTGGGGATAATAGTCGTGCCTCCCTCACCGGGTCATCTAAGGACCGAAGCGGCTAACAGAAGGAGCTGGTGAATACTTTGCCTGGGACACAGTGAACCCCAGTCATTGGTGGGGGCGTGCTGGGGACAACGCGTACCACCAGCCACGGGCAGGGACGGCGGCTGTGGCCGGACCCAGAGGTGGGCTCTCTGGGGCCGGAAGCCACCGTGGTCTCTCCCCACAGCACACAGGGGTCTACCCCATCCTGTCCCGGAGCCTGCGGCAGGTGGCGGAGGGCAAGGACCCCACAGAGTGGCACGTGCACACGTGCGGGCTGGCCAACATGTTTGCCTACCACACGCTGGGCTACGAGGACCTGGACAAGCTGCAGAAGGAGCCACAGCCTTTGATCTTTGTGATAGAGCTGCTGCAGGTGTGCCCCGGGCAGGGGGAGGGGCGGGGGGGGAGGGGGGAGCAGGTGCGTGGGGGGGCAGGTGCCCCCAGGGGTGGGGGAGGGGCAGGTATGGGGGGAGGGGTTGCGCGGGGGGGGGGGGTTGGGAGAGGGGCAGGGGGGCAGGTGCATGGGGCAGGGGAGGGGCAGCAGGGCAGGGATGCCAGGGGCAGGGGGGCGGGGAAGGGGCAGGGGGCTGGCCCAGCCTCAGGGCAGCTGTGCCCCGGGGGAGTGGGCCCGCAGGGAGCCTGACCTCACTGGTCCCTGGGCGTCACCTGCTTTCTCTTTAGAGCACAAGAGGGTTCATAAACCACAGCAAAAGTGGAATCTGACCCCCAAGAGTACCAAAAGCCCATCTGAGACCAGCTCTTTCGGGAGTTGCTGGTGTTCACTTCGGAGGCATTTACTTCTGTTGGTTCTGGGCTGTGCTTTTGTTTCCAGTGGTTTCCAATCAGTCCCCGGGGTCCTGGATTCAGACCTGGTCCTCCAGCAGTGGGAGAGGCTGAACAGAACTGCCCACGCCTTCTCACCCAGACCCCAGAGTGACTGATAGCTCGTGTTTGTGGGGTGGCGGGAGAGGGTCAAGCCCCGGTCGGGACTCAGCTCACGGCCCAGGGTGAGATTCAGCCCGAGGGCTACGTGGATGAACAAATAAATCAGAGGATTGTGTCAGTGGAGGGTCTTTGTGGGCCTGCTAGGACAGTTGTGCGGTTTCTCCACCGCACAAGGGCATCACCTCCAAGGTGCTCGTCACCGACACCGTATATGGGAACCTTTAGAATGACGATTACCCGGCAGATGGCAATAAAGCGTGTAGTTCTGCCAAGTGAGTCTCCTGACGATCTTCTGAAGACTGGAGTCAGGTGTGTTGACAAAGGGCGGTCTTTCCCTGATTCGCACAGAGGATCTGCTTTAGGCCCCCCGTGTACGTGGCTGTGGCTGTGGCTGGCGAGCACGGTTCTGCCGCCGGGCCCACCCTCCCCGTGGAATACGCCGAGGGGGGTTCCCCCGCCGCGGGGACGCAGGCACCCCGGTCCCCGCCTCACCCGCCTGCCGCTCTGGGGCCAGGTCGAGGCCCCGAGCGAGTACCGGCGGGAGACGTGGAGCCTGAGTAACGAGGAGAAGCTGCAGGCGGTGCCCGTCCTCCACGGGGAAGGGAACCGGCTCTTCAAGCTGGGCCGATACGAGGAGGCCTCCACCAAGTACCAGGAGGCCATCGTGTGCCTGCGGAACCTGCAGACCAAGGTGGGAGGCGGCGGGCAGGGCGGGCGGGGGCGGCTGGCAGCTGGGTGGGGGAGGGGGCAGGCCGCCGAGGGTGGGGGCGGCCGGGGGGGAGGGGGCAGGCGGCTGGGGGGAGGGGACAGGCCGCCGAGGCGGGGGGGGGGGGGGGGGGGCGGCCCGAGCTCACGGCGCACGCGCTCCCCGGCAGGAGAAGCCCTGGGAGGTGCAGTGGCTGAAGCTGGAGAAGCTGATCAACACCCTGACCCTCAACTACTGCCAGTGTCTGCTGAAGAAGGAGGAGTACTACGAGGTGCTGGAGCACACCAGCGACATCCTGCGCCACCACCCAGGTGCGTCTGCGCGTGCGCGGGGGGCGGGGCCGCGGCGGGAGGGGTCCCGCGCCGTGCGCTGCGTCCCGGTCGGGGCGACCCGGCGCCTCTCGAGCCCGCGACTCTGGGGCCCGGCGGCCCGTAGCAGGTGCTTGTCAGGAGAAGCGTCGCGGTCCTACTGCGCGCCGGGCCGGGCGCTCGCCTCGCCTCACTTGGCGCCCAGAGTAAGCGCCGGCCGCAGGGGAGGGGGGGAGGGGGGGCGGGGAGGGCAGGGAGAGCCCCCCCTCCCCCCCCGAGGCCCGCGGTCTGGGGAGGGAAACCGAGGCGGCGGCGCGGGCGGACACGGAGGGCACGGCTCGTGATCCGGGCTCAGGGCGGGCGAGGCTCGGCCTCGCGGGGCCGGCCTCTGAGGCCCCGGCGGCCGGGGCGGCCCGATCCTCCCCTCAGGCATCGTGAAGGCCTACTACGTGCGGGCCCGGGCCCACGCGGAGGTGTGGAACGAGGCGGAGGCCAGGGCGGACCTTCAGAAAGTGCTGGAGCTGGAGCCGTCCATGCAGAAGGCGGTGCGCAGGGAGCTGAGGCTCTTGGAGAGCCGCCTGGAGGAGAAGAGGGAGGAGGAACGGCTGCGCTGCCGGAACATGTTGGGCTAGGGCAGGGAGCGGGCCTCCGGGCCTCCTCTGGCCTCCCCCGGCCTCCCCCGGCCGCGTCCTCCCCTGACTCTAAAGGACTCCTCTGGCCTCCCTCGGCCTCCTCTTGCCCCCCCCTCGGCCTCCTCCTGCCCCCCTCCTCCACTGACTTCTGGCCTCCCTCAGCCTCCTCCTGCCTCCCCCAGCCTCCCAGGCCTCCCCTGGCCCCCTCCACCACTGACTCTCCAGCCTCCCCCAGCCTCCTGGACTCCCCCGGCCTCCTCCTGCCCCCCTCCTCCACTGACTCCCACCCCCCTCCTGGCCTCTGCCCCACCCCCCCCCCCACCCCTGGACTCCTCCCGGCCTCCTCCCGGCCCCCTCCTCCACTGACCCTCTGGGCTCCCCTGGCCTCCTGTAGCCTCCTCTGGACTCCCCCGGCCTCCTCCTTTCCCCTTCTTCACTGACTCCCAGCCTCCCCCGGCCTCCTCCTGCCCCCCTCCTCCACTGACTTCTGGCTTCCCTCAGCCTCCCAGGCCTCCCTGGCCCCCTCCTCCACTGACTCTCTGGCCTCCCCCAGCCTCCTCCTGCCCCCCTCCTCCACTGACTCCCACCCCCCTCCTGGCCTCTGCCCCACCCCCCCCACCCCTGGCCTCCTCCCGGCCTCCTCCCGGCCCCCTCCTCCACTGACCCTCTGGGCTCCCCTGGCCTCCTGTAGCCTCCTCTGGACTCCCCCGGCCTCCTCCTTTCCCCTTCTTCACTGACTCCCAGCCTCCCCTGGCCTCCTCCTGCCCCCCTCCTCCACTGACTCCCCAGCCTCCCCCATTTCCCTGGCCTCCCCTGTCTCCCACAGCCTTCAATGCCACCCGACCTCCCCTGGTTATTTTTGTTGCTTCATCCACTTCTTCTAGAATTCTCTCTGGAGTCCCCACCACTCCCTTCTGTGCGGGGTGACCACTGGACCTTTGCTTCTGCTCTGTCCCCACTGTTAACACCTGTGCTCCTTCTGTAGCCAAAACCAAGTTTCTGTGCTTTGTCCGCAGACTGACTTTAAAATGAGAAAACCAATAAACGGTGTAAGTTTCCCCAAAGGCCCCCGTGCGGTGCTGTGATCGCGGTTCTTTTTCTGTGCTTCCAAATTCACGGCCCCCAGGGGCCACAGAAGGAGGCCACTTGTGGCGAGGAAAGGGGGTTAGCGTTCGGGGGGTTCAGACTCGTGGCCGAGGGCCGTCCAGGTATATATGCGTGAAGCAGAGGGGAGCGGGTCGGGCGAGGGGACACCGTGGGCTGGAGCGGGACGATCACCGGCCTCCCACTGCGCTGGGCGGGACCACCGGAGGCTGCAAAGCAGATGGGGAGCCTGGCGAGGGAATTAATTGAGGACCAGGACCTATGGCCGGAGACGCCCGGCCCCCAGGGTCCTTCCGTTTTCAGTGTGTGGCCTTCCCTCTGCCGCCCTCTTCCCTGGGGTCCGTGAGGGTCTCACCCCGTCTGTGCTGAGGCCAGAATGTGTCCCACGACCCTGGTCCCTCCTGATGCCCTAGGACTTTGCAAGCCCTGGAGAAAAGAGAGGCGGGGGGTGGGGGGAGGGTGTTTGTGTGGAAGCTGCCCGCCCCCCCCCAATGCTGGAGACCGTGTGGAACCCGTGAGGCTGGAGACCCTCCCTCCCTGGAGACCCGCCAGCCACCCAGGGGGTGGGGACCGGCCACATTTTGGTTCAGGCCTTTCTTGGCCAGCCCTCCCCTCTCTGCCTGCCACCTGCCTTTCTCGGGTGGTCGGAGCCTCCCCCCCGGCCGCACCCCTCCCTGGTGATTTCTGCCCCGCTGGGCACACTCCCCCTCCTCCCCGCCCCCCTCCCCTCGTGTGTGCCAGATCCAGACACACAACAGACTCACCCCGTCCAAAGGCCAAGGACGGGACCACAGGCTCTTCAGGACCCAGGTGCCTCTCGCCCTATCTGGCTGGTGCAGGGGTGGGGAGAGCTGAGCAGGGCCCCGAGGTGCGCCGCCACCCTGTCCAGGCCTCTGGCCCCGGCGCTGGCTTCCTGTGGCCCTGACACAGCCTCCGGGAGCTGCTCTGGGCCGGGTCTGGGCAGGTGGGCGCAGGAGGGTCCTGGGATGTCGCCCCTTCCAACCTTTCCAAGGGACCGAGCTGGAAGCTGCTTCCGAGTGGCCAGCAGGGGGCAGCAGAGATCAAGCAGGTTGGGGTCCCCGGGGGCCGGAGCTGGGACTGGCTGGGAGCCCTGAGAAAGCTTTGCTTCCCCAGGATCCCCGACCTGCCCTGACTGTCTGACTCTCACGGGTCGCCAGCAGGTCCCGCGGGCAGGGCGCAGGGAAGGGAGGGTTTAGAGCTGCAGCGTCCGAATGCCACCAGGCACCCCCCCTGTACAGATGGGGAAACTGAGGCTTGGAGAAGGGCAGTAACATTCCAGACCCCACTGCAGTTCTGGGACAGCCTCAGGATTAGCGCTCAAGGTTTCCAGGTTTCCGGGCTGGGACTTTTTGTACAACACTCCTCCCAGGACAGTCTACACATGAGTGTGATGTATGGGAGGGAGGGAGGGAATGGGGCTGGAGAGAGGGAAGGGAGGAAAGGAGGGGACAAGGGAGGGAGGAAGAAAGGAGGGAGGGAGGGGGAGGGGAGGGAGGGAGGGGGCGAGGGAGGAAGGAGGGAGGGAAGGGAGGGAGGAGGGAGGGAGGGGAGGAATGGGGGGAGGAGGGAAGGGAGGGAGAAGGGAAGGAGGAAGGGAGGAGGGAGGAAGTGGGGGAAGGAGGGGGAAGGAAGATAAGGGGGGAAGAGCATGTTTAAGATCTGTCTCTCGGCCGGGACATCATGTGTCCTCATAGCGAGTTGACCCCACGTCCCCCCCAAGCCCTCCCCCAGGGAGGAGGTGGGGGCACAGTGTCCCGTGACCCCTGAGGTCTGATGTCGAGCGGCCCCGAGCCCACAGCCGGGCACCGCGTCCCACGGGGGCCCAGGCGGGGAGGGCATCGCGGTCCAGGCGGCAGCCGTGACGTCCGGTTTCCGGGAAGTTACGTTAAAAAGGCAAAAAAGAGGTGCGTTAACCTTGACCCCGTGCGTCAGCAGCGTTACCGGCTCGTCCCAAACGAGGTGCTCTGCGTTCCGTGCCTCACGCCGCCTCTGGGGCGTGTGGTGCTCCCAGCGCGTCCCGAGGGGCGCGTGTCGGGGTGCGGGTGGCGGCGGGCCGTGCCCCTGTCCCACTGCGACCCTGCACGCCGTTCACAATTCAGTGTGACTCGTCGGGCTGCGTGTGAACGTGACGCGACGGGGGAGTCTCTTCTGTGCTCTCTCCCGGGTTAGCGCGTGAGCCGGCTGCGTTCGTGCTCCTGGTGGTCTTTGCCGGCTGGCGTGCGAGATCGTTGGGCGGGGTCCGGGAGGCAGACAAACAGCAAAGGAGAGCACCTATCCCCACCATCGTTCGGGGTGTGCTGGGGCTCCACGAAAGCTTCCCGGGCTGCCACTTACAGTTGTGCGCGTTGGGCACTGCACAACCCGGGGGCCCCTGTTTGTCTCATGGTCATCGTAGGTATGTGGTTATTGCAAGTTCCCAGCAGGTGGCGGGAAAATGTCTGGAGGAAGGGGCACCTCTTCCCGATGTGCTCAGTTGCCGTATCGGCTGGTGCTGGCCCCGCGTTCCAGCTACGTTGGCCTGTGAGCGTCCGTTGCCAGGGGCACGGCCCGAGGACGTCCCCGTGTGACGCCGGGCGCCCTTCTCTCATCCGGCAGAATCCCGTCCTTGAAGGCGAGCGAGGGGTGGCCAGGCTGGGGTGGGGGGGGGGAAGACAGGACGCTGGAAGGACGTATGTCCCCCTCTGTGCCCGGGGCCGTGACAGTCCTCCTGGGACTGTCTACTCGTGTTCCAGCCGGAAGGAAGGTCCCTGCTCCTCCGCAGAACTTGCGCGTGGCCCCGAACCCTGCACGGCACACGAGCGGCATCTCCGTGTGGCCCTTCTGCCGTGTCTTCACTGCACTCTGTTCTCCCGGAAGCTGTCTGGGTGCTTCCTCAGGGGCTCCCTCTTCCCATGGAAGCCCGCCAGTGGGTCGGGCGCTGGGGACAGTGAGGTCAAGGCTTTGTCCCCTCAGCTGCCTTCGGGGGGGGGGGCTCTCGTGCACCTGCTGTCGGGGCAGTGCTGCGCTCAGGTCACCAGGTGTCCCTGTGATGGAGGCGTCGCCCGTCACAGACACGGAGGCTCAGACGTCGCATGTGTGTCTCTGGGTTCTGGAGGTCGGGAGTCTGAAATGGACCTCGAGGGACTAAAATTGGGGTGTGGGCGCGTGGTGTTCCTCCCGGAGGCTCGGGGACGGGACCCTGTTCCTTCTGCCTCCAGCTGCTCCGGGCCTGCGGGCCGTGGCTCCTTGCCCCTCGTCACCGCAGTCCCTGTAGTCACATTTCCTCCTCCGAGTCCCCTGCGTCCCCCGTACCAGGACCCCATGACCAGCCGGGCCCCCGTGTCCCCAGGATCACTCTTGCAGAGCCCCCATTGGGGTGGAAGGCCACGCGTGCACAGGCCGGGGGGTGAGGCCGTGGGCGCCGGAGAGGGGCCGCTCCCCTGCCGCCCGCACTCCACCTCGGGGCTCGTGGGGGCCTGGCTGTTACTGTCTCCCACGGCTTCGCCGCGTCCTGCCTGCACCCCCCGTAAACCTTCCTCGTGTTGGGGTGCTCGGGGGTCCCTGCTGAGCCTCAGCACATGTTCTCCAGGTTGATCCAGTCTTTCGACAAACAACCTTCGAGGTGGGTCCCCCCCCCCCCAGTCCCTGCCCCTCTGGCCCGAGGTTTCCTGGTTTGTGCTCGGGAGGAGCGAGCGAGTTAATGCCCGTAAAGAGGGTGACCCTGCTGTTGTCATTCCGACCACCAGGCACGCTGTGGCCCCGGGGTCACCTGCTTGCACGCTGGCCGGCCGCAGCCCTGGGCTTGCCTCCGGGACCGGCTTGTCCTCTGGCTGGAGAGCAGAGTTTACTCCACAGCCTGGTCGCAGCCCCGAGTTGGGGGAGGGACGCGCAGCCTCGGGGCATCTGCTGCGTATGTCGTGGGGGGGGCGAATGGTGCAGGCTTTCAGGGCCACAGGTCCCCTGTTCCTAATAAATACCGAGAACAAGTTTTTCAGGACCCCGCGGGGGATTCTACACGAGAAGAGAGAGGCTGGCCTCGAGCTTTCGCATTCATCCTGCCGATGGCTCGCCTTTGTGTCCTAGAAACTTCTTTCCTTTTCCCAGGACTTGGCATCTGCAGCCCGGCCTGCCCGTTCGCGGGCCACATCCCCGGGCCCCACCGCTGGGTGAGTTCACATCAGAGGAGGGAACAGGGAGGGGAGACTTGCATCGGGGGGCGGGGGGGCAGCAGCAAAGAGGCCCCCTGGGGTCCAGTCTCCCCGAACACTCCCTCCCTCCCTCCTCGTTCCCGTTAATTCAGGAACAGCTGCCGTCAGTGGGAACCACCCACCGGCACCCACAGAAGCCAGTCCCCAGGAAGGCCACCTTCTCCCCCTGGTGGAGAGGAATTCCCAGGGCGCGGGGCGAGCAGATGGTCTTTGTGACAGCAGCTCGGGAACCCGCAGATGTGCTGGAAGGGACCTTGTGACAGACTGGACAGACAGACGGTCCCCAGCCACCAGGCACGCGGCCTGCTGGTGGTTGGCTGGCCCGTAGAGCGGGATGCAGCCGGTGTGGCCGCTTCTGGGCCTGCGCCCTAGAACCCCCTGCCTGACCGCCTTCCCACCTGCCGACCGATGATGCCAGCGTCCCCGGGGCCCCGCGTGTGACGGCGGGACTGTAATGTGGTCTTGTGGAAAGGTGTCGGGGGGGCGGGAAACAGAGGGCCGGGCCTGATGTCAGGGACCGGGAACACAAGGGCACCCGAAAGCCAGGACCACAACCGGTAGGATCAGGTTGTGCTCGAGGAGGAAGCCCCCCGACCCGAGATTCGACCGTGATGATGCTGGGGAACGGGAGCCCCCTCTGTGGTCAGACGTGCGTGCTTCTGGGTACCTCGGGCAAAACCTCGCAGGTGGAGGGAAAGAATCGGAATCCAGAGCCTTGATATCCACGTTTATAAGAATTCACGTCTGTGCTCGCTGGGACCAGGTCGAAAATGTTTGCGTCTCTCTTTCCCCGAGGCCCCGAGCGTCTTCCTTCTTGGTGGGTCGGTTCCCAACTGCGGGCCCGCCCTGCCTGGGGCTTTGGATGCTCCCCTGGATCCTTCTGTCCAAACCTGCTTTCCCGTCACTTGACCTGGCAGAGGAGGCCCGGGTCGTCCCCTGCGAGCCAGGCCCTCACTCTCCTCATTCTCGAGCCCCCATGGAAGCAGGCGGGTGGGCGGGCCGCTCCCCGGGGGCTCCTCGGGGAGGGGGCCTGAGGGCCCGTGGCCAGGGCCCCACAGCAGGCCCCGCTTGGAGCCGGGGCACGTCCTGGTGTCCCTGGTCCCTTCTTTCATGATCACCTGTGTGAGTCATTCCCTGAAAGGACTCAGGGCCAACGGGGCCAAGAGGTCCCGACGGGGGTGTCACTGAGCTGCCGGCCGGTGGTCAGCTGGCCGTCCTCGCTGGGGTGGGGGGCCCCCCATCGGCCTCTCACTCGCCCGGGGGACCGGAGCCGGAATTTACCGGAACCACCAGGGAGGGGGGTGAATCGATGAACGGCTCGGGGCCTCTCTCTGCACGTCAGGCACGGCTGAAAGCTGCTGTGTCCCGGGTTCTCCGGCCTGTGTGCGGGGGAGGGGGCGAGGGGACGCAGGCTGTGATCCTGTGCTCCCGGGTCTGGATCTCGCACACTGGATGCAAGGATCCCGTTTGGACCCGGCTTCGGCGCGCCGAACCCCACGGCCCGGCACTTTCCGCCGCACGGGGACGTCACCACCACGGCCGAGACCTCGCGTTTGCTTCCTTCTGACCGTGTGAACGCTGGCCAAGCCGGAGGGGCGGCGACGCTTCCTCTCCCGGCCCCGTTTGGGCCCTGGCTTTCGTCGTGCCCTTGTCTCGCTGCCGCGGTCCAGGCACCGAGTGTCGTCTGTCGCGCGGGGGGCGCTCACACGTGTGCGAGAGCGGGTGCGCTTGGTGCCCTGCGTCTGCCGGAAGTTGTTTCCAAACAGTCCCCGGTCCCTGAACAGCCTCCTGCTGTGCCAGCGTTTGATTTTCCCCTCCTGGCGACATTCCTCCCGAGCGCCCTGCTCCAGCCGCCTCCAGGACCGCCGGGCCCTCTGGGACGCCTCGCCGCCTCCCGGAGCCTGTCCTCCCTTCTCCCGGAGCCTGTCCTCCCTTCTCGTCTGCTGCTGTGCTTTGTGCCGGGCGTCATCCTGCAGTGGCTTTCGCAGGACAGGCGCGTGGGGGGTGGGCGTTCCCGCGATGGTGCGTCGCTGACAGTGTATTTATTCCAGCTTCACCCCGGGCTGGTCCTTGGCTGGCTGCAGAGCTCGAGGCTGGAGACCTCTCTCGGGGGTCCCCGTCCCTCGCCCACTGTCCCCCGGCCGCCGTTAACGTGAGTCTGCTCCGGCTGCTGTCACAGCAGCTCACGCGTCACGATTCCCCCGTCCCCGTCCCCTGGTTCCGGGGGTTGGAACTCCGACATCATGCCTGCTCCCTTCCGAGGCTGGAGGCAAATGAATTCCATGCCTTTCTTCTTGCTCCTGGGAGTTTTCCTGCGCCCTGGCCGTCCCGCGGCGTCTCCCCATGCTTGTGTCTGTGTCCAAATGCTCCCTTTAAAAAAATATTTTTTTTAATGTTTGTTTATCTTTGAGAGAGAAAGAGAGAGAGTGAGAGCAGGGGAGGGGCAGAGAGAGAGAGGGAGACACAGAATCCCAAGCAGGCTCCGGGCTCCGAGCTGTCAGCACAGAGCCCGACGCGGGGCTCGAACCCACGAACCGCGAGATCGTGACCTGAGCCGAAGTCGGACACTTGACTGACGGAGCCACCCAGGCGCCCCCCAAATGCCCCCTTTTCCCGAGGACCTGGGTCGTCCTGGACTAGGGGCCTGCTCTGCTGCGGTGTGACCTCACCCCAGTCAGTGATGTCTGTCCGGACCCCATTTCCAGGTGCTGTGGATGAGGACCTTCCACATAGGAAGCGGGGTGGGGGGGTCGTAGTTCCGCCCGGAACACACAGAGAGTCGCTTTCATTCCCCGGCCTCTGTGTGTGACCGTCCGGGCCTTCTCACGGCTTTTCGGACCTCCTGTTCCTGCCGGACACTTGGGAATTTCCGGGCAACGTGCCGTGGAGGGTCTTTGGGTCCGTCTGCAAACGCTCCTCGTTTGGCTTCCTGTGTTTCCCCTCTCCCTCGCCCCCCCGGTCTGTCTGGAGCTCTCGTCTGTTGGATGTTGGACTCATGCGCTGATGTTCCGAGTTTCGTACTCTTACTTCCCACCGACCCTGTCTCCTTGCTGTCTTACTTTTGGGGATATTTCTGCAGCTTCGTTTGCAACACTTTCCACTGAGTTTTGCATTGCTGCTATTGTATTGTGAGTTCCTTGGGGCTCTTTCTTATCTTGGGGGTCGTCTCCACCCTTTCACGGAATTCTGTTCTTGTTTAATTTTTTTTAATTTTTTTTTTTTACCTTTATTTATTTATTTTTGAGAGACAGAGCACAAGCAGGGTATGGGCAGAGCGAGGAGGAGACACAGAATCCGAAGCAGGCTCCAGGCTCCGAGCTGTCCGCACAGAGCCCGACGCGGGGCTCGAACCCACGAACCGTGAGATCGTGACCTGAGCCGAAGTCAGACGCTCAACCGACTGAGCCACCCGGGCGTCCCTGTTCTTGTTTTATGGGGAACCAAATCTCCCTGAGGATATGGAGGAGGTTTTTGACTTTTCGCTTTGGCTCCCGTGATAGCCCTAGTTCCCCAGTGTTGCCCCGCTGGGTCCTTCTTGCCCCCGGGTCTAGACATCCTCGCTGGCCCGTGCGTTTTTAAGGTGAGACAGTGAAGGCTTGATTGCAACCTCCACAGCTGGGCCGTGCTGTTGGGGGCGGGGGCTTCACCGCAGGTCGCGGGTCGGGCGAGCAGACCCCTGGGGGTCCCCGGGGCTCCCGGCTTCGGCGGGTTATCCAGGCAGGAACACCCGGGTCTTTCCCGGAGACCTGTGTTTCCCGGAAGCCCGTCCACGCCTGACCCTCTGCCGCCTGGTGGCCCTGGGTCAGGGGGCTCCCCTCACACGGGGTCGGTTTGCCTGTGACCTCCCGGGGACACCGCCGGGCAAACCCACCCGCTTGGAGCCAGTATCGTGGTAACCGCGGACTCCGCTGTCCTCTCCCTGCTCCTCTCTGTCCGGCGTCTCCGTGGGGCCTGGCCGAGGCCCCTCACGTTGCCCCCTCGCTCCCGGCTGACGGCCCTTTGCCCCGGCAGGTGCATCTGTGCTCTCGTCTGGTCTGCTCTGTGCCTCTCGGGATGGGCCACACCAGGGGCACCTGTGCTTCCTGACCCGGGGGGTTGGGCCAGAGGGAGGCCTTGGCCGGGAAGGACTGAGGTTGGCGTGCTTTGGTGCCGCCGGGGCGCAAGGAAGCCCTCCTGCGTCGTCCCCGCGGTCAGGTCTCATCCAGGGCCACTCCCGGTCCCAGCCGGGCCCCCGATCCCTCCTCTGGGCCCTCAGCGTTCTCTTCCCGGCCCAAACGCCTCTAGCTTTAGGAAGCCTCCCCTGGACACTGCAGACGAGCCCGGCGTCTGGTTCCCTCGTCCCCAGAGCCCTTCTCCCCCTCCCGGCACTTGGACGAGTTTCTGTCTGCTCCTCTGGTCGACTCTTGATCCCATCCCGCGGGGAGGGGTAGGCTGTCCTCACATCCCACACTCTGCAGAGTGCCTGTGGGGACACAGCAGACATGGCTTTGGTGAGCGAGCAAAGGAATGACTGAAAAGGCCCTCTCCTCCAAGAAGCCCTCCAGGGTTCCCCTCTCCCAGCCTCAGCGGCCACAGTCCTCACCACTCTTGTAACACCTACTGCTTTTTCTTTGCCCTGTGTCGGCTTGCGGCCCTGCCCGCCCCTCCCTGCCCACCACCCTCCGTGTGGTCCAGGCCTCATCCCTTCTGGATCCCCAGGGCCTCCCCCGGTGCCCGGCACACAGTAGGCACACGCTGACCTGACGGTTGAGTTTGGGAAAGACCTTGTGTCTCTGTACCTGGGGCCCAGGTGCCCCCGGCAGGTATTTAATTGTCGTTTTCTCTGTGGACTCACTGTTTTGTGTCGGTGATGTTTTTCCGGAGTCTGATCCTCCCTGGTGACGGCGTACCTCTCTGCGTGGGGGGGGGGGGCTCGGGAGACCAGGCCCAGCTGTGCAACCGGCATCCCCAGCCCCGTTGTGTGGTTGCCAGGCGTGGGCCCCGGGGTCGGCGGGTCTGAGCCTCAGCCGTGATTCCGTGACCGTGGCCCTGACCTCTCCAGGCCGCCGTCTTCATCCGCGAAGTAGGAAAGATAATAATGCTTGAGGCAGGCCGTGGCGGGAACCAGATGAGGTCATGGGTGTGGGGCGATTTGCACAGTGTGTGACACGTGCAACTGTTCAGCTCACCGGCCGCCAGACCTGGTCCTCTGCGGTCCGTCGAGGGTGGGGTGCTGGGAGCCGCACGCGCACGAACGTAGGCTGTGATGAACGTGAGCTGTTGGCCACGGTTGTCCTTCCGTTCCCGTGGGGCGGCCTGATCCCACGCCTTCGTGGATTTACCCCTGCCTGCTCAGCGGGCGTCCCCCTTCAGTGAGCACCTACATCCGGCCAGAGGTGAAGTGAGCTCGCCGTCGCTGGAGGTATTCAAGAAGCCACCCGGCGGCTTCACACCCTGGCCGGTCGGCCCGGGGGCCCCTGGTGACTTACCCAGGAGGGGTTTTCACTCTCGAAACGGGGGGCGGGGGGGCCCCGCGTGCTCGCGTGCTGCCTGGCCGTGAAAATCCACCGAGTTGAATCCGAGGAGAGCTCCAGCCCCAATGTTTGCCCTTTTCATTTCGCCCGTTGCCATGGGAACGGCAAGCGATCGCAATTACCACTGTTTGTATTGTGAACTTGGCGCCCGTCAACGCGGCTTCGGAAAAACAAGAAATACAAATCTCAACTTGGGCGTGAGACTCGTTCCCATTCCGAACAAGCCCCTGGGGACATCCTGCCCCTTCCTCCCCGTCTGGCAATTCCCACCAAACCCCGCTTCCGGCCGCCCTCGGAGGACGCGCTGGCAACTGGCCACGCTCCCCGGGCCACGGCCCGTGGCCTCCGTGGCGGGCTCTTCCTACCACGTGCCCGGCTCGCCTTCTGGAGACGAGAGAGAGGGGCCGTCTGGGCTCAGGTGCCCCGCAAAGCGGTGGGAGCCCCGCTCCCCTGCGTGCACCTGCGTCGGGGCACCGAGCGGCCCCCCGCCCGCCCTCCCCGTGGCCCAGCTCTTTCTGCCGCGCCGCCCGAGGGACGCCCCGCAGCCCCCTCCCCGCGCGCTGGCCCAGTGCCCGAAGCTGATCGGTGACAGCACTTTGCTGGAGTAGGAAGGACTCCAGGGAGCATCCGACCCCAGCCCGGGTGTCGCCACCGAGAATAAATCCCTGAGGGAAGAAGCGGCTTACCGGAGGCCACGCCACCCGGAGCGGCTCCGGCCCCCGTGGCCGGGTTTTCTGTAAATCTGTCGCAACAGGGCCACCTGCCCCGGGCCCTTCATTTCATCCGCTTTGCCAAGTTGCAACTCTGAGCATTTGAAATACACACGGGCTTCGGCGACTGGGTGTAGAATTTTCTAAAAAGGGTCTAAACTCTGGAGACGGGCACTCGGTGACACTCGGTTCTCAGGCCGGAGCCGCGGGCCGGGAGAGGAGGCGGGTCCTCGGCGGTTTCAGAACCGGCCCTGGTCCCGGGAATCTGCTGGCCGTGTGGCGTTGGGGGAGCCACTTGACCTCCCGGGCCCTCGGTGTCGTCTTCTGTCCACTGGAGGGAAGGGAGCCGGCCTCGTCCACCTCGCGTCACTTGTGAGGGTCCCCACGAGCTCGTGGGAATGTCTCCCTGTCGTAAGGTGTAGAGAACCCCCGAGGTTTTAAACGCGGCCGTTCCCGTGACGGAGTCTTAGGACGAGGCCTTCTGGCTCCAGGCGAGGCTGGGTTCCTCTTCTGGCTATACTTGAGGGATCTAAGTGTTTACTCTTTTTTTTTTTTTTAATATTTATTTATTTTTGAGAGGTAGAGACAGAGTGCAAGCAGGGGAGGGGCAGAGAGAGGGAGACAGAACTTGAAGCAGGCTCCAGGCTCCCAGCTGTCGGCCCAGAGCCCGACGTGGGGCTCGAACCCACGGACCGTGAGATCGTGACCTGAGCCGAAGTCGGACGCCCAACCGATGGAGCCACCCAGGCGCCCCGGTGTTCACTCTTTTTGTTGGGGTGCAGATGATTCCCCTTTGATGGTGCCGTGACGCAGGGTTCTCCCAGCAAGGGCCGGAGGCCGTCCTTGTGAGGCCCCCGCAGATCTCCTGCCCCTTCCACCAGCTCCCGGCAGGACCGTGGTTCTCAGCCTGGTGTGTCCGTCACCTGTTTGAAAACCGGAAGCCTCAGAAAGGGAGCCCGTGTCGTGTTAAAAACCACTGCATTTTTGGTTTTAACTGGACCCTGATTCCTCCCAGAGGAAGGGCTGTGTCCCCAGGTGGCCAGGGACAGGGACAAACCTAAGTCGACTCAAGTATTTGGGGGGGGGGTCACTGAAAGGACACACGAGGGCACAGGAGAGACGGGGTCACACGGCAGGCAGGTGAGGGAGGCCCCGAGGATCTGGAGCTGGGCCAGGACAGAGGCGGGCTGGGTTGGCGTGGACAGACCCCAGACCCGCCACTGGTGAGCTGGGTGGCCGCGGCCAGGTCCTTCGTCTCTGCGAGCCTGTGGCTTCTGGCGTGCGGGGGTGGGGAAACCGTGCGTCTCCTGGCATATGGGGTGGGGACCCAGGCCGGCTTCTCGCGCGTGCAGGGGGGACGCCGGGCCGGCTACTCCTCCAAGGCCCACGGTGCCCCCGCCCTGACTCCTCCCCTCCACCTGCTGCAGCCTACCTCGTAGGCCCTGATTTGCCGGCTAAGTCCCTCTCGGATCCGTCCACTGTCCCCGTCCCCAGCCTCTGCCTCCCCACCCCCTGAGCCCCGCATCCCAGCTGCCACCACCCTGCCCTGCCAGGCCAGCTGCAGACCCCCCTGCCCGCCCCCGGCCCCCGCGCCCCCTCAGGTCCTGTCTGCACATCACAGACTGATGCTTTTCTGCATGCAGACCCGTCCTCCCTGGCGGAGACCAGGCTCCCTTCCGTGGCCACCGCTCTGCCCTCCTGCCCATGTGAGAGGCCCCCGGTCCCCAGCGATCCCCCCCCAGGGCCTCTCCACACGGAGCAGCGTCCGGGCCTCCCCGGCTCGTGGGCGATGCTTATCCTCTGGGTCTCGGGGGGAGGTGCGTCCTCCTGAGGGAGGGTGCATCTGACCGCCTGCCTGGAACCCGCACCCCTTACAGGATCTTTCCGGGGGTGTGCCCACGTGGTTGGATGCCTAGCACAGGGCGGAGCGCGTGATTCCGAGGACACATCTGCCTGTGGCCACGTGGAGACCTCTGAGCTTCCGGAGGGCCGAGGCACATCTGTAGTAGTTCACAACCGCGGCCCCGGCGTGCAGGGGAGAAACCAGCCCAGCACGGCCAAGGGTGGGGCGGAGCAAGGACTTCGGCCAGGCTCCTTCTGGCGACTGCCGGGCTCCTGCCACGCTCTCCCGGCTCCAGGATCCGTCCTTTGAGCACCCAGTGTGAGCAGAGAGCACTGTGCTCCAGCTCTGACTCACTCCCCGCCAACTCCTACTCACCCTTCAAGGCCCCGTGCAAGTGTCCCTCGCCTCCTGATCTGTCTGTGCCCCTGTTTCTGTCCCCAGCCCTGACCTGTGATCTCGGGGCAGGAATTCTGTCTTATTCGCCTCCAGTCACGGGGCTCCTGGAGCCCGGAAGGGGGCTCTGACCTTCCCGCCTCCCCGGTGGGCCCCGTGTGCTGGGGGCCGGGAGACCTCGAGGTTCCTTCCGGTGACCGGCACGGGGTGAGCTGGAACGAGCTGGAGGAGACACGCTTCCCAGAGGGGGCTTCAGGGTCGTGCCCCGGATGACGAGGGGGCACACAGGACAGTCTGAGGGCCCCGCTCGGACAGCCGGCACCTTGGGGGGGTGGGGGAGGGCCAGGAGGAGCCCTGAGGGGCCCAGACACCAGGGCTGCCGGGCACTCTTCCTGCGGGGGGGGTGGGCAGGGGCCAGGGCTCCAGCCGCCTCTTTGCAAGGCGGCCCTCTGCTCGGCTCCCAGTGACAAGTGCCCAGGAGGCCAGGGAGGCAATTTGTTGTCGAAATGACCAAGTTCACTCTGGGCATATTGGAGAAAAAAAAAAACAAAAAGCTATTTCCTAGTGTCTAAATCTCATTAAAAAAGCAATTTTGCAATCAATTACAATGCAATTTAGCCACTAACTGTTTAATTATAAAAAAAAAAAAAAAAAAGGAAGCTGGAAAAGGAGCAGAAGTGAGTTTGCTCTCCGGGTCCTTGTATTTATGAGCCGGCCCTTGGAGGGCTCTCTGCAGCAGGACGGGGCGGGGCCGGCCTGGCCCGGTTACACCGCGAGTTAAACTTTCCAAGTCCATGTATTATATTTGCCGGGGGAGGTCCCTAGCGTTCGAGCACGCCCGGAGTGGGAGAGACTCATGTTCCTGCCAGAGCTCGGACCTTCCTTCTGGAACCGCCGTGGTGAAACACGTGGGGGGTGAATGAGAGAGGACGTGGCGTCTGGAGTGAGGTGGGGAGGAGCCTCACTCACACGTCCATTCCTTCCCCCCAGGGACAAGGGACGGGTCCCCTCGGGGCTCTGCCCAGTCTCCTCCCGTCTCGGCACCTGTTGCTGGCCAAGAGGGGGGGCCCCACCCCGGGCCCCTGCTGATCACTTCTCAGGCCCCTTCTGGCTGGACCCCACGCGTGATCCCGGTCCACAGACCGCTGCCGTGAGCCACACTCCGCCTTTCTGCCGCCGTGGCTCCCCTGTTGCGAGGGCAGAGGATTGGATACAGAGGGCACAGGTGCCTGGGTCTGTGGAAACGTCCACAAGAGGTTTATCTTTAGAGTCTCGAGGGTCGGGGCGATGCCTGCCGGGGGTCTCCAGGGGCATCGAGCAGCAGAACGGCCTCGGCAGGTGCGCTGGCTGCAGAGGGGAAACCACTGATGTCCGCGCACTTGTCGCAGACGATGTCCGTGGGGATGCTGCACGTGGGCTGAAGACACATAAAACCACGAAGGGAACGATTCACTTCTGACCTCGGTGCATCCGTGGTGTGGTTAGAGCCCGACGCCCGCGAAGCTTTGGCCGTGGGTTCTGTTCGCAGAAACCGTTAAACTTCGCATCAGAAAATTCCATTCCTGTCCTCAGGCGGGGTCTCGGCGGTGGCCCCAGCGCAGCTCGGATCTGGCTGCAGGCTGAGGACTGATCCCGGCCTCGGGCTGAGTTCCGGCTCCGTTTGCCGACGGGGCTCTGGGCCTGCCCGGGACTGAGGTCCAGACGCCAGCCCCAGCCTGCGCTTGGGCGTCCGCAAGGCCGGAGGCAAGCCTGGCCTCCCTCGTAAGCTCGTTCTCCGCCCCCCCCACCCCGGGACAGAGCTGGCTTCCGGGTCCTGCATCCGTGAGGCTCAGAGCCTCCACACGTGGGGGAGACGGCCGGGGCTCCCCAGATCGCACATGCTACAGGTGACAGGCGTGCAGGAGGCCTGCAGGATGAAGAAGGCAAGCCTTTTGCCCAAGTCCAGCCGGTTGGAGGGCGCCCCAGCCTCCTCTGACGTCCCCTTGCTGGGGCCCGGTCGTGCCCCCCCCCCCCCCCGCCCCCATCCGCATGGTGAAGCTCCGATCCCCAGCGTGATGGTGTCTGGAGGGGCCTTGGGACGTGTTGAGTGACAGGAGGTCGTGCGCGTGGCCCCAGGGTGGGATCGGTGCCCTCGTGAGCAGAGGAAGGGGCGCGAGATCTCTCTGCACCGCAGGGGACACAGCGGGAAGACGGCCGTCTGCGAACCAGATAAATCTGCTGGAGCCCTGATGGCGCCCCGCGGCCTCCAGAGCCGTGAGAGGTCAGTGCTTGCTGTTCGAGCCGCCCCGCCTCTGCCGGATCTGCTTACGGCCCAGGTGGACGACCAGCCCCGTCCTCACCCCTTCTCGCCCCTTCCTTTGACCCGGCTCACCAGGCGCCACAGCTGGGAAGCTGTGAAAGTGACGGTGATGATGATGGTGGCGCCCACCGCGACCAGCCACCGGGCTCACGTTTGTCGGCGTTATTCGCGTCATCATCCCGCCGCGGACAACCTGACGGATGGGTGTTTTTGTTTGCTCGTTTTACACGGGGCGCCAGGGACTCGGTGACCCGGCAAGACGCAAGCTTAGGCCTTTCTAGGTCACGAGGGCGCTTTTAACCGCCGCCCCCCACCACCGTGCTCCCTGCCAAGAGGGATGAGAGGCAGAGAAATGAGCAGGTCATACCTGCCCTTGAGGGGGAGCATCTGGGTTGCTGGGCCCAAGCAGGGGGATAAGGGAGGGACCGGGAAGCCGGCAGCGGGGTGCAGGGTGGCCACATGGAGTCCAGCCCTCTGCGCACGCGGGAGGGACTCCTCCACGGGGAGAGGGGAGGAGCCGTCACCCCGGGCCCTGCCTGTCCCGCCTCGTCCCAGCACACGGCAGCTCCGGGTACAAAGGCCGTGCACCCCGAGAGGCGGCCACGGCTTCGGGGCCTCGGGCGTGACCTGGGCCCCCTGGGCCAGCCTTGACCCCTCTGCTTCCACACTCTCTGATTCCCAATCAGCCGGGCTCTGGGCCGCGCTGCTCGGACGGAAGACACAATTATGTATTGATTTCCTTCCGAAGATGCACGGCCTGGGGTCAGTGCAGCACTTTCGCGGCCCTGCATAAACACGGTCTGAGGAGGAAGAGGGTTCCTTTTCGGGGGGGAGTCAGGGGAGCCCGGCTCCCGGGTGAGCGGGGGCGGGCACGGCAGCGACAGCCCCCCCCCCCCCCCCCGAGGCTGCGATTCAGAGGTGGGTGGGCCCCCAGGGAAACCGAGTCGGGCTCTGAGCCTTGACGGGCTGGTGAAGTGAGTCGGGATTGTGCGTGTGGACTGGTCCACCCACGTGTCCCTCCTCCGTTAGTGCCATTTCCTGCAGATGTCCCCGGGTGATTAAGCTTCATGGCGCTTTGCCACATGGCATATTCTCCCTTTCCCGGTCCTCCGGGGACCGTCTGAAATACAGGCCAAGCACTCTTACCTCAAAATTATATTAAGGATTTAATTAACAGAAATGAGTCCATAAGCCATAGATCGCGGTCTAAGAGTGCCGCTGCAGACACACGCGGGCTCCCGGCGGGCTCCCTGTGCCCCTGGGGACCCGGCCGCGTCATCCACAGCCTTCGAGTCGGGCCGTGACCTCCCCTCGCTTCTCAAGAAAAGCCCTGGGATGGGGGAGGGGCACAGACTTAAAAACTAAATCTGGAGGGTGCACCTGCCCCGGCACCCCGCTCCCCGCCCGGGGGCGCTGCATTTGCTCGTCCAGCCCCGACAGGAGCTCGTCCCCAGCGTGAACTTCGGATGGGGGGGCCCTCGGGATGGGGCGTACGGGCCACACGGGGATGGGGGCGGCCCGGCCGGGTTCCCCCAAGCTGCATCGCGGAGTCCTTCCTGATGCTGATGTGGGCGGGAAGCACACACCCCTGGCTCCGGGACGTGCTGGGAGCCCCCCCGCCTCGCCACCCTTCCCGGGCACCTCCTCCGTCTTCCTTCCTCTTGTTTCCCTGGCGGTCCTCTCGGGTGATGTCCTGTGGCTTCCGCACCGTGCATTTCTGGTCTGTAGCCCTGTCCTGATAGCCCTCCCCCGGCGTGACGCCCCCGCGTTCTCTCGCGCAGTGAATACTGAGCCGTGTACTGTCTCCGTTAGAATTTACTTTTCTTGGTACCTCCTTCTAGTTCCGTTAGTGAGCTGTTCTGAGTTCGTAATCACTTGACTTTGGTCGAGGTTGAGGCTGTTTCCTGTGCCTTCGTTTTGAGGGTAGTAAAGGTGCTACGGCTTAACGGGCTGAGCCACCCAGGCGCCCCGCGTCTGGGGCTTAAAGCTCCGCACGAGGGAGTCACCGCCAGGGCCACCGTCCTCGGACCGGGGCGCGTGTGGCGGAAAGGAATCCCCGGTGCCAGTGCTTCGAGGGACCCGAGGGCACCGCCACCCAGCCCCGCTCGCGGACGGACGTCCTCGTGCCCCTTCTCCGAGCGGGACGGGCACTGAACTCCGAGCACGGAGTGAGGCTCCGGGAGGTGCAAAGGCCCGGCGTGTAACGGGCGCGGAGCCGGGGAGGTCGCGTTCCCTTGCCCCCCCCCGTGCGTCCCCATCCGTCCGCCTGTCGCTCGGGGTGGCCCCCGTGGGCTTCCAACTCTGGGGGCTCTCCTGACTCTGCCTGGGGCGCCGTCAGCAGTTTCGGGGTGGAGTCGAGTCCCCCCACCCCCTCCCCGCTGGGCGGGTTGTTGCCATAATGCGTGTTCTTCCCTGGAGGTCCACCCCCGGTCTCTTCCACGGTTCGTTGGCGTGGCGTTGTTTTTATAAACTCGGGCATAGCGTCAGGCCGACGTTTGGAAGCAGAAAACACCGGCGTGGCGAGCGACGCCACGTATCACCGCCAACATGCCGGAAAAAGGTGACGGACGCCCTGGAAGCTTCCTCACCGTTTTCACGACTTCCACCGTCTCCGAGGTGATCGCTGCCCCGGATTTCGCGTCCACCGTCCTCCAGCCCTTTGCTCCAGTTTCCCCACAGGCGTGTGTCTCTCCATTGTGATACGCGGCCGACGCTCTCGCGGCAACGAATGAGCTTGGTCAGGACTCGTTTGTGTGGTGGTGTTCCCTGCTTTCCGTAGATGCAGACAGTTGTGGGTTTTTTGTTTTTTCTTTAAGCTTATTTGTTTATTTTGAGAGAGAGAGCGCTAGCAGGGAGGGACGCCGAGAGAGGAGAGAGGGAGAATCCAAGCAGGCTCCTTGCTGTCAGCACAGAGCCTGATGCGGGGCTCGACCCCACGCACGGTGACCTCAGGACCTGAGCCGAAATCAAGAGTCGGACCCTTAGCCAGCTGAGCCCCCCCCCACCCCGGGCGGCCCCATAAATGTGAACAGTTGTAACACCATCACATGCAGTCCGGAATATTTCCACCCGCCTCCCCCCAAAGGATTCCTTGTACCCACCTGCTGTCGTTTAAAAAAGACATCCTCGTGGGCATGAAACGTGTCTCCTTGTGATTTCAATTTGCATTTCCCGACGGACGCGGGTACGGAGCATTTTCGTGTCTTGGTACTGACCCGTGCATTTCCTTTCGTGGAAGGTCTTTTCCAGCCTGGCTCATTTCCAAACTGGTGTTACTCGTCTTTTTGCCGTTGATTGGCGAGGTTCCTTACATATTGTGCGTGAGTCCCTTGTTTGGGATCCGCATGCCGAACGCTTCTCTCAGTTTGTAGCCTGCTGATTCACTTGGTTAATGGTACACATCGGAGAGAAGACGCGTGCCTTTTGATCAGGTTGGCCTGTTCGTTTTGAAACATCTCATGAGTGTTGTTTTCCGTGTTCTGAGAAGCCTTTGTGAGCTGGGGAAGCTCGCTGTGCCTCCCACGCAGGGCTCCTCCCTTGTCCCCGGATGAGTGGGTTTTCCCCGCACCAAAGCAGTTCTCCGTCCCGCCAGCCGGATGTATTCCAGCGTAGCCCGCTTCTGACCCTGCGCGCCTGGAGACGGCCTCGGATCCCACGGGGTGAGGGCTCAGCCCCACGAGACTGCCCAGCCCCCTTCGGGGGCCACTTGTGGGTCCTGACCAGCCAGCTCTGAGTCCGAGGTTCCCACAGCCCCCTCTTTGGGTTCGATCCCTTTGCTGGGTGGCTCCCAGTCCTCAGGAAACAGGTGACCCGTGTGCCATGAGAGGACACAGCTCGGGGACAGCAGACAGAAGGGGTGCCCAGGGCGAGGGGTGGGGGAGGGGGCAGAGCCTCTGTGCTGTCTGCAGGTACCACTCTCCCCCCACCCCTGCGTGGTCACCCGGCCGGGAACCTCCGGAACCCGGCACTTTGGGCCTATTAGGGGCAGAACCGATTGTCACTCAACTTCCAGGCCCTCTCCAGAGAACAGAGGATGAGACTGAAAATTCTAAGCTTTGATTCATAGCTTGGTCTTTCTGGCGACCAGCCCCCGTCCAGGAGCCACCAAGAGTCACCTCCTTAGGACAAAGGACGTTCCTATCACCCAGGCGATGCCGAAGGATTTAGGAGTTCTGTCTGCGCCAGAAACAGGGGCAGAGCCCTACACACGGGTCTGTCCTGTTATGTCATACGTCGTCTGCCCCAAGTCTTGAAGGCAACGAGTGTGTTTTCTCTGGAACTTCTGTGGCTCTGGCACTGTCTTTAGGTGTACGCTGGCTCTACGTTTTAGACTTTGTATTCTGTTCTGTTCCGTTTCCCTGTTCTTTTTTTTTTTTTTTAATATTTTTTGAAAAAAATTTTTTTAGCTTTGTTCATTTTTGAGACACAGAGAGAGACAGAGCATGAGCGGGGGAAGGGGCAGAGAGAGAGGGAGACACAGAATCCGAAGCAGGCTCCAGGCTCCCAGCTGTCAGCACAAGGCCCGACGCGGGGCTCGAACTCACGGACCGCGAGATCGTGACCTGAGCCAACCGACTGAGCCGACTGAGCCCCCCAGGCGCCCCTTTTTCATTTTAAAAGTAAAAACTTTTTCCTTTTTAAAAAATGTTTACTTATTTATTTATTTAGGACACGTGTGAGTGGGGAGGGGCAGAGAGAGAAGGAGAGAGAGAATCCCAAGCAGTCTCCACACTGTCAGCACGGAGCCTGATATGGGGCTCGAACCCACAAACCGTGAGACCATGACCTGAGCCGAGGTTGGACGCTCAACCGACTGAGCCCCCCGGGCGCCCCTCTATGCTTCTTTTAATAGATAGAGAATCTGTATTGAAATCCTCTTTAGTTCCTGATATTGACAGTGTGTTTTCTTTCTTTCTTTCTTTCTTTCTTTCTTTCTTTCTTTCTTTCTTTCTTTCTTTCAGAAAGGGAGGGAGGGCCAGGGGGAGGGGCAGAGAGAGAGAGGGAGAGAGAGAATCCCAAGCAGGCTCCAAGGTCAGCGCGGAGCCTAACATGGGGCTCGATCTTACGACCCTGGGATCACGACCCGAGCCACCCTCAAGAGTCGGACGCTCAACCTGCTGAGCCATCAGGCGCCACACTTTTTTTTTTTTCTTCCAGTTTTCTACACACTCCTTTTTTCTTGATTAATCTCCTCAGAGAGGCTATCAATTGTATTAGCCTTTCCAAGGAGATGACTCTGGTGATTTTCGTGATGGTTTATCTAAGTTTTAGGTCATTGATTTTCCCTCTTCTCCTTCTTCTTGTTTCCTGTCTGTCTCCTGCTTTCCCTGAATTTTATTTCCTTTCTTTTTTGCACCTATAGGGGGAAACTGAGACCATTGCTCTCATGTCTTTTTTCTTTATTAACACAGGCATCTAACGCTCCGGCTTTTCTTTTAACCCCTGTGTTAGCTGTCGCCTACAACTTTGATATGCTTTGCTTTCATTATCATTCACTTTGAAATATTTCCCAATTCCCTTTTCCCCTTTGTTACCCTTTTCCACTGATTGATGGCTTCTTTAAAAGTGTGTTGGCTTGATTTCCTGATATTTGGTGAGTTTCTAGATGGCTTACTGTTATCACGTTTAAGTTTGAGTCCACTGGATTGGAGAATATAACCTGTATGATTTCCGTCTTCCTGCGTGTTTTGAGACATGCTTTATGGGCAAGCAAATGGCCTGTCCTGGCGACCGTTCCTTGCATTCCTGGGAAGAATGTGAGTTGTTGATGGGGTGACCCCTCGATGGTGTGCAAGGCCCTCCTTCACATCTTCTGTATTCTTCGGGCACGAAGACAGTGAGGAGGGCTCCGAGGACATGCTCTGTGCTGGTGGGGCTGGCGGACAGGGTCTCCCTGCAAGGAACCAGGCTTTGCCGTAACACGCCAATTCAGAACCCACGTATCCCACGCTTAGAGACTGTCTACACCAGCAGATGAAGGTTACTCGATTTCTTTAAGTCGACTACTCGCTAAGGGCGTCAGGTGTGTCTGTCCTGGCTGGGGAGCTGGAAGGGGGAGGGGGGGGACAAGCTTTCATCAGGGGACGGGATATTGCCTGTGGCTAAGTGTGGCTGGTGCCCTTTCCTTCAGAACTGAATGTGCCCGGTGAGCCAGAGTCTGCTCTGGTGCCTCAGATGAGGCCTCTAACTGCCTTGCACCCAGCGTGGTTGGTGGGCAGTGCGCGTGGGCCCCCAGCGTGCACGTTCCTTCTGACTGCTCGGCCCCGACCCTCGGGGCTCCCGTCCCGTGTGGCTGTTGGAGCCCAGCAGGGGTTAAACCACCCACCGCAGAGTCCGAAGTTACCAGAACCGAGCATTCGTTGTTGGGATGGGGAGCCGAAGCCCAGAGGGCGGCGGGGGATTGGGGGAGGTCACGCGCTGAGTGGTGCCACGCGGGAACGAGTGTCAGCTCTCCCGTCCCCTCTCCATGGCTTCGGCCCCGGGCCGGGACCCGAGACAGCCTGGCACGGCCAGTGCTGCACAGCGTGCAGGCCAGAGGGTCAAGGTGAAGGGTCAGGAGGCCTTCTCTGTCCCCAAGACCCCCGTCAGGAGACGGGAGCCCGGAGGGGAGCACGGCCTGGGCCCGTCTGCCGTCTCCGGGCGGCGCTGGAAATTCCTCCAGGCGTCAGCTCCCGGGACTGATTCGTTCGGGGCCGAGGTCACAGTCTGTGACCGGGGCGCAGGGGCGTGCGGTCCGCGGGTTAGAGGCTCAATTGCCCCCAGTGGCTGGGAAGGCGAGGAGGGCGGAACCCGCTGGTGAGAGGAGGTCTTTTTTCGTGCGGAAATCGTGCTGCAAACCGCCAAGTGTCAGCAGGTGAGCGGGCGTCCGCGCGTTTTCGTCCCGGCGATTTATTCGGCAGATCTCTCAATCCGTGGCAAAGTGCCGTTGCTGTGAGGTCTCGATGGTTTGTTTTTTCTGCTTAAGCAAAACATAAATTATCTGGCCCATTAATATCCGGGCGCTTTAATCCATTATTAGAGGAGAAAAGTAAAAATCCTGCACGAAGATGAATGTGTGCTTTTAAGGTGATTAATAATGCGCAGCCCCCGGCACATCCATCACTCTGCCGATGGCCCCGGCCGGGAAGGGAGGAAGGCTACGGGCCGGGAATCCTGCGGGCTGCCGCTGCTCAGTGCCTCGTCCGTCCTCGGCCCCTGCCCCCATCTCCCCTCCTCCAGAGCCCTCCCCAGCTCCCTGGCTCCTTGCCTTCCCCGTAAAAGCCAAGCTTCTGGCGCTCGGCCAACTGCGGGCCGGGGCACCTGCTATGTGCCCGGCCCGGCACCGAGGGCAAGGCCGGAGAGCCTGGGTCCGGTCCGAGTCTCTGCCCTCAGAGGATTTTCTGTGCATTCGAGAAAGGACCGCCCATGGAGAGGAGTCAGGTGCTGTGCCCGCGCGGCAGGCTGCAAGGACCGTCGGAGCTGGGTGGTCAGGGAGTGCTTCCTGGAGGAGGCGGACGAGAAGTGCGTGCTAAGCACGATGAAAGACGTGGATTCTGGAGCCCCGCTCTGTGCTGAGCATCCCGCCGGGGCTCCTTGTCACGATACTGTGAGTTCATCCAGTCCTCTGCGAGGTGGGTATCGTGACGTCCTCTCACAGGTGAGGACACCAAGGCTCGGAGGCGGAGGTGCCTGCCGGGCATCACACAGTGGGGGCTCGGAGGGCTGGGTCCCGACCCTGTGCTTCCCCTGAGGCCCGAGGGGCAGAGAAGCTGGGGGCGGTGTGGACTGTGGGCCTGCGGGCAGAGGGGCCGGCAGGGCGGGCGGGTGGGCGTGCGTGGACAGTGGGGCAGCAGGGTTGGGACGGCCTCAGTGCTGGAGGGAAGGGACGCCCCCGAGCCCTGAACCAGGCCGGCCGCCCACCTCGGACCTCAACAGCAGTACCGTGTCCCCTGCTGCCAGGACCGTGTCCTCCGTTTGGGGGAAGGAAGTGCCCACGGGCTCTTTTCTCCAGTGTCCCCAGTGGGATTGCCTGGGCCTGTGAGCCGGGCTCAGGGCCTCCCGGTCCTTGTCCTCCTGCCTCGGCTGCAGGAGCCATTCCTGATGACCTTACAGGCGCCTGGAGGTGAGTCGCCCCAGGGGGAAGAGGTCTCAGGGACACCAGCTGTGGCCAGTCCCGAGGGGCTTCTGCACGGAGGGCTGGACCCTGTTTATTACAGGCCGACCTGCACATCGTGCGGTCTTGTAATTTCCCAGAGAGCTCGCTGTAGAGCTGCTAGGATCTCAGTGGACAGGCACCCGCACATGGGCGTCCCTCATCTCTGGCGGGGCCAGTCCGGGGTAGGGAACCGAGCCACAGCACCCCCCCGTGGCAGGTCACGGCTGGTGACAAGACCTTGGCCTCTGGATGGAGAGCTGTGGCTTACAGTTAAAAAAGGAAAGGAAAGGAAAGGAAAGAGAAAAGAAAAGAAAAGAAAAGAAAAGAAAAGAAAAGAAAAGAAAAGAAAAGAAGAAAAGAAAAGAAAAGAAAAGAAAAGAAAAGAAAAGAAAAGAAAGCTATTTGGTTTTCATCTAAAACTCAGAGTCCCTTGGGCACCCTGTAGTCTGGCAGGTGCCTATGGGAGAGGCCGGATTGGTCCTGCTTGAGTCACGTGCCCTCCGTTTGGACCAATCCCTGTGAGTAGGTTGTACCGGAAGCGCCGGGGTGGACAGTTCCCGCCACAAGCGCTGGGGGGGGGGGGGGGGGGCGGCGGGCAGGTCCCCGGTGACGCCCCCTCCCCCTGCACTTCCTGGGGGACACGGCCCTGCTGGTGGCCTCGTGTATGTATTTATCAGGATCTCACCTGCCTCCCTCTTTTGCTCTTTTCGGCTCCCCTGCCACGTGGTGCTCTCCACCTGTTGCATCCACACGACTCCTGAAACAGAATGCTACGGGCACCAGTGACAGTCACAACAAAGTTCATTGCAGTGAGAGGCAAGGCCGACCGGTCGGGACCACCACTCTTGATAAGAGTGCGGCCTCGAACAGCCGGGGTACAGAGTTTTTAAAGCCGATCACATCGTTTTATCATTACCTGGGAACAGAACAGAGAAATAGTTCCCAGATGAATTAGAAACAGTTTCCAGATGAATTAGAAACAGTTTCCAGACGAGTTAGAAACAGTTGCCAGATGAGGTGATTATTTCAGACTTTCTGCCGCCAAGTTGCAACCACTGGATCTCTTTGAATTTGCCTCTGATGCTCTTTTCTTTGAGTTTTTGTTTCCTTCATTGGTAAAGCCTGATTCACAAGAGTAGGAAGCGTAATTCACAAGAGTAAAGCAAGGCTGTTATCTCTTGACCTTCAGTGTCAGAACAAAGCTGTTATTTTTCAAGCTAAGTTAGCCCTACACTACAATTTAACCCTTACACACCCACGCTGTCCATGCGCGCTGAGAAGTCCTGCATCACGACAGGTGAGTGGCCAACATAGCCCGGTTGGGGGACCTCGGTGGCTCCAACTGTGGCTGCACATCAGTCTCCACAGGACGTCTACATGCCCGAGTTAATATTTTTTATTTTATTTTTCATATTTATTTATTTTTGAGAGAGAGACAGAGTGTGAGCGGGGAAGGGGCAGAGAGAGAGGGAGACACAGAATCTGAAGCAGGTTCCAGGCTCTGAACTGTCAGCACAGAGCCCAACGTGGGCCTCAAACCCACAATCTGTGAGATCATGACCTGACTTGAAGTCTGCTGCTTACCCCACGGAGCCCCCCAGGGGCCCCCCTTCTTGGCGTTCATTACTGTCGGCCGTTCTTATACGTACCTTGTGACCTGGTGCTCTGACGGCCAGTGAGCTCCAGTCTGGGGTCCTATCCACCCTGCCTGCCCCTGTCAACATTGCCCACTCCTGTCCACCCTGCCCGCCCCTGTCCACCGTGCCCAGCCCTGTCCACACTGCCCGCCCCTGTCCACCGTGCCCAGCCCTGTCCATCCTGCCTGCCCCTGTCCACAGTGCCTGTCCCTGTCCAGCGGCAAGTATTTATGGGGCTTCTGAGGCCTCACCTGGGGTTAGGCTTCTCCAGATTCTGTTTGCATCTGCGGTGGCCGGAAGCCCGACACCAGGCTGTTTGTGACTCACAGGTGGTGTCATCTGGGATCTCAAAGTCACATCGGAAGTGGCTTGTGTTTCCAGGAAGCTTTTCCTCTTCAGGCCGGAGGAGTCTCCCGGCTGTGTCTTTGTGGGGGTCCAGGTTTGGGACCCCTCCCAGCCTCACGGACAGGTTTGACATCAGACCGCCTGCCTCGGGCCGCGGCCGGGTGTCCTCAGCCCCAAATATCCGGCGGCTCCCAGCGAAGAGCTTCTCGGTGTCCAGGGACAGAGCAGACCTCGGCCCCCTGTTCTCCCCGGGCTCCTTATTTCCCTTTTAGGTCTTTGTAGGGCCCTCAGTTTTGTGCCAGCTCGGTGGTGGGTTCAGATGCATTTTTACAGCTCTCGTATCCAGCCACTCTGTATCGTGGGGAGGGGGGTCCTCTAAGGGACCAGGGCACACTGCCTCCGGAAACGGGCCACCGTGTTATTCTTCGCAAAACCACCACCGGCTTTGTCCTTTCAAGGTCCCTCTTTTCTTTCCCCCCTTGTAGTGCCAAGGCAGGGGTGTGGGAGCAGGTTGTACCCCATCCCCGTGGACATACCTGGATGCCCACCGAGCTACCTGGCCCTCTCAGATCGGCAGTTTTGCGCCTCTCTTGGGGGCCGCACCCCCTCCCCTCCCAGGGCCGGAATTACAGAGAAGCTCTCGACCCTCCAGGGCAGGGTGGCGGTGGGAGTGGGCTTGGGGATCCTCCTCAGGGGGTCTGGCCTTGATTGCCTGGATTCCAGGGGTGGGCAGGGCAGGGGACGGCAGGGACGGGGGCAGCTGAGGGCTTGACCCCAGGGCACAGAACCTGATGAGCGAGTGGGTCTCTGGGCGGAGAGCCCATCCTGGCGTGGGGACGACCCCAACAATGAGGCCTTGCGGGCTTGGGGAGAAGGGAGACAGTCTCTAGGGGTCGAGGGTCTCCACGGGCTGAGAGAAGAGGCCCCCCTCCCCCGGCCTCCGGGTCTCTGAGCGCAAGGAGCCGCGATTCGACCCTGCGGTGGCCCCGTCTCTCCCCTTCTCTGCCCTTCCTTCGTCCTCTCCTTTCGGTGTTGTAAAAAATCCATTAGGTTATTTGCTTTAAAAATACTGTTCATTTTGGGGCACCTGGGTGGCTCAGTCGGTTAAGCAGCCGACTTCGGCTCAGGTCACGATCTCGCGGTCCGTGAGTTCGAGCCCCGTGTCGGGCTCTGTGCTGACGGCTCGGAGCCTGGAGCCTGTTTCGGATTCTGTGTCTCCCTCTCTCTGACCCTCCCCCATTCATGCTCTGTCTCTCTCTGTCTCAAAAATAAATAAACGTTAAAAAAAAAATTAAAAAAAAAATACTGCTCATTTTCCTTTTATTTATAACAGTAATGTGTTCACGGTGGAATCCCTGGAAAATGTCAAGCACGAAAAGCTAGCTGATGCCTGCCCCCAACCCCGTCTACTATCACTTAGGACTATTATTGATACTTCGCTGTTCATATTTATGTATTTGCCACATATAAATAAGCACACAACTTAATAATGTATATTACGAAATTTGCATTATTTTATAGACTGCCTTTCCCCCCCCAGTTAATGAACTATTATGAAAAATTGTCATTGCTCTGAGCGTTCTTTGCAAAGATTATGTCTAATCGCTCATACGTTCCATCGTATAGATGCAATTTCAGGCATTCGGTCAATTATTATGCATTTGGAGAATTTTTTCCAATGTTTTAGTTTTATAAATAAGTCCTTGATGAGCACCGTTGTGCATAAATTTTTGTGCGTATCTGTTTTTTTCCCCTACGTCCATATCGCTGTGAGTGGAGTTGCTGGTTAATGTTTTGTGTGTGTGAAGATTTTGATTATGGTATGGAGCTGTCATACAATAATGTGATATATATGTGTATATATATGTCATATAAAGTGCCAAAAAATATTGTGTTCTGTAAAATCATGCAGTAAACATGACATGACTTATGGGAGAAAATGTGTTTAAGGCAGATCACTGAAAATTATGTTCTGTTGTAACCACAACACTAACCAAAAACAACCATCTTAATAAAAATGCTGTTTAAAAATTAAACTTCTAACAAATACAGCAACAACTGCTTTATTTTATTAAAAATTTTTTTAACGTTTATTTATTTATTTTTGAGACTGAGACAGAGTGCAAGCAGGGGGGGACAGAGAGAGAGAGAGGGAGACACAGAATCCGAAGCAGGCTCCAGGCTCCGAGCTGTCAGCACAGAGCCCGACGTGGGGCTCAGACCCACAAACCGCGAGATAGTGACCTGAGCCGAAGTCAGACGCTTAATGGACTGAGCCACCCAGGTGACCCACAACTGCTTCACTTGTAGAAGCCGGAAAGGGGTGAGGGGAGGGGATGGGGAGAAGTGCAGGGTGAAGGGGAGGAGGTCAGAGTGCAGAACGATGGCCTCAGGATACTTTCGCTGTCAGCGCACACGCGTCCCCATTTGGACTCTGCCCAACACAGGACACCTCGCCAATCTGATAGATATGGGATCTCGTTTATAAATGTGTGGGTTTCTTTTTTTTATTATTATTACCAGGAAAATTGGCTATTTCTCACGTGTTGCTCAGCCAACTCTGTGTCCCGTGAGAACTGTGGGGCCGGGATGGTGCCTGTTCCTCTGTGGGGGCACTCGGGGTTTGTTTATCGAGGTCTCTCTTGACATATGGAGGCCATTAACCGTTTGTTGGTCATAACGATGTCAAATATTTTCTCAGCTTGTCATTTGCTTTCCGGTTTGGTTTGTGATGTTTCTCAGGTACAGACGTTCGTCACGTCTCTGGTGTCCCCGTACCAGTTCTCCCCTGGCTTTGTGCTTGGAAAATCCTCCTGTACCTGGCAGTCTGTTAAAGATTGACGAACACCCTCTTCTAGATTTTTCAAGTTTCTGCTTTTCTAAATTTGATTTAAAAAAAAACAGTCTAGAACGTACTTTCACAAATAGTGTGGTGACCTAATAATGTAGTTTCCCCCAATTTTTTTTTTTATTTTTTTTTTCAACGTTGATTTATTTTTGGGACAGAGAGAGACAGAGCATGAACGGGGGAGGGGCAGAGAGAGAGGGAGACACAGAATCGGAAACAGGCTCCAGGCTCTGAGCCATCAGCCCAGAGCCCGACGCGGGGCTCGAACTCGCGGACCGCGAGATCGTGACCTGGCTGAAGTCGGACGCTTAACCGACTGCGCCACCCAGGCGCCCCATTTTCCCCCAATTTTTAAAGAGTTGGATTTCTTGCTATAAGCCACTGCCTCTTCCTGTAGCACACGCCCATCTCGTTATGATAAACCAGGCTCACTCAACAGTGACGTGTCTTAGTTCATCGACCTGTGTGGCAGTATCATCCCTGGTTTCTTTCCCGTAGGTTCACATACTTATATATTAATGTTTATTTTTGAGAGAGACAGAGCGTGAGCGGGGGAGGGGAAGAGAGAGAGGGAGACACAGAATCCGAAGCAGGCTCCGGGCTCCGAGCCGTCGGCACAGAGCCCGACGCGGGGCTCGAACCCACAAACTGCGAGATTATGACCTGAGCCGAAGTCGGACACTTAACTGAGCCACCCAGGCACCTTTCTTTCTTTCTTTTTTTTTTTTTTTAATGTTTATTTATTTCCGAAGGAGAGAGAGACAGAGTGTGAGTGGAGGAGGGGCAGAGAGAGAGAGAGAGAGAGACAGAGAAAGAATCCGAAGCAGGATCCAGGCTCTGAGCCGGTCAGCACAGAGCCCGACGCGGGGCTCGAACCCACAAACCGTGAGGTTATGACCTGAGCCGAAGTCGGACACTTAACTGAGCCACCCAGGCGCCCCAGCAGGTCCCTGATTGAAACCAACCGTGTGTGGGGGTTTCCTGGGACTGTGACAAAGTACCAGAGAGGGAGTGACTCGGAACCCGGGGGGTTTACGGTCCCACAGTCCGCATCGCAGCGATCCGAGTTGAGGTGCCCGCGGGACCGTGTCCCCTCGCAGACCTCAAGCCCTCTGTGCGTCTCCCTGGCCTCCGGTGCCACCAGCAAAGGTGGGTGTCCGGCTTCTCCCCGCGTCTCCGTCCTCACTCGGACCTCTTCCCGTAAGGACACCAGTCTCACTGGATGAGGGGCGCTCCTGACTCCAGCGTGACCCCATCTTAACTAATTCCGCCTGCCAGGTCCCTGTCTCCGAACAAGGTCCCCGTGAGGTACGGGGACAGGCGCTCCCCCGACCCTTTTAGGCAGGACGCACTTCACCCCGTGACGCCAGTAACTCCACGTGAGCAGAACACACACCGGCGGGAACAGCCACGGAAATCTTTACGACGCGTCACGTTTCCACGCGACGGCATCATACGCTACCTCGTGGCAACCACTTGTGGCACGTCGCAGCGTTCTCGCAAACCTGGCCGACCCGCGTTTATCGCTTAAAGTAGTTGTGTGCGTCCTGCCGTTGCTCACAGGGCCGTTCACGTCTGCAGCCCCACGCCAGCTGGGCCCTCCGCTTGCTGTCTCTCCACGCTTTGGCGAGTGTTACGAGGCCACGCTTCCTCCGTAGAAGGAACGGCCATGCTTTCCACGGGGTGAGTGTGCCGGGACGGAGGGAGCGCGTGCGTGCGTGCCCTCCTCGGCCAGCGGACGGTGCCTCTGGCGATCACCGAGGCAGCCACGCGGGGCCGAGGGCCGTGACACCAGCCACCCCCTTGGCCTTCACCAGCCCCGCCATCGGGCGGCCACCTTCCCGGCTTGCGGCCCCCACCGGTGCCCCCGGCCACTCGGCGTGGACCGGCCGTCCCGCCCCGCCTTGGAGCCGCCGCAGCCCCGTATGTTCCCCCATATGCTCGAACCTTTTCTGAAATTCTTCCATCTGTTCCCGGGAAACGCGAAGGAATTTAATGATCTTTTCCGGGGTTATTAAACCGACAGCTGTTGTCATTAATAGAGGACATTCCCGACTGCGGAGAACAAACGCGAGTCGTAACTGGGGCCTGTCACACGGGCTCCCGCTAACGACTCGAGCGACCGTCTCGAGACGGGGCGCGCGCGGGCGCGGGCGGCTCCGGGGCCGGCTTTGCGGGCGGCCCGTCTTCAGAGCGTGAACGTCCTCGCTGCTTCTCTGTTCTCCAGGCAGCTTTTGAGGCAAGATGTGTAATTGGCAAAACACAGAATGCAATCTGCCAGCCGCTGCCTCCTTTGGAAACGAAGGCGCTTGGGCGCCACAGAGGAAAGATTACGTTTCACCGTGTGTTTCAAATTATGGCTCATTTTCCGGTAGGATGTTAGAGGCACAGGGAAAACAGCTTTTGTGGTTCGGGTTGGAGGCTGTGCGCACCGTCACAGACGCGGGCCAGGCTGGTGTGGACGAGGAGCCACGGGGAGGCCACGCACGGCCCGGCCCCCTCCTGCCTCCTGGCAGCCGTAGGGATTGATCTTTGGGGCTCGGATGGCCCGGGAAAGGTGCAGGTGCAGGAGAATGATGGGGCGTGTCTCAGCGGGCCAGATAACGCCCCCAGGTGCTGTGGCACCTGCCCTGTGATGTGGAGTTGGGGACGGCGGGGCCGGGCAGACAGAACCACGTTCAGAACCATCCCTGAGAAGCTGGGGGCCAAATGGCCAGTGATTAGAGAAGGGACCAAGAAAGCCACCTGTTGGGACTCGGTTGCCCCTGGCGGGGGGCCTGGGCCCCAGGGACTCCTCCCTGCCTGCACCGGCCTTCCAGACCCGGGGAGAGCCCATGGCGTGGCTGTGGCGGCTGGCGATATGCGCTGGGTCCCGGATCAGGCCAACGGGGGAGACTTAGGGTCTGTGACAGGGTCTGCTCGTTGGGAGAGTGAGGCTGCTCCGGGCCTGTTGCCCTGGGGAGTGGGCGGCCCAAGGCTGAGTGTGCCCAGCAGGCGGGGATCAGGGAGCAGAAGAGGCAGAGGGAGGAGGGGACAGCTGCCACCAAGGATCCTTGTTCTTCTCCAGTGGGAGGGTTTCCTCTGAAACTTTGTTCATCTACCCATTCACAAATATGAGCTGTGTACCCAGAGGTACCCCGCATTTTGCTGGGCCAGGGGAGTATTAAGGAGCCAAGACCCTGCCTCAGTGGGGGGACAGACACTCAAACCACGTGGTACTGTCGTGTGGTGACTGCTGAGTAGGGCGCATGCAGGGTGCGTGGGGCGTGGAGGAGAGGCACGAGTTCCTGTCTTTGCTTGGGTCAGGGAGGGCTTCCTGGAGGAGGCAACATCTCCACCGCTGCGAGGGAACAAGCAGGCTCAAGAGGAAGTGTGTGGGGAGCATGGTCCCGGGGACTTTGTGGCAACTGAACCTTCCCGACGGTTGTGGGCCTGCGGTCACAGCCGCATTGGTGGCTGTGCTTTTCCTGTTGGCTTTCACCGCCCGTTAGAACGTGAGATCTGGCAGCGGGGGTGGGGAGTTTGCGCGTGATGTGAATCCCGTCGCTCCAGAGAGAAAACCGTCTCCCGCCAGGCTGTGCTGGCACAAGACTGGTCATCAGGGGCTGCTTCTCAGCACCGAGGGCCTGTCCTGCGACATTTCACAGCCCAGGCGCTCCCAGACTGGGGGACCCACGGTCATGGCTGTGTCCCATCCCATTCGTTTGTAACCGGGCGGGAGCTGGGCCTGTTTCGGGCGGGTTCGGGGAGCAACACCCCTGCCCCCAACGCCCAGCTCGTCCCTTTGCAAAGCTCTGAGCTGCCCGGGGGGCGGGTACCACCAAGAAAATCACACAGATTTCACGTGAAGAAGTCACCTGTGGCTGGAAGGCTTGGAGACCATGATCTTGGCTGAAAAAATCTAACGCCAAATAAAATATAGATTCTCAAACCCAAGCAACGCTGAGGGTCCCTTTATAAGATGAAAGTATTTTCCAAGACCTCTCCCCGAGTCCTGTCGATTCAAGTTAATTCCCATCATAATGTTGCTTGAACACGTACCGACGCGGAAGCAGAAGCAAGGCCCTCTATTTATGGCTCTCACTTCACTACAAAAGCAAAACAAATGGACAAATTATAGAACGGCAAACTAGGAAATCAATAAAATTCAAATTAACAGCATTAATTTAACGGGCTGCGGTTTTCCCAGACCTCAATCACCGCGCTCCTGTCACAGTCCCTAGGGAGGCTGACTGTGGCTCCCCAGCCCCCAGAGCCTCCCCCCAGGGCGCGCCTCTCTGTTCCGATCTTCGTGGCCCCCCGGGGTTAGCAAAAATAAGATCTGGTGTGGTCCCCGAAAGCTGGAAGGCTCTTTTTAAGTCATCTCTGCACCCAACGTGGGGCTTGACCTCACAACCCCGGGATCAGAGTCTCGTGCTCCACCAACTGAGCCGGCCGGGCGCGCCTGCAAAAGCCCGGCTTCCAACACACACACACACACACACACACACACACACACACCCGTGCACAGGCACACGCAAGCCCTCCTTGCACAACTCTTTCAACTTTCCTCGTGTTTGACGTTTTCACAATACGATGTTAGAACAAGTGGAAATAGGAAGGAGATAAACGTGAGCAGAGAGTCTGAAGCAACCCCTCCCCCGCAGAGCCTACGGCCCGGTGGGGGCAGGAAGGGCATCGGGGGTGCTGGTGGCGGTGCTGATGGAGCGCTGGAGAAGCAGGGCCGGGGGAGGGGGGGGGCAGGCGCAGTTCCAAATTGGCTGAAGTCGGGGCGCCAGGGGAGCTGGCCACGTGGGCGTCTGCCTTCCAGCCGAGGGGAGGGCACCCGCGGAGGCCCCGAAGGCAGGCGCGCGGCTGCAGGAACCAACGAGGGCGAACCCCGAAGGGCCTGGAGCGGAACGTGGAAACCATCGGCCGCGTGTCTGAAGGGCGCCCCGGCTGCTCTCCCCGAGGCCCTGGCCAAGGGCCAGGTGCCAGGTGCCTCCGACCAGGACCAGGGTGGCCGGATCCTCGGCACTTTGCAAAGCAGCACGGACGGACCGGATCTGCTTGTAGCTGGACGTGAGGAGGGGGAGGACGAGGCATCAAGGCGACGCCCCAGGAACAGAGGTCCTGTTTCCTGACACGGGGAGACTGGGGAGCAGGAGTGACGGTGGGGCGGGGGAGGGGCGCGCCTGCTGTTTGTGGGCTGTGGGGGAGGGACAGTGCGTGGGGGTGTGTCCAGAGCTGCGGGCTGGGCCCCCAGAGGAAGGCACCGGACCGGCCTGGGCTGCAAGCCCCGGCTGTGCTGGTCTCCAGGGACGGACCTGGCCCGGCTCCCATGCTGTTCCGGAGGGGACCGCGTACAGCCTCCACTAGCAAAGTGTGTCCAGGGTCTCTCCCACGCCCCCTCGGGGGCGGCGATGTCCCATTGGTGACACAGAGGTTTGCTGGTCTCACCAACAGTCTGTCCCCCCCTCCTCCCCCCCCCCCCAGTGGCCCGGCCGGGTTCTAACATCAGGGGGACCGGGACCAGGGAGGGCACATCATGAAGTCTTTGCCACCATCAAGGGCGACTCACCCTCCTGGTTTGCCTGGCCCTGCCCTGGTTCGAACACGGAGAGCCCCACGTCGTGGGAAACCCCCCATTTCCAGGCGGACTGGGGGGAGGGTGGTCACCCCGCCCTCTTGTCACCTCGCAGGCATCGCTCACGGTCTCGTTCACACACCGTTGCCCCAACGTCCTGTCACCGCCCCGTAAACAGTCACCAGGCCAATGTGCTTGTGACCTTTGAAATGCTGGCTTAGCTCCTTCCCAGCTATACTTTCCTGGCTCTCGGGTTCTGAAGCACCCCCCCCCCCCCAAGCACGGGCTGTGCTGCGCGTCCGGCCGAGGCCAGGGAGGCGCGGGGGCCAGGCCGCCCTTGGCTCTGACCACCCTCGTGGCCAGGGGGTTCTGGTGCCGTTGAACCTGGAAACAGCACTGTTTGCTGCGGAGATCGGCAAGAGGGAAGCCTGACGGGGCCGGTTGACAGGGCCGGTTGAATTTAGAACTCTCCTCTCCGTGAGGGGGCCAGACATCTCCGCTCAAATCAGACCCAGGGCGTTCCGCTAAAAGCAGACACAGAGACTATTGATTGCCCAAGTTGGGTGAAAACTAAAATCCAATAATATACCTTGTTAATTTAGTGCAGAAGAGAAGACAAGTCAGCAATGCGAATACAGGTTACAGGAGACACAGGAAGAAATTACCGTGTAACAAGCGAGAGGCTAATTCCATACCTCCGTGCTATAAATACCACAGCATCCCATCAGCCCAGAACTGAGCAATCTCTTTCCCCAGCTCGTTGGACTCAACCCGCCCTGCTTCCTTGTTGACTGGAGACTTTGAGTGGAGAGGAGAAATATGACCAGAAGGAAGGAACAGCTCCTTTTTCTTTCTTAAAGCCGCTAATGAAAGCACAACTTAGCAGTCTGCACGAAAACACGGAAAGCGATCTACAATTATCCATATCTAGGGGACGTGCAACGGAGGCCTCTTGGTCCTGTGGTGCTCCTGGAAATAGCAGTTGACGAAGAATTAAATCTTTAGTTTGTTGGAGCAGAGGAGGTCAGATGCGTGGTTGTGATCAGTCCCCAAACCATCTTTTAAGCGTCTGGCTTTCTGGGTCACGGCACGAGGAGCAGGACCCACGGTGGGGCCGCCCCAGCTTCTCAGAAGCCGGCCCTCCTCTATCAAGGAGCTGGCGTGTTTGAAATGCATCTGTGATTGAAAACACTTAAGTGTGAGGCCCCTGGCGCTCTCCCCTTTCAAGGTGACAGTAATTGAAGGATGGCTCCACGCAATTCTGACATTTATAATGCGGCTGCGGAAAAGGTCAGCTTCCTGTTGGATGCGCACGGGAGCCAGCGGGAGAGGATCTCGGAGAGGTCACATGGCGCGTTTGATATTTTCAGGGGCGCTTTGATTAATAACGGCCTCAATCTGCAACATATAATTATAACCCCCCACTCTCTACCGTGTAGAGTGGCCAGCTCTGAAGAATAACGCCGCAGTTTCCCCCGAGGCGGGGTGTGAACGGAGGCCCCCGGGAACTTGGGAACGGTTTGTGGAAGAAACAAACCGTCTCGCCCCACGGGTGCAGCCTGGTGCTCTGGGCGCCAGCAGGGGGCCTTCACCCGGGGTGCGGGTGAGTCGTGAGCAGGGCGACGGGTCGTACTTGGTCCCGTGTGCTCCCGGTTGCTAGTGCTGCCTGGGGTGGGGTGGGAGCCGCGGGGATGCAGGCAGGGACCCCGGCCCGGGAGGGGCTGTGGGCACAGGCTTGCGCGGGAGGGGGTCCCAGGGGGCACAGAGGGGGCCGGGCCCGCAAGTGTGGATGACACCCTAGCGTGGGGACTCTGAGGGTGGCTCAGGGGCTCCCCGCTGCCCCCAGACCTTCAGGTCCTCTTGGGGCTTGTGGCCGGCTGCTTAGATGTTCTTGCAGAGAGATGGGGTCGGAGCTGTGCCTGCTCCCGCCGGGCCCCTCCGGGTCACAGATGCGTGGCGCTCGTTCTGGGCACCGGGTCCCCCGCGAGAATGCGTGCCCAGGGTGCACCTGCAGTGGGCGGGCTCAGCTGTGGAGCCAGCGGTGCTCAGTGCAGGGGAGGACACGGGATGGGACCCCAGCCGTGGAGGGAGGCCGTCTGCCAGGGCTCAGTCCCGTGGCCAGAGGTCGACATCTGGCCAGGACAAGGCTCAGGTGGGGGCTGGGGTCAAGTGGAGGCTGAGCCGCACGGTTTCTGCTTTGCTCCGGAGCACGTTTCACTCAAGTGAATTCCTTCGAGTGTCCGATTCCTGGGAGGGGAGACAGCTGGGCTGGCCCAGCTTGGGACACCCTGAGGGAGGCGGCCCCCCTCCACGAGCCGATCGCCGGTGGCCAACGGGAGAGCGGGGGTCCCTCCAGGCCGAGGGGACCTGCACCATGTGGGGGGCAATTTACAGAGGAGGCACCAGCGGCAGCCAGGCCACCAGTCGTGCGCGTTTTCAGAAGCATCAGGATGTCCTCCCGGGGGGGGGGGGGGGGGCTGCCCCTGGCGTTTCTGACCCCAAACCTGCCTCGTGTCATCGTCATCGGATGGAGTCCTCGCCCTGGAGTTACCAGTCCGGCCTGGAGGTACCGACCTGTCGGGGGACACTCCCTCCTTCCAGAGCGGTGGTCGGTCCAAGGCCAGGGTGGGTCTTAGTGTGGCCACAACCACAGTCCGGGTCAGGGGGCCGTGTGTGGGGCCGCCTGACCGCAGGCCCCGGCCCGGCGGTCTGGGGGAGCTCCGGCCTCGGGGTGGTCGGTCTGCGGCCAGTGGCGGTCGCCGAGTGGTTACTGCCTCAGCAATCACAGGGACTAGCCGAGTCAGTCGGGCCTTTTCCCTCAGAAATTTACATTCCAGACACAGAGGGATTCATCAGCAGGACAGAGCAGGGGGCTAGCGAGAGGGGGTCAGAGTGGCCCTCTTCCCCTCTGCAGCCGAGGCGCTGATGGGATCGCGTTAGAGGCTCCTGATTCCTGAACGGCCTTCCAGTTCGTAAACAGCTTCTCGGGCTCTGGGCCGCAGACAGGCGCGACGCCTGTTCTCCCAGGGGGCTCTGCGTCGTCCACGCCCGCCGCCTTGTTGCCACACATGTCCCTCGGCGAGTGTCCCGTGGCTGCAGTAGGGGGCTGGGTCTGGAGAACTCAGCACCTGCTTTTCTGCTCCAAGTCTCCAGATGTGACCGAAAAGGCATCACAGTTCACGACAGCCGTGGGAAACTCCAAGCAGGCTCTCGGACCAGATACTGTGGTAAGAAGTCTTCAGAAGACAGAAAGCAAGGGGAGCGGAACCAAAGGAAGCACCAAGTGTGGGTGCCACGTCTAGGGTGCCTCCGCCACAACAGTCTGGCGGGGCGGCCGGCACGGCGACCGTCGGGTGTGCCCCATCCCGGTCTCCAGCTGGGAGCGACGGCGTGGCCGTGTGGACTTGAGCAGCAGGGCCTCTGCAGGTGGGTCCAGGGCCAGCGGGGGTGGGGGGCTCGGTGATGCCGCTGAGGGGATCTCCCAGATCTCCAGATCCCGCGGAGGGAGCTCCGGGTCCCGGCACCTGACAAACGGATGCGGCACAGAACGAAATGCAGGGAATTCTCAGAGAAGTGACAGTAAAGTAACCCCCAGGGCTGAGGAAAGGCTACTCTGGGGGCGACTGGCTCAGTTTTCTCCCCTGCATGAGGAGGACAATGATGGTCTCCAGCGTGGGGTCGTGGGAAGCATCCAGGCCGGCCACGCGGGGAAGCTTGACGTCGGGGGCCCGCATCATGGGAATCGCCGTTATTGGGAGGTGCCCGGGGCCGAGGTGTGAGGTAAAAAACGCACAAAGCCCCAGACGATCAGCGAGGCATTTCGTAACACCACGGGCAAAGAGAAATATGCCGAAAACCTTTCAGAAAGAGCAACGGATCAAAAGAGAAACCGAGAAGCAGACGGTCCCTGAAACAGCAAGTCGGACCGACGCGGATGCAGGTGTGCAGGCAGCCGCACGTTCCAGGCTCTGAGGAAAAACAGCTTAAGGCACGATTTCCTCCGTGGCCTCGAGCGCCCCGGAGGGAAAGGGAAAGGCACGTTCGGATGGGCAAGGACTTAAGAGCACTGCCTTCTCATTACCCATCTGTGTGTTATGGCTTCACCTCTTCCTTCCAAGAATAAGCCTTAAAAATTATCATGTCGTTTGCAGAGCGGCCGACGCTTTGACAGAATTGAAATCAGTAATCTTTTAACTGACTCACGACTGGTGAATCAGTGACTGCGCAGCGATTGAACAGCTAGCTACCCCTCCCCTGAATTCAGATCAGAAGAAGTCACACTGGGTGAATCTCTCTCTCTCCCTTGTGGTTTGGATTATGTGTGTTCAATTCATCTTCTTTTGGTCTTTTTCAGTAATTTTTTAAGAAGAACTGAGTGTAGTTGACACAAACGTTTCAGGAGTGTCAGGCGCCCAGCACGGTGATGGGACGCGGCCCCACGGCTCCACACGGCCACCTGCCACCACATGATGGGATGACAATACCAGGGACTATGATCCCCACGTGGAACCCCCCATCCCATGTCCTCTTCAATCCAGAACCGGAAGGCTGGACCTCCCACCTCCCCTCCACCCATTCTGTCTACCCCCCCCCTCACAATCCATCTGACTAAATTAATACGGAAATGAGAGATCAATCAAAGAAGAGGGGAGATGCAAAACGCCAGTACAGCCTAAAGATAAATCGTGTCTGATTGCTAAAAACAACGGCGATCTGGAATCAGGATCCCGGAGGACACGAATGTGGGAGAGACATGAAGGGGTGGAGAGGGGAGGAAGAAAGCAAAGGAATTCAGAGTTTTGTTTTGTTTGAGGGAAAGACATAGAGACTGATTCCTTCTAGATGTTGACGGTGATGTAGCTTTAAGTACGGATGTGGAGTATTTAGGGGTTTTCTCCAAAACAACGGAGAAGGCCACGGAACAGGAAATATTCAACATTAGAGAAGAAGTGTGCGATAAAAATACTTGGTCCGTTCAGCGATAGGTAGGAAGTGGGGAGTGGGGGAAGAAAAAAGCAACACAAAATACAACGACAAGAGCTGGGGCACAGTGACCGTAACGTACACGCACCTACGGAGACAAACCTCAGGTCAGGTCTAATCATTGACCTCTGTGCTATTTACAAGGGGCACGTCCAGACCAGGAATCACACGGGGACGTGGAAATCAGAGCGAGAGCGCGAGCCGTGCCGAGCAAGACCCCAACGCCCGCGCAGCTCATGGTGCTCTGCTGACATTAGCTGACACGGGTTTCACGACAGGAAGTATTAAAGGGATAAAGAGGGATGACGGATGTTGGCAGGAGGCCCAATCCACTGACAAGGATGAGCAATTGGCAACCTTGTGACCTGAGACCGTGGCTTCAAACCACGGGATGCAAAATCTGATGG
Source organism: Leopardus geoffroyi (assembly GCF_018350155.1). Taxonomy (NCBI): domain Eukaryota; kingdom Metazoa; phylum Chordata; class Mammalia; order Carnivora; family Felidae; genus Leopardus; species Leopardus geoffroyi. Next base: position 813,462 of record NC_059330.1, read on the forward strand.
GTGAGGAAGTATAGGAAAAAGTTGATCTACAATCAGCACGGGACTCTCTCTGAAGCCCACAAATCAGGGAGATTATTCACAGTCACTAGCTGGTCACATATATTTCTGCATATATGCATGTGACATTTTAGTCAGACGGTACACGTTATTTTCAAGCACACACGAAACAAACATTCACACAAACTGACACGTATCAGGTTACAGCGGAAATCTCAACGAATTCTGATAGGTAGGAATTGCACAGCTCAGACTTCTGCCCGTCCGTATGGCATACCACGTCCTGTGACCACCCTTCCCTCTGAAACGGTGCTGGACGTCATTTTTTCCCCTTAAATGCACTAATAAATCGGAAAGAAAGGAACAATGAGGTCAAAAACCTGGTGAAGGCAGGCATCCTTCCCAGTCTTTGGATTTTTGCCCCAAGGGCCTTTGCTGAACTTGAAATTTGATTTGGAATAACAGGCTAAGACCTGAGGCCAGGTGCGGAGTCTACCAGGAAACCCTCGTTCTCCTCGTTAGGGAACCAAAAATAACCCTTGATGCTCACTGTAAGGAAAACCACCTGCCTTTAAATTTGGTGTAAGTGCGGGAGGAAGAACACTTCCCTTGGGCGTAAATCAACACAAATGGGCTCGTGTTGATTGGGAAGTCTTGGTGGGCAGGACACGATACTTGGCATTGGTAACAAGTGCCTTCTGCAGTTCTGATGAGGGTGGTCCTCAGAGTGCCTGAACTAGTGGACTCACGCTTGTGCCTGTTCGAGTTACCTGGAGAGCTTTTCAACGTTTCAATGCCCAGGCCACCCTGCAGGCCGATAGAACCTGAGTACATGCTGGTAGAATTCGGGCATCAGTATTCTTCCCAAGGCCTCCAGGAAGGTCTCACGCGTGCCAACGTCGAGAACCACTGTCCTCAACAGGGGCGGGAGCCAGAGACTTCGGGGTGTCTGTGCGAGAGCAGGACTCCCACCCCTACCCATCCACTTGTGCACCCCTTCATCCATCCAGCCATCCTTCCTTCCTTCCTTCTTTCTCCCCTCCCGTCTCCCTCCCTTCTTTCCACCTCCCTTCCTTGCTTCCTTCCATCTGGTCAACAAATATTTATTGAGCCTACTTGAGCTAGTCTGTTCTAGGCACTGGACATACAGAAGTAAACAAAATGGGCAAAAAACCCACTGATCTCAAGCAGTTTGTGTATCTGAACGGTGTAAGGCAGGTGCGAAAGCAAACTCCTGGTGGGGGTGTCCAGTGCGGCAGCATTTGTGAGGGTAAAAAAACCCGAAAGAACCGAAATGCCTGACGGTGAGGGTGGTTGGACCACAGTCTCCCAAACAGCGGTCGGGGACCTGAGGAAGCAGACAGGAGAGCCCGGGATGACTCCCAGCCCCAGCGCCCCTGGGCAGTGTGGCCTTAGGCAGGTTAGCCGGTGGCTCTCGTCCTGTCTCCTCATGCGTAAAGCGAGGACAATTATTACCTTCCTCAAAAGATTTTTATTTATGTGATTTTTATTTCACACACACGCGCATGCGCGCAGAAGGGAGAGCATCAGAAAGCTTAGCGGGGGTCAGAGCAGAGAGGGGGTCCTAATGGACGTCAGCTGCTGCTGTTCTGTGGCTGTTATTATGCCGGTTGATGTAACGGTTGCCGGGTTATGGTGGGAAAAGTACCAAGTTGAAAAGCAGGAAACTGCAGCTCTCGTCCTAATGACACCTCCTACTCTGCACGTGATCAGGGCACGGAACGTTTAGGAAAGGTGCCAATTAGAGCCTCATTATATTTCAACTGTCACGGTTGATAATCCGTTTCCTTTGACCAAGATACTGAGCCGCAACGTCCTGCTCCTTGGGGCTCTTTAAAAAAGGAGGGGGTCAGGGTTTCCTAAAGGACACCCACCTTTAATCTGGCCGCCGGCCACAACAGGGATCTAGGCGTCCCTGAGAAGGCCCTGGCGCCTTAGGCCAGAAGACCTCAGCAGGACACAGGGGTGCCACTTTGTGAGCCTGACGCCGTCATCCCTCGCTGCCGAACTCAGAAACCCAATTCAACCCAGTTCATAGAGGTCGTAAAAAAAGGTCTTCAACGGTAGTCAACGCAAGGGCAGCGTCTCCTAAGAAGGATCTTTGAGTGTAACCTGAATGCCATGGGGGTGGTGTCTCAGGAGCTTAACAATTCCTGGGATCCACGCCTCCCACCTCAGTATCAGGAGCAAAGCCCAGCCTGGATGCTTAGGAATGCACTAGAAACCGACTTCTGTGTAGAGGAACTGGCCGCCTGCATAGGAGGCACGTCTCTGAGACTGGAGGGTGGGGGGCGTCCAGGCTTGATGAAAGAAAGAGAGAATCGTTGGGGGCGCCTGGGTGGCTCCATCCATTAAGCGTCCAACTTCGGCTCAGGTCATGATCTCACAGTATGTGGGTTCGAGCCCCGCATCGGGCTCTGGGCTGACAGCTCGGAGCCTGGAGCCTGCTTCGGAGTCTGTGTCTCCCTCTCTCTGTCCCTCCCTTGCTCACGCTCTGTCTCTTTCTCTCAAAAATAAATGAACGTTAAAAAAAAAAGGAAAAGAAATAGAGAATTGTCGGTCCCATCGAGAGAGCCCCCGTTCTGAGCTAGACCCAGGGCTGAACACTTAACACCCAACACGTTATGCTATTTATTTTTCAAACCCCCTGCAAAGTAGGTGCTTTTATTGTTCACAGAGTAGAAAAAGGACCTCTGTCCACTGAGGGTCACAGGCGGGCAGGTGACTGAGCCCACATTGGACGTGAGTCTGACGGCAGCAGCCGTGCTTTCGATGTCTCTCTGCTTCCTGTGAGCAGGTCCCAGGGAACTGGGAGGGAAGAGACCGGGTGGGCTCTGACAGCTGCCATCACCTGCCGCGGGCAGTTTGGAAAGAGCAGGACTCAGCGCTGTGACCTCTCAGAACTATCTGGAAGCTTGGCACACACCTGGCCCCGAACGTGTGAGCAGAGGTCTGACACTGGGATTTGTTACAGTGAGGGCCCTGATGGCAGCTGTCTTCTCTGGGCCACCAGGCAGGCTCTCTCCTCTGTGACTTGTCATCCCGCCTGGCTCTGGCACTGGCCTCCCCACCACTGCCAACGTCCCCACTTGCTTCAGCTGCAAAATCTGAAACTAGACCCAATGTGTCAATAAAAGCCTCATTTAAGTCACACACTGTGGGAGGATTAATACCATGTTTATCGACCGAATCAATTATCGAGTGAGTTCCGGGGTCCTCACACAACGATTTCGCCATTGTCCTTATTAATGGGTTTCCTCCCCAGGAATTGCGACTCTGCCGCTCACACTGGTCATACCCCGTAGCAGCTCCCGGAATTTCAGCGAAGGGCTCATTATTTTTGCATATTTCATGCTTCATTTTCTCCTGAACACAGTTCCACGTTGGCTAATTGCGGCTGTGTTGCCGGGGTCACGGCTGCCCTGCGCGAACCCTGCATGGGAGTGATGGATCCTGTCTCCCCTGGGCTAAGGGTGGACGTGCTGGGGGCAGGAGGCTTGTACGCATCAAGTGAGCAGGGAGAGTGGGTGCTCCTCCTCTGCGAGACAGGTGGGCAGGGGGAGGAGAGGGGTGGGCAGGGGGAGGAGTAGGGGAGGGTGGGGAGGGGTGGGCAGGAGGGAGGAGTGGGGGAGGGTGGGCAGAGGGAGGAGTGCGTGCACCCTCCCGCCCCTCCCCAGGTGGCGCAGAGGTGAATCTCAGGGACACGCTGGCTCTACCCCATTCCCTGCCAGGTCCTCGCACCCACCGCTCTGGCCCCTTTCCCTCCCCATGTCCACTCCTTCACCTCCCTCAGGGACCACAGCCCTGTCCCCTTGCCCAGCGCCCTCGCCCCTTCCCCTGCCTGTACCCCCTTCCCCACGGACTGCAGCCTCCGCCCCACCCCCTCCGTCCTTCCCCCACGGTGGACCCCAGCCCAGTCCCCTGCGCCCCCGCCGGGGCCCCCACACACCCTGCACCACGCGTCCTGTCCGCCGCAAGACGAACTTGCAGCTCCTCCCTCGCCGCTCCAGAGGCCGCCGCCCCCCCCCACCCCTGCCACGGCGCCCCCCGGCCGCCCTCGGATCCCGAACAAGCAGCTAACCTTCGACTGCTCCACACGGCTCTGCGGCAGCACGCGCTCAGTCGGGCTGAGCATGTGACCCAAGCCGGCCAGTCTGAGTGTTTCTCACCAGGACCTTAGTGATTGGGCGGACGGGGACACGTGACCCGAGCGGGCTAATCCGAGTATTCCCTGCCCGGCACTTCTGGGTGGGTAGGGACACGTGACCCGAGCCGGCCAATCCGAGTATTCCCTGCCCGACACTTCTGGGTCGGTAGGGACACGTGACCCGAGCCGGCCAATCCGAGCGAGAGGCCTGTCGGGTTATCGCAGGAGCCGTGGAAACGGCGGTCGTGTCGTCTCTCCGTGGGTCCCTCCCGTGTGTGTGTGGGGGGGGGGGGGGAGGAGCCTGGCGCCGGCGCAGAGCAGCAGCGGGAGTCCCCCGGGCCGGCCAGGCCTCCGGCCGGTCACCCCGGACCTGGACGTGCCGGTCGGGGCGGCAGGAGGTCCGTGTGCACGTGCGGGGCTGTGTGCGGTGCCGGGGCCGATGACCTCTGTGGTCGCGGGCTGGGACAGCCGGTGACGGAGGCCGGCCGCCGCACCGTCGGGGCCTCTTGGAGCCGGTGACGTTGGCGCCGCGGCTGCAGCAGCAGCGGCAGCGGCGGCAGCAGCAGGAGTTTGGCCGACTCCGGTGAAGCCAGTGGGAAGCGCCAGCACCGAGCCCGGAGGTGGGCCGGGGGACGTTGGGGGCGGGGGTGCTGGGGCAGAGCCACGCGGGGAGGGACCGCGTCCCGCTCCCCCCCACTTTGTGCCGTTTATACCTGTGGGTCTGTCCTAATCGTGGATGTCAGGGTGTCCCCGGTAGGACGTGCATGTTGTGGGGTGGCTCCACCCGGAAGCCTTGTAGGACTTGGGGTTTTTCTCAGAGTGAACTAGGGCTTCGGCTGAAGGAGGGGCAGCAAGATGAACAGGGGTAGGAAGGGGCTTCCAGGCAGACAAGAGCTTGTGCAAAGGCCCTGTGGCGGGAGAGGAGGGTTTGGAAGGATGGCGCTGGGTGTGCCGGGAAACACGGGTGGGTACGGCAGGGCACCATCCAGGTGAGGACGACACCGAGCACAGCCTGTTGCCTGGAAGTGCCCGACCAGGGTGACTTTCCTTCTCGGGGGACCCAGGCCTCCCAGGCTGCAGATGTGTGAGTCCCGGTGAGCAGTTTGGTCAGTGGGTTGTCCTGACACATTGACGAGTGCTGGTTTCTTGCAGTCAGAACTGCGAGGGGGGGGGGGGGCACTGTGGTGTGACCCCAGGAGCCCAGTGTCACGAGGCAGCTGGAACACATCAGTGTGGGCCGTTGGCTCTTCCTAGAGCTGAATGAAAGCGTCCTAGTGAGTAGGCTCGGCTCTCTCCCTTCGGGGCACTGCTGGGTTCCGTGACATCCGCGCCCCGAATTCGTATAATCTTGCGCTCTGGGCAGGAAGTAACGAGGGGAAAAGTGGTTTGGACAAATAATTGTGAACGAGTTGACGGGAACACGCGTGAGTGCTAACGTGTGGTGGGCGGCGCGTGGAGGGTGAGGAGGGAGTCGGGGGCCCTTCCGTGGTCGCCCGTCTGCGGGGACGTAGCCTCGGCCTCTGTGATGCTCAGCCTCGTGAACCTGCCCCCCTGCTGTCACTTCACACTCCGCTTTCCCGCCGCCCTGGGGGTGCTCCTGCGGGCTCTCCCGGGTCCGGGGCCCAGACGCCGCCGTGGGTTTGGGAGACACGTGGTGGGGTCACGGCTCGGGACGTGGTCGCCGCGGAGGGTCAGCCTGTCTGGGACACGGGCACGGTTCAGACACAGCGCTGTTGCGGGAGGGCCTGGCCTTCAGGCGGGGAAGGGGCTAGCACCCTTGGGTGGGGGTCAAGGAGGGGAGCAGCCCGGTTTGGGGAAGGAGCCGCCAACGGCCGCCCCAGGCTCGACGGGAGCCGGGTCCCGGCGGCGTGATCTCCCAGGCCCGGCCTGCTGGGACTGCGCCCACCTCGTGGGCCTCAGACCGCCCTCCCGTTGCCGCCGTCCAGGGCCGGGACCCTTCCGTCTCTGTGGCCACTGTCCCTAGCGGTCATCCGCCCGTGATGCTGAGTGTCCCCCGGCGTCTGTTCCCCCCTCCCAAGCGCTAGCTGGGCTGTGGCCCCCCCAGGCTAGAAGCTATGTTTCCCGGCCTTGCCATGACCGGCAGAGCCGGGGGTGTGAGTGCGAGTGCTGTGTGCCCTTCCAGGCCCTGACCCGTAAGGCCAGCACCGTATACCGAGCTGGCAGGCCCGCGTCGGGGACGGCGGCCCTGGCCGCCCGGCCTTGTCCCTGACAGCCTCGGAGGGTGGGGCCGCTCAGCCTTGCTAGACCCCACCGCCTTCGGAGAGGAGCGCGCTGTTTCGGTCAAGCCACAGCCGATACCCCAAGCTCGCGAGGCCCGCGTGTCGCAAAGCCTGCAGCCTCCCTTCGGAGCCGTCCTCACGTCTGATCTTGATGGCGGCCCCTGTGAGTCGGGGGCTCGTGGTAGCTACCGTGCTTTGCCCATAAGGAAACTGAGGCCCAGAGACAGCTGGGTTCTGTCCCAGGTCACAGATGCAGGGAGGCGACAAGAACCCAGGCCCCTGGGCCCCAGGGCACAGCTTTCTCGTGTGCAGGCTGTTGCCAGGAACACTCTGAGTCGAGGCCGTGAGGTTGTTATTAAAATATTTACTTGCATGAAAAATTTCTATTACCTGAAACTCATGTATTATAGATGGAATCAGTAGCTTAGGAGGAAATAAACAAGAAGAATCACTTTAATAACAAAAGCTATGCAGATAAATTCCTCATTTCAGCAAGCTCTTGGCGGTCCCGAATAAATATATCATTTTTATCAGGCAAGTGCTCTAGAAACAGCGTCTTCAGGAAATATGTCAAAATAATCTCTCTGGCTGTGCTGTTTTCTGGAGGAAAGAAATATGACAGTGGCTTCGGCACAGGCTGTCGGGACGGAGGGTGACGAGGCGCCGAGCAGGCTGGTCTCCCGGCTGCGTTCCAGCCCACCACGCACAGCTCAGGGGGCGGGGGCCACGCTCTCACCTCCTGGCTGACAGTAGCCACGCTGCTCGCCCTCTCTGAGCCTCCACTGACCAACTCACAGAGCCGTCTGGGTATGGAAACTTCTTACCAGATGCGGAGTGCTGCTCACAAATCACGTGGGCCCCATTGAACGCCGCCACTACTGCTGTTGTCTAAGTCGTGGACGGGGTGTAAGGGGAGGAGCAGAGTGGGGCCCGATGCCTGCTGGCTGAGGAGTGCGTGTGCCCGGTGCACACCTGTGTGCCTGCCCCTCTCCTGGAGGTGCACCATCAGCCGGGCCTCAGCGGTCCAACCCCAGGACCCTCCCAGCTCCTCGCCCCCCTTCGAGGAGAGCCGGTCCGCACTGAGCCCCGGAGCATCGGAGCCCTGTTCCTTGAGTCCCTGCACCACCTCCTGTCCCTGCTCCCGCTGTCCCTGCCTTCGAGCAGGACACCATTGCTCCTGACTGCTGCCTCAGCGTCCCCACGTTTGCCACCAGTCTGAGCTTCCCCCACGATGAAAACTCTCCCTCGTTTGTGCGAAAACCTCCCACTGCCGGGCCACGAAGCCCGAATTCCTCACCTGACACCGAGCCCTCGTACCTCTCCAGCCCAGCGGCCCCGACACGCCCCGCCTTCCGTGCTCCCACACTTCTCGCTCTCTGGTCTGTCTGCAGCGGCCTCTCCTTTCTCTGGGGCGTCGGCTCTCCCTGCAGGGTCCAGCTGGAGTGTCTCCTGGACGTCAGGGACGGAGCGACCGCTCTCCCCGCTGTGGTACTCTCACGGAGTCCCATCTGTACCTCTCTGGCTCCCAGCACGCCTTGCGGGGCATGGTCACCCTCCTGCTGGTCCCGCGGTCTGAGGCTGGAAGGGAAGGGGCCGTGGGGCCCGCGGCCCTGCTGCCTGCAGCGGGCCAGCACCTCCGCTTGGCGACGGCCGGAAGTCAGCGTGCAGTCAGGGACCCGGGGGAAGGGCGTGGAGGTGCCCCTCCTGTACCCTGACCCACCAGATTTAATTAGAGCCCATCCGTAGCGACCCCCCTTCCCACGGAGCTGTTAGGGTCTCTGTGAGGAAAGGAAGGAAAAGAAGCTCTTGTCTGGTGCTCTTTTGTTCTGGAAGGTTCGTGGCATCTTGGAGGTACAACATCTGATGATTAGTTGAGACCCCGTGCTTTACGTAACGCCCTTTGTGTAACATGTGCGTGTGTGTGATTCGTGTGCAGGCATGTGAGTGCGCGTGCAGGGGTGCAGGTGTGCGTGAGTGTGCGTGCAGGGGTGCAGGCGCGAGTGCAGGTGTGCGTGCGGGGGTGCAGGCACGAGTGCAGATGGGGCGTGAGTGTGCGTGCAGGGGTGCAGGCGCGAGTGCAGGTGTGCGTGCGGGGATGCAGGGGTGAGTGCAGGCGTGCGTGGTGCTTCCATGCACGTGTGATCGGGTGTGCCGGGACTTGCCGGTGTCGGAGTGGATAGGTAGTCATTTTGGCCAGGGGCCCGTCACGGACGGAGCTGGTCTCCCTTAATGCCAGTGTCCCTGGAAAACCAGCCTGCCAGTCACTGCTGGCCGCTCGCGCTCCCCGTGGAGGGGCGCTTGGCAGTGACTCTGTGGGACGCGCCTGGCAAAACTGCCCCAGTGTCCTGGAAGCCGAGCTGTCCCGGCCTGAGTGGCAGGGCCCGGGCTGTGGATGGATTGGTGACTGCAGGGCGGCCCGCCGGCAGGGAAGCTTCTTGTCCTCCTGCTTTTAGGTAATTTGGCCTTAAAACTACCGGGGGTATTGTCTGCTGGGGAATGGCCCTCGGCAGGGCCCCTGGGAAAAGAACCATTAGGGAAGAAAATAAGGTTCCGCAAGAAATTGTGCGGCCTTACGTTTCGCCCTTGCCATCCTCTACGGAGACTCCTCTACTTACAGGAAGGATAGCCTCGTGCCTTTGCCAGCAAAGAGGGCCTGTAAAGGAGAGACATATGGATTTGAAAGCCCCACTCCGGCAACTAAGAGTGTATCTCTGGGCACAGGTGACTTCAGCCCCTAGGCCCTCCTGGCCCCCCGGAGGCATTCCAGAGGATGACTGAACCTAGTCGCTTAAGGTACAGAATGGTTCGTTGGTTCCTAGGTGCGTTGTCTCTCTGAGAATGTACGAGGCGTGGGTTTCTAAGGCCTTTTCGGCCCCTTCCTGGCACCTCGGACCGAGGCAGACACATTGTTCTTCTGGCCTCATGTGGTTAGGAGGTCACGTCCCTGTCACTGTTCCCCTTGAGGTGTTGAGAAACGGAGGGCCTTTCACGAGAACAGCAAAGCAAATGCTTCGTAGATTATAGATAAACACAGATGCGTAATGGAATAATGTAAGAAATTAATCAACAATCAAAGGGTATGCGGGAGAACTAGGAGAAAATCGCCATGTTACTTCTTAAAGGTTGATTACGCATAGGAACGTTTTCAAAGTTAGGTAATGTTAGAAAAACATAGATGACGTACGTTACAAGGAAATCACTAGCAGAAGTAATGCCACGTTTACGACAGTAAATCGGCCAGTTCAACACACTTCTGTTGTCTGTGTCCATTTTTATGTTAGTGTTAGTTTTTTATTTTAGTTTTTAGTTTCACCGACGCCGTTCTTCGGGAACCCCTGGTGGCTGGAGCTGGTCTTCGGCCCCAGTGCCACGACTACGCTTCGGCGACACGGCAGGATTTAACCTCTTAAGCTCCCTGTTTGAACAGCCCTCATCTATATCTTAAATTAATGAGGGGACTCGCACGGGAACGACTCGAAGGAGATAATGATGCGTCCTCGTGGGGCTGCGGGAGCGTCGCCAGCCAAGGAGCATCTCATTTCTCGGAAAATTAAGCCAGCACGCCATTATCACATCGTTTCTAAACGAAGGAAGGACTGGACCTCAGCGTCGTGGCCTCGTTTTGGCAAAAAGAGACAACCTGACAAGCTGTCTTGTCACACGCTTGTTGGAGCAGAACATTTTGAGGAATGTCTCTGGATCTGTTCGGGAAGAGGAGCTGGTGGGTAGGAGAAATGTCCGAGATGACCAAATGTGACGGGGCTGTTTGCCGAGTAATCACCCCACGCCCGAGCCCGGGAAGAAGGAAATGCGTTTCTGTTTTCTGCTCTTGAGCTGCGGGACCTTGCTCGGGGTGGGGAGCCAGAGCCCGTCTGCTGAAAAGTCGTGAAGCTCTGCTCGGCCATAGACGCTGGTGAACACGGCCAGGTGAAGTCGACCAATCCTGCCTGATGCACCTTTACCCTCGTGACAGGCCCTCTCGGGACGGCCTTCCTGCCCGTACGCCCTCTGTCTCCCCAGGAACTGCCCTCCTGACTCGGTGGCACCCCGCAGCCTCTGCTGCCCCTGGCGAGAGCCGATTGGCCCTCCCGGGGCGGAGTCGGCCTGTGCTGGGCCAGTCAAGTCTGTCCACTGGAAGTGGGGACTCGGGAACCCAGCAGGAGCTGGGGGCCTTGGCCCACTTGGTGAACACCTGCCAGCAACCGGCCCCTTCTCCCCGGGAAAGAAGGGGGAGGAGGGAAAATCTGGAGCCACGCTTTGAAGCCTGACGTTTCTGGGTTCGAATCCTGGCTCTGAATCTTGAGTCTGATCCCGATCTTGTGACCTTGAGCGTGTGACTTAACCTCTCTGATTCCCATTTCCTCACTTGGAAAATGGAAGTTTGATAACAAGGAAAATTGTGATTTAAAACAACTGTCATGAAACCTGTCTTGGTGGCTCTGAAACTTGTCTCTAGAGTAAGTGGACTTTGGACCAAACATCAATGAAGCGTCCTCCCTCCCAGGGAAGTGGACTTATCCTCCGGTCAAGACCCTCCGGCAGCAGACGAGCTTAGGGTCGAGGCCCCTTGTGTCTCGAGAAGCTCCACCGACGGCCGTTGTGTTGCCTGTTTTGTCCCATCCCCCAGCACCCCATCCCCTCCTCGACGTTTCCAGATTCTCAAGGCTAGAGGCACATCTCCCTGGTTCTCCCCTCCCCATATGTCCGCCTTCTGGCTCCAGTCTTCACTGAGTGGTTTCCAGGCACATCACGCTGCCGCGTGCAGGGACTGTCTTCTGTTGCGTGATTTACTCCCTCGTTTGTCTGGAGCACGTCCTCAATCAGCTCCCTAAGAAGGTACACGGGAGGGGAGTCTTTGGCGTCCGTTAATACTTGAAGGTGCCCTGACGTTCTCCTAGCATTTGATAGTGTGGATGGTGTGGACGGGCTGGACGGTGTGGATAGTCCAGAGGAGTGTAGAGTTTTAGGACAAACGCGATTTTCCCTTCTGTACCTTGATGGTATTTTCCCATTGTCTTCTGGCCTTTGGCGAGGCTGCAAAACGTTCCTGGTGCCGGGTTGATTTGTTCTATTGCGAGTGAATTGTTGTCTGTTTTGCACTCTTTTTCTGGAAGCTTTCTCTCCAGAGCAAAGGTCAGCAATTTTTTTCTGTCAAGGGCCAGATGAGAAATATTTCAGACTTTGTGGGCCGAATGGCTTCTGTTGCGACCGCGTAATTCTGCTGTGGTAGCACGAAAGCAGCCGTGGACAAGGCACAAACGGGCGTGGCTGTGTTCCAGTAAAACTTTATTGACAAAGTGCATGCTTGGGCAGCACGTGTGATAGAATCAGAAGGACGCAAAGAAGATTAGCATGGCCCCGTGCAAGGATGACGTGCAGATTGGTGAAGCGTTCCCTATCACAAAAGCCTGACGACTTCATTCACAAAAACAGATGGTTTGCCGACTTCTGCTTTATGTCAAAGGGCGTTCCCTTTACCCTTGATTTTCTTTTTAAGTTTCTTATTTATTTTGAGAGAGACAGAGACAGCACGGGTCGGGGAGAGGCAGAGAGAGAGAGGAGAGAGGATCCCAAGCAGGCTCCGCGTCGTCCGCACAGAGCCCGGCGCAGGGATTGAACTCGCAAGCCGTGAGATCATGACCTGAGCCGAAACCAAGAGCCAGATGCTTCACCCGCTGAGCCCGCCAGGCGCCCCCTGTCCTTGGTGCTTTGAGACTTCCCAGCGAACCGTTTGTGGAGTGTTCTTGTTTTCGTCGATTACGCTTGAAAACCTGGTGAACTTTCAGTAGAGTCGTGCCGTCCAAATCTGATAAATTCCCTAGCTTTCTTGAAAAGGTATCTTCTCCCTCCGCCTTCTCGGAGCCCTGCTGGTTACCCTGCATTTGCAGGGCCTCCCCGACTTCTTTGGTTTGCCTCTTATTTTCTCCGCTCACCTTTCTGTCACTTTCTCTTGTTAATTTTTATTTAACTTTAAGTGATCTCGACACCCAGCGTGGGGCTCGAGCCCACGGCCCCGAGATCGAGAGTCACACGCTCCACTGAGCCTGCCAGGCGCCCCGCTGCCTCTTTTCTTTTTGTAATGTTTTCCAGGCTATTGGATTTGACTTTTTAACAGCCTTTTTACATGTTTAAAATACTTTTGACCATATATTTTTAACCTCTGAGGGTTCCTTCATGTTCTCTGAGTGTTTAAATGTTGTAGAATCGTTTTATTTTATACGAGATGCTATGTCTCCTGGATTCTCCCTGAAGATACTAATTAGGGTTGTTGTTGGTGGTTTCTCATCTCCTGTTTTCAGAATTATTTCTAATCCCTTAGAGTCAGCTTTTCTCTTTAATGATCTGATTCCTTCTCTTTTATGTTGCAGGGTTTTGCCCCCTTATCTGGTGTTCTGGTTGACAATTATATCGAGGTGATTTGTATTTGTATTCAGAGTAAGCCGTGCACAGTTGTACTTGTGCTCTGCGAATATGAGGAGTGCTTGTTAATGGCGGAATTTGCACTAGACTGGTCACAAGGAGTTGCTTTTAGAGCTGCGGGACCCCTGAGCCCCAGACGTGGAGGTCTGTTTTTCTGGAATGGGGCGGATTTATAGTCTACCTACGGCATACCACCTTGGGCTTAATTCCACTTCCCTTGAGCGACGGTTGGGCTTAGTGACTTTGTTCTAACGAACAGAATACGGCGAGCGTGACCGTGCACGACTTCCGATATTAGGTCCTACGAGGCATCGCAGTCTCCTCGTTGTTCTCGCGTTGTGACGACACCCAGGCAGCCTCCGGAGAGTCCGGGCGGTGAGGGAGCCGTCCAGGATGCTGACCCTCCGGCCCCAGGCGAGGCTTCAGATGATGCAGCTCTGGGGCCCGTCTTGGCTGTGCCCTCATGAGAGACCCGAGCCGGGACCCTCCAGTAAGCTGCGGTTGAATCCCTAGCCTGCACGGGCTGAAAGACAACGAGTTTTTGTTGTCGTGAGTGGCTCTATTTCGGGGTAGCGTGCATAACGTGTATGCAGCCATAGGTAACAGCGCCGGGGCTGTGAACTTTCCTTGGGGTTGACTCGCCAAAGTTTCACCTAGATCTGTGTACCTGGCTGCGAGGTTTTCGTCCAGCGGTAGGGCCACGTATTCTGGGTATAATCACAGCCACCCTGCTCTCAGCGCTGTGTCCCATTTCCATTTCTGGGTGAAGTTTCTGAGGCCCAGCCTAGGGCCGTGAGGGGAGCTCTGATTCCTGGGCTGCACCTGTCTCCACGTACAACCTCAGGTGTGGTGTCCGCCATGCTGCCTCCTGTTACCCCGCGTCCACCCGCCTCCCCCCACCCTGTTATCCTGTGTCCATCTGCCCCCCCTTACTCCACATCCATCCGCCCCCCCCCCCCCCCGAGTTATCCCACGTCCACCTCCCTCCCTCCCCCCTTACCCCAGGTCTACCCGCCCCTTTTACCGCAGTTATCCCGCATCCACCCCCCCTTACCCCACATCCACCTGCCCCCCCCTTACTCCACATCCATCCACCCCCCTCCCGAGTTATCCCACGTCCACCTGCCTCCCTCCCCCCTTACCCCAGGTCTACCCGCCCCTTTTACCGCAGTTATCCCACATCCACCCCCCTCTTACCCCACGTCCACCTGCCCCCCCTTACCCGCGTCCACTCCCCCTCACCCCACGTCGACCTGCCCCCCTTACCCGCGTCCACCCCCCTCTTATCCCATATCCACCCGCCCCCCCTGACCCGCGTTCCCCCCCCTCACCCCACGTCCACCCGCCCCCCTTACCCGCGTCCACCCCCCCTCACCCCACGTCGACCCGCCCCCCTTACCCGCGTCCACCCCCCCTCACCCCACGTCCACCCGCCCCCCTTACCCGCGTCCACCCCCCCTCACCCCACGTCGACCCGCCCCCCTTACCCGCGTCCACCCCCCTCTTACCCCACATCCACCCGCCCCCCCTGACCCGCGTTCCCCCCCCTCACCCCACGTCCACCTGCCCCCCTTACCCGCGTCCACCCCCCCTCACCCCACGTCCACCCGCCCCCCTTACCCGCGTCCACCCCCCCTCACCCCACGTCGACCCGCCCCCCTTACCCGCGTCCACCCCCCCTCACCCCACGTCCACCCGCCCCCCTTACCCGCGTCCACCCCCCCTCACCCCACATCGACCCGCCCCCCTTACCCGCGTCCACCCCCCTCTTACCCCACATCCACCCGCCCCCCCTGACCCGCGTTCCCCCCCCTCACCCCACGTCCACCTGCCCCCCTTACCCGCGTCCACCCCCCCTCACCCCACGTCCACCCGCCCCCCTTACCCGCGTCCACCCCCCCTCACCCCACGTCGACCCGCCCCCCTTACCCGCGTCCACCCCCCCTCACCCCACGTCGACCCGCGCAGACGGGAGGCCCAGGTGGCTCTTGCTAAGCCTCCTGCCTCCTCCCACGAGTCAGGTATGTCAGCGTTTCCAGGTGACAAACCGTTGCTGAAGGCTGGGAGTCTTAATGAAGCAGTAACTTGAAGAACGTGAGTGGACACAAAGGCACAACCAGTGCCTCCTTGATTTGCTCGTGTGTCTTACCTTCAGCAAGCGCGTGTCCCGCGTCTCGTGGACTCGCAGGGACTCTGGCACCCTGGGGGCCCGGAGGCCCCAGTCTCGGCCGGGGGTGCGGCCGGGCAAGGACCTCAGCTTTGATGGGTCCTCTTGCGAGGCCTAGACCATCCTCCCGCGTCCTAGCCCCCAGACCCGTGAGATGCAGAAACGGGTCTTCTGGACCAGAGCGCTAGAATGCCAAGGGCACAAAAGGAGCCGACTCGGGGGAGGAGGGTGGCGGGGTGGGCGTGCGGGGGGCAGCCGGGCGCATCTGTGGTCGCTCCTTGGTGGGAAAACGGTCCTCATCTCCGTGCCCAGACTTAGCGTCAGCTCTGCGCAGGGAAGCTCAGCTGTGAAGGTCGTGTCCTTGGGGGGGGTGACGCGGGCATCGAACAGCGATCAGAGGGAAGACAGAGCACTTGTGCCTTTGAGGAGCGTGTAGAGGGAGTGGAGGAGGAGTCGCGGCACAGCGACTGGGGACGCCTGTCGAGGGGAAGCAGCCCAAGCACAGGTCAAGAATCCCTTCTCAAGGGTGGGACCTCGCGGTGGGGGGGGGGGGGAGTCTCACCAGTGGTGCCTCTAAATTGTTGCAGGGTTTCAAGGACGTCACTTGTGTCATAAAAACATACAGGACACTTGCACCTCAGGGGAGGAGGAAGCGTGTCGTTCCGTGGCCTCGTCTTTTTACTCTCTGGTGCCAGTCTGCGTGGTCAGCAGACATTTCTGCCGGGCGGCTGTGCACCGGCCCCGGGGGGCTGGCCCGCAAGCCGGGAGCCCGGCCCCCCGGGCCGCACAGGCCGCAGGAGGGCCCAGCGGGTGCCCTGCCCTGCGTTGGCAAGAGTGGGTGCAGAGCCGTCATCGTGCCTGATGCTGCTGCTGTCCAGCCTGCTCGTCCTGCGGTCCCGCTTCCCGGGTCGCCGGCGCCTCAAGGACAAAGGCTTTTGTCTGTTTCAGTCAGCTCTGCGTCCGGCGCCTGGCGCACGGTAGAAGCCCAACAGGCACTTGCTGCTTCGGTGAACGCTTCCAGACGTGTCTGCGGGAGGCGGTCGCGGGGTCACGCGCTGTCCTAAGCGTAGGCCTGTGGCACAGTCAGTCGCGCTTCGCACGCGCCGTGGGAAGGGCCTGAGGCATCGTCCCTTCCCCCCCGCAGCAGGGACGACACGCGTCCCGCACGGGGGACGCCGGCGGTGACCAGGGCCAGGCCCTCACCTGTTCTGTCCACGCCCGGTACCCCGCGAGCGGAGGTGAGCGATCGTGGCGGCCGCTGCCTGGTTGTCGGCCTTTCCCCTTCCGGCACTTTTTCCAGGTGTTTCCTTCGGGAAGTATGCACGTGTGGAAGTGCCGGGTCAGAGCGCGTGCAGTTCAGTCTTGACGCGCATCCACAGGTGCCCCTTCCCGCCCTCCAACCACTGGCGTCCTCGTCCCTGTGAGTCTGCACTGTCACGTCACCCTGCGTCCCTCTGCTCTCGGGGGGGGGGGGGGTGGGGCTGAGCATGTCTTCGTGTGCACACCCCCGGGAGCCCCGCGGCGCTGGCCCTGCTGGGGGACTTCATCAGGGAGGCAGGTGAGCGCCCAAAGTAATTAAAAAGGAGTCAGGCCCTCTTGTGTCTCTCAGAGATGATTAACAGGGCTCTCATTCATAATTTAAAAAGTCTTTTCTCAGAGTCTCCCCTCCTCCCTCGTCCTCCCACCCCTGCAGGCGGGCCGGCTCCGGGGTGCTGGGCTGGGGGTTGGGCACGGGCTCAAGTTAACAAGCTGTGTCCTTGGCACATTCTTGGTTTTCCTGGGAGTCGCCGCTGGGAGCCTTTGGCCCTTTTTCCTGCTGTGATGTTAGTCTCCGATTTGCACAAAGTGCGTCCCCGTCTGCTGGGAACAGGTGGAGTAGGCCCCTCGCGCCAGATGGGTGACAGACCCCCGTCCTGGGTGTGCGTCCGCCACTGGGGGGAGCGGGAGTTCCCGGGGGCTCTGAAACCCTGGTTCTGACGCCTGCCCCTACCCACTCCCCCAGCCTCCGGGGGCCCCTGAGGGGCGTTTGTGGAGAGTGGGGCAGTCACCGTGGAGGCACAGGCTGTGTGGAACCGTGCCGGTGGGCTGTGGCGTCTTTTTCTCTTTTTAACGACACAGACGACGCCAGAGCGGGAAGCATCAGAAAGCAGCTGAGTACGAGTGTTGTTTCCCTGCGGCGGGTGTCCGTGCGCACGCCTGGTCTCGCCTAAGTGTGCCCCTGACGCTGGGTCCTGTGAACACCGCTCACGCCCAGCAAGTTCGGGCCCTGGCAGCGGGCCCGGGGCACGGGGCTCTGCCTGTCCCCACCACAGGGTCAGGGTGACCCGTGCTCGGATTCTCTTTCTGCTCTTGCGGCCGCGCCTGCTGCCTGTTTCAGCCGTCCCCTCCGAGTCCCCCTCGGCGTCCCCGGGGGGCTCAGTCAGTAGAGCACGTGACTCCTGGCCTCAGGGTTTTAAGTTTGAGCCCCACGCTGGGAGTAGAGATTATTTAAAAGTAAAATATAAAAAAAAATTAAAGTTCCAGGGGTGCCCACAGGGCTCACGGTCAGTTGGGCGTCCGACTTCGGCTCAGGCCACGATCTCACGGTCTGTGGGTTTGAGCCCCGCGTCGGGCTCTGGGCTGACGGCTCGGAGCCTGGAGCCTGCTTCAGACTCCGTGTCTCCCTCTCTCTCTGCCCCTCCCCCACTCACGCTCTGTCTCTGTGTCTCAAAAATGAACGTTAAAAGATTTTTTAAAAAAGTGACATTACATAATACGAACTGTTTTAAAGCAACAATTCGGTGGCATTCAGTGAACGTACGGTATCACGCAGCCGTCACCTCTCTCTGGTTCCAAGACGTTTCGTCTCCCCCAGAAGGACATCCTGGACCCACTGATTCTTCTGTCCTCTCCCTCCGCCAGCCCCCAGCAACCGCCAGTCTGCTTTCCGGGTCCGGGACGTAGCTGTTGTGAATAGTTCATGTAAACGGAGCCCCACCATGTCTGACCGCTGGTGTCTGGCTTCCTCCACTTAGCGTGTCTTCTCTTAATTCGCGGCGAAGATGCTTAAAAGTCGTGTGCGGAAGTGTCTTTTGCGTGTTTAAACTCAGAGGGGTTTTGTGTTTATTTATTCGTTCCGGCGTAATTAACGTACGGTGTTATGTTAGTTTCAGGTGTGCGACACGGGTTCCGAGCAGCAGCGGGTGCCCGCCACGAGGGCGTCCTCAACCCCCGTCCCCTGCTCCATCCACCACCCTCCCTGGTAACCGCCGGCGTGGTCCCCACAGGTAAGCGTCTGTTTCTTGGTTTGCCGCGCTCCCTCTTCTCCCGTGCCTGTTGGTTTTGTTTCTTAAATTCCACGTTTGAGTGAAATCACGCGGTGTGTGTGTTTGATTTATCTCACTTAGCATATTTTCTAGGTCCACCCACGTCTTTGCAAGGCACAGCAGGACTTCATCCTTTTTATGGCCGAGTAGCCTTCCAGTGTGTGCACGTGCGTGTGCGCGTGCGTGCGTGTGTTTCGGCCGTCGTAGATAGTGCTGCTGTAAACATCGGGCGCGTGGATCTTTGAATTAATGTTTTTATTTTGGGGAGTAAACGCCCAGGGGAGGGATTCCTGGGTCGTAGGGTAGTTCTGTTTTCACCTTTCTGAGGACCCTCCACCCCGTTCCAGAGCGGCTGCCCCAGTTTGCACCCCGGCCAGCCGTGCACGGGGGTTCCCCTTTCTCCGCATCCTCGCCGGTGCCTGTTGTTTGTCGCGTTGTTGATTTTAGCCACTGTGGCGGGCGTGGGCGGTGTCGCGTGGTGGTTCGTGGTTGTGACGTGTATCTCCCCGAGGATCAGTGATGTTGAGCGTCTTTTCGTGCGTCTGGGTGTCTTGGGAGAAGTGTCTACTGAAGACGTGAGCCCCTGGGAAGGTGGAGTTGTCTTGTAGTTGTTACAGGGACGTGGTTTTGCGCTCTGCCCGCCCCCTCCCCCATCCTCTGGGAAGGAGGGGCTCGTCCTGGGCTGAGCTGAACCTCAGCGGCCAGACTGGACGGGGTGAAGCAGGATGAAGTTCTGCAGGGCTTCCTCCAGCTCCCTGCTCTGGGCAGTTCTGGGAGCATTTTTGTTAGTCAGTCGAGGGCGATCCCAGCCGCGGTTTGGGTCAGGCCAAGTGTCTGAGCGCTTAGTGCCTGTGAAGGGATTTGCAGAGGGCTCTTCCTGTACTGACCAGAACCTTAGTGACCTCAGGCTCTCACGGTGCGGGGGACACGGGTGCGAGCTGCCCGCCAGAGGTGGGGGGGCCCCGACCTCCCCTGCAAGGCGGCATCTTCGCTCAGGGAAAGTGGCTGACTCTTTCAGGGGTGTGGGGGCGTCGGGGGCAGAGGTGGGGGGCTCTTCCGTGCATCTTCAGGGCTTAAAGTCCAGGAGACGCCCGCAGGCATCTCACGATGGTCTCAGAGGGGCCACACTGCGTGGGCCTGTGGGATTCTGGGGACACTTCCACGTCCTCAAGTTCGGTACTTGCTACTTCCTCTGTATTTGTTCCTAGGTATCATCAGAAAACCCCCAATTTTTTGTCTTTGGGCTGTGCCTTGTTTTAGGGCGGACTAGGAAAGGGGTGGCTGTGTGGGCCATGCCTCCAGCCTCAGCGGGCCGGTGGGGACGGGGGTGGTCTGAAGGGACACAGCGGGTGAGGGGCCCTGCAGGGGAGCCTGGTCGGTTTCTCACCCTGGAAGTCAGGCTCCAAGGTGACTTAGATGGGTCAGAATTGAGGAGGCAAAGTAAGTTTGAGGTTGAGGAGAAGAAACGTGAGCCCCCTACGTTTGGGTCTTAAATCCCAAGCGCACGCATGCGGGATGAGGGGACTCGGCGCGTGGCTCTCGGCGTGACGGGGCCGTCACGGGGTGGACGCAGGTGAGAGGAGGGCCGTTCGGACCAAGGGAGGCCAAGACCCCCAGTCCTGCCAGGGGGTCACACGTCCACGGCGTGAGGTCGCCACGTGACGAGGCGCGTGAACGTGGGCACCAGAGTTTACCGAGGGGACGACGGGGTCAGCGAGAGCCTGGGGATGACGTTTTGCGGGCAGCGGTCGAAGAGGCCGGGGGTGGGCCGGGATCTGGCTCCGCCTTGTCGGGGGCCCGTGAGGGTGGACGTTCCCCTCCTCGTGCGGCCCTAACAGGTGACCACACAGCTCGTGGTCCGGAACCATGTGAACTCGCCTTGTGGTTCCAGAGGCCCCACGTGTCGGCAGGCCAAAATCAAGGTGTGGGCAGGGCGGCCCCAGTGTTTTCCGGCTCGCGGGGGCTCTCGCGAGCTCTCGTGGGGTCCCGGCCCCGTTCTGCCTGCGGGGCGGCCCCCTCCCCGCTGACCTCGGCCTGAGCGGGCCCCTCTCCTCCAGCCCTCGCTTCCCGCGTGGCGACGCCGGGCCCTCCCGGACAGTCAGACGGTCTCCGCTCCGCCAGCTTCCGAGTGTAATCACACCAGCTAAGTAGAAAGCCATACTCCTGGGCGCCGGGGGATTAGGCCGCGGGCCTCTGGGGGCGGGTGGTGGTATCGTTCTGCCTCTCACAGACAGCAGCTGTCAGCTGTGCTTTTGTTTTCCGGTGTGGCTTCCAAAGCAGAACCCGGGCTGGTGGCTGTGATCACGGGCCGGGAGGCGTTGCGATCTGGGCCAGAGCCCTTGTGTCCCACAGTCTGACCTCGTACGGCAAGGGAGGGGGCTCAGGAGGACGTGGTCCCGCTCCCCCGGGGTCACTCGGGCACAGGACGCGTTTTGCCCGGGAGGGTGGTTCAGCGGGGCTTCCTGTGCTGGGTGAGATGTCGGACCCGGCGGCATAGATGTTCCCAACTGTAAGACCGTTACTTTTACGGGGGCCGTTTGGGGACGTCGTCCTGTTTGGCTCACAGTTGAGACCAGACCAGCTTGTGTCACACACAGGACGAGACCCAGGCGCGGCCAGCCAGCCGGGCTGCGGTGCCCAGGTCAGCGCCTGCCCGAGCGGCCCGGGGCCGGGAACCGAGAGGATGCTTGGCGTTTGTCTGCGTGGTGGGGATGGGATTGTACGGTCACCACGTTGGGGGAAAAGCGTGATGCTCTCGGTTTCTGGAACTGGGTTTAGTTTCTGAGTCCGGGCGCCAGGCCGAGGAGTGAGCTCATTTCTAACGGCGGGTTTCCCTGCCTGTCTGCTCACAGGGGCCGCTGCCCAGCCTCCGCCCGACTCTTCAACCTGGGCATGCTGAGAACCTGGCTCCCCCCAGGACCCTTGCCCACGCCTCCTTGGGCCTGCAGTCCCAGCCCCAGACCCCCTGTTCCCTGTCACTCCTTCTCTGGGCCCAGGGCAGGGGCGGGGACCCCGAGGCCCCTCTTCCCTCTGCCGTCCCTCCCGGGGTGGGAGCCTTCCCACCTGGATCGGGTGCGGGTGGGCAGCCAGTGGGTCATTGCTGCCCACCTTTACCCCCTTTCAGTGCTCATGCCCTGTCACCATCTCAGGAGCCCAGAGGGAAACCGTGCCTCAGCGGTCCCCGCAGCTCTCACACCTAAATGGGGGTGCCGGGGGACTGCGGGGCCGGCTACCCTGCCGGAGGCCCCAGGCACCCCCCTTCCTGCCCCCAGCGGCTTGAAAGCAGCCGGCGCCAACAGATGGCGGTGGCTTCTCTGTGTCCCGTGCCCCCGAGGGCATGCCCCCTTGAAATGTCACCGATAAGCCGTAGCCACTCGGAACAGCTTTGCCGTGGGTGTGCTTTACAGTCTTTCCCTGGGGTGGTTCGTGACACATTTGCAGTGAGTGTCACTGTCTCCACAGCGGGGGCCACAGGGCCCCTAGCATCCCGCGTGGCCGCTGCGGTGGACGCTGTGGGGGCTCGGAGGTCTGTCCCCGGCTGCTGGGCGGCCTGCAGACAGAGCGTTCCTGGCCCTGCCCTTCTAGGGCAGGCCCCCCAAGAGCCGGCCCCCCAAGAGGGCCTCACCCAGGAGCCCGCCGCCTTTCTGGGGCTGTCAGGAGCCCTGCAGCCATGGGCGGGCCGAGCCAGCCCGGGGTTGGGGTGTGGCTAGGGGGCGGGAGCGGGTGCAGCCACCTCTGTCTGCAGGCTTCCTGTCCTAAGGGCAGCTTCAGCGTGCCCGGACCCAGGCTGCGCTGGTGCAGATGTCAGCGTGCCCCTGTCCCGTCGCCCCGGACGCGTGGAAGTCCTTCCAGCTGAGGGCATCGCGGAGGGTGGCCCTGTCTGCGGGGGCCGCACAGAGCGGGCGTGACCCCCAACAACCTTGGGCGGTGCTCCACGTGTAGAAACCATCAATGCTTTGTTCTCTTTGACCCTGACCATAACCTCCAGGGCAAGATCGTGACCCTTGTCTTATCTCTAAGATGCCCACAGAGCAGATAGTTCCAGGACTTACCCAAGTTTCCCTGGAAAAGGGCTTGGTCAGGGTTTGAACTTGGATCGGCCCAGTTCGGAAACCCACACTGATGCCACCGCCCAGACGGGTGGTTCTCGAACAGGGTCCCACGCCCAGAGTGAGCTGGATGGGGTGGCTGGGGTGGCTGTAGGCAGAAGGTGGCATGACATCTAGCTCTGCCGGCTGGTTCATGCTCCTGGAAGATTCTCTCGTTCTGGGATGAGGTCTCCGGCAGGCCCTCAGCTTCTGGGTGCACTCTTAGGGATTAGTAGGTGTCCTGCCCGCCCGTTAATAAAAAGTCTCTTCTCTGTATTGTCAGTTTTCGTCTCCTGCCCAGTTCCAAACAACTTCATCTTTCCCGTCACCTTCTAGCTGGGATGTCCCTCGGGCTGGGACAGCTGACACAGGGACCAGAGGGCAGGGCCACCTCCTGTCCACTGCTGGGGGTGGGGGGAGTCGCTGCCTGGGGCTGGCGCCTCGACGGGGGCTACGTCCAGGCTGGTCCTTTCTCTCCTGGGCCCCCGATGGCAGTTCCCTGCTTCCCCGGTCCCCTGAGCCCTGGCTTCCCGCCGTCCACCCCGCAGACTCTGACGGAATCCTGTCACCCCCTGTGCCCCGTTGTTCCGGGGTGAGTGCCCGCATCACCCAGAGGGCACCCAGCTTTCCAGCCCCACACCGGATGGTCATAACCGAGGCCTCCAGGCGCGGAAGGGACAGGCGTGCCACCCTGGGAGTATCGTAAGCGGGGTGGGACTTGGCTGGACCGGGGTGGGTGCCGTGGATGCCGCCGACCCCTCCTCCTGGTCTGGGGCCTGCAGCTCTCCCTCTGCCTGTTCAGGAAGCGGCTCAGGGGCCGGATGAGTTGTCTCCCTGGGTCCTAGATTCAGGGGACACCATCCAGCACTTTGCGGAAGCAGCTGCGGGGGCCCCGGGAATAGGGCCAGGCACGGAGGGGCGGACGGGGCCGAGGATCCCTGCCTGAGGGTCTGAAGACCTTGGCTTGGGCCCCAGCTCTGTCTCTGACTTCCTGCATGACCTTGGAGAGTCCCTTCTCTTCGCGGAGCCTCGGTTTCCTCATCCGCAGATTGGGGGTGAACATCCCTGCTCGGGTGGTCCAGCAGGGCTCTTGTGGGGACCAGGGGGGATACTGGCACAGGCGAGGCGTTAGTGTTCTCCTTAGTGAGTAGCCGCGGGACTCGGACAGGTCGGTTCTCCCCTCCGCTCCTTGGCTTCTGTGTCTGTGAAATGGGCGTACTAAAACCTTTCTCGTGGGTTTGTCGTGCGGCCCAAAGGACCCCGTAGCTGCGGCTGGCCAAAACTGTCTCCGATGAGTGTGGCAGCGCGGCAACTTGGTCGAATCAGCAGGAGCGTGTGGAACCTCCAGAGCGCCCGACCTTTGATCTGACTTGGTTCCAAAACGCCGAGTCTCCGTGTCTGTTCAACGTAGAGGCGCCCCTTGGGTCAGGTGTTCGTGTCAGGACCACACAGCTCTGGCCAGGCGGCAGAGACTTGCAGAGACACGGCCGCTGAGAGCCCACCCCTGTGGGCGGGTAGGCAGGCTATGTGCCCCTCATAACGTGGAGCTCTGTGTGTGCCGGTGTCCCGTGGCCCTCAAGGGTCCGTGACTGCTGTCCTGGAGAGAGGAAGGGCCCCCGTTATTCCTCTCCAGGGGTTACCTGATGGCAGAGTTGTGGGGGGGCCTTAGCTGTCAGGACCTTAGGTGGCCTTTCACTTACCCACCCACCCGTCCATCCACCCGTCCATATATCCATCCATCTATATATCCATTCAGCCACCCACCCACCCATCATCCCTCCGTATATCCACCCGTCAGTAACCTATCCATCCGTATATCCATCCGCCCATCCACGCAAGCACATATCCATCCGTCATTATACCTATCCACCCATCCATCCATCCGAATTACCCCAGAAGTTAGCGGCCTGAACAATAAACGGGTGTCTTCCCACGCGGTTTCCGCGGGAGGGGGCCTGGGGGCCGCTCTCCGGCTTGGCTTGGCTCAGTCTCCCTTGGAGTTCTGGTCAGGGTGTGCAGGACCGCAGTCATCTGTCCGTCCGCAGCACGGAGGCTTCTCGGCGGAGATGCTGAGTGTCCTCCGGAGGCGGCCGCGGGCTCCCCCCAGAGGGCAGAGCCGTCCTGGAGGGTGCACGTGCCGTGGCCACGTTCTGTTGGTTGCAGCCGGCCACCAAGTCCAGCCACACTCAGCAGGGGCGGTGAGCCCCGCCTCTCAGAGGCAGGGGCATCACAACTTTTGTGGGTGGATTTTGCACCCATCACCGAGGCACTGGGAGTTTCTGCCACTCTCTCAGCTTCTCCTTCTGCTGGGAAAACTCTGTGTCTCAGGACTGATCCCCTCCCTGGACGCCAGACCCTTTGGTGGTGGGGGGGGTGGGTGGGTGGCGGTGTGTGCTGTGGTTGTCAAGGGCAACGGTGACAGGCACTGTCGATTCTGAAATCGGCCTGCTGGTTCCTGCAGCATAGGTGGTGGGAACTGCCTGTCGCACGGGGGCAGGTCCGGAGTCGGGGCCGGCTGAGGGGTGGGGCGGAGTTTGGTCTAAGGAGCAGAGCTGGGGTGGGGTGGGGTGGGGTGGGGTCTGTTCTAAGGGGGCAGGTCTGGAGGCGGGGCCGGCTGAGGTGGGGGCGGGGTTTGGCCTAAGGGGGCCTGTCTGGAGGCGGGGCCCGCTGAGGTGGGGGCGGGGTTTGGTCTAAGGGGGCAGGTATGGAGGCAGGCCCGGCTGAGGTGGGGGGGGTTGGGGCAGGCCTGGGGGCGGGGCCATCTGAGGTGGGGGGGCGGGGTTTGGTCTAAGGGGGCAGGTATGGAGGCAGGCCCGGCTGAGGTGGGGGGGGCGTGGGGCAGGCCTGGAGGCGGGGCCATCTGAGGTGGGGGGCGGGGTTTGGTCTAAGGGGGCAGGTATGGAGGCAGGCCCGGCTGAGGTGGGGGGGGGTGGGGCAGGCCTGGAGGCGGGGCCAGCTGAGGTGGGGGGGGCGGGGTTTGGTCTAAGGAGCAGAGCTGGGGTGGGGTGGGGTCTGTTCTAAGGGGGCAGGTCTGGAGGCGGGGCCGGCTGAGGGGTGGGGCGGAGTTTGGTCTAAGGAGCAGAGCTGGGGTGGGGTGGGGTGGGGTCTGTTCTAAGGGGGCAGGTCTGGAGGCGGGGCCGGCTGAGGGGTGGGGCGGAGTTTGGTCTAAGGGGGCAGGTATGGAGGCAGGCCCGGCTGAGGTGGGGGGGTGGGGCAGGCCTGGAGGCGGGGCCAGCTGAGGTGGGGGGGCGGGGTTTGGTCTAAGGTTTAGGGTCTGGAGGCAGGGCTGGCTGGGATGGGGGGCAGGTCTGGAGGCAGGGCGGGCTGAGGCGCAGGGGGAGGGGTTTGGTGTAAGGCCCCAGAAGGGCGCAAGAAGGTGGAATGCAGAGTGCTGGGTGGCTGATGGGCCGTGGGCCGAGAGGGAGCCATCCAGAGAGCCCCAGCAGCAGTCACCTGGTGGTGTGGCTCTCACCCCCAGGGCGGCCTGCCCTCAGAACAGCGGGGAGTAAAGCGTGCCCAGACCGACCAGAAGAGTCTGCACGCGAAGGCCTCAGGCTGCGGCTGCTGGAGGAGGGCTGGGTTGTGGGATCTCCTGCTGAGAGCCTGCTGAGAGCCCAGATGGTGTGCTCCGGAATTGATCCATTCCTTGCTTCCTTCAACCAGCTAGTGCATGTTGAAGACCTGCTGTGTGCTGGGCACTTTGCTACGCCTTGGGTATACGGGGATGAACGAGACGGAACACAGCCTTTGGGGGTTGAGAGCCCGGGACCTGGGGAGAGGCAAAAAACGGGACACGGGACACGGGGCTCAACTGCCCTGTCTGCGCCCCAGGGGTGGCGGTTTCTCCAAACTCCTCCTCCAGGAAGTCTGCCGGGACCTGCCTGGCGCCACGTGCAGGCTCAACTGCGTCCTCCCCACCCCCACTCGCCCCCTGTGTGCGTCAGCCTTGTCCCCGTCCGTCCCTGTGACACTGACCCTTCACTTGAGGACACAGGTGTTTGCAGGTAAAAGCCGCCTAGAGAGGAACCCGGGAGGACCGGGCCCTCAGAAGTGGCCTTTTCCAGCATCAGGGCCAAGGGTGACCTCGGTGCCTGCAGGTGGGACCTTCACACTCCCAGCAGCGACCGCCCTGGCTTCTGTAGCAAAATCCAGTTTCCCATCAGAACGTTTGAGCGTCACGGTCTCCATCTCGAATTTCCGTCCCTGTGGGTCTTCACGCTGGTCGACAGCACCCCCGGTCCCTGGGACGGCCGGTCCGTCAGCTCTCCTTCCCGGGGCTGAGTGTGGCAGAGATCCTTGTAGAAAAGAAAACTTGTTCTCAGCTTTATCAGCGGAACGCGCATGCAAATCCCCCCCGGTAGACTCCTGTCATCGGCCAGGAACTTTTACTGTGAGGGGTTGCCCTTTCCTCTAGCAACGTACGAGCCAGTAGGAGTGTGTTCTGAGGTTTGGTGAAGACTGGTCAGACCGGGTCAAGAGGTCAGGGGAGACGTCACCCCAGGTCGTCCCTGGCTGAGCGAAGCGAGGGCTGTTCTGCCACCACGGTCTCGGAGCCAGGACGCCTGAGGCTCAGGAGGGTCAGGACCCGCCCGCTGCCCGTGGCTGGACGGCCTGCCAACCTCCGGCTCGGTCACCATCCCCGCAGCCCAGGCCGACCACCGCCCCTTTCCTTCCTCTGCCTCTGTGTCACCCCGCAGGTGACCTGTCACAGAGCCCAGGCACCCCTCCGGCCCCGCCCGGTCTCCGCGAGGAGTCTGCCAGTCATGGCGGGAGCAGGCCTTTCCTTGGCCCCCGAGGGCGGCTCTCCTCAGGAGGCTCCGTGGAGCAGGGCTTGCGCCCGCTTTGGGTGCGTGCTGAGTCGGCTGGGATTTGTAAGCCGGGGACTTGTACGCCGTTCCCAGTACGGGGTCCTGGGCAAACGGCCTCTCTCTGGAAACGGCTGTCTGCTCACCATCTGCCAACCACTGCCAGGCTGGGCCCTCCCTGGTCAGCCTGTAGACTGGGTGGCCTTGGGGCGGGAAGCATCCTGCAACCCGTCGGAGCCCACAGCTCTCCTGGCATAAGAGGGAGACTGAGGGCCAGGGAGGGGCGGCCCCCGGTGCAGGGCCGTCTGGATGGGGCATCTGTCCAGTGGGCGGTTGTGCTCTGGAAAGTAAATGTCTGCGGGGCACCACGAGGCCCGGGGGCTGGACCGGGGCCGGTGTCAGACGGGCTCCCGGCCTCCCAGACGCCGCGTCCTGATGCCCTAAACCTGTGAATCTGCAACCTCAGATGCGGTTGAATTGAGGTTCTTGATGCGGGGAGATTATCCGGAATTGTTTGGACGGGCCCCAGGTTATCCCAAGGATCTTCCCTACTGGAGGCTGGAGGGTGTGTGTCAGAGAAGGTGTGATAAGGGAAACAGAGATGTGTGTGTGTGTGTGTGTGTGTGTGTGTGTGTGCCCGTGTGCATGTGTGTGTACGTGTGCACCTGTGTGTGTGCGCAGACACATGAGTAAGACGGAGACCAGGAGAGAGGGAATGAGACGTGGAGATTCTCCGCGGCTGCCTCGATGGCAGAGGCGGCCTGGGGGCCAAGGGCGTGGGTGCGTCTGGGCCCTGGGAAGGAGCACAGCAGCTGACGGCCTGATCTCAGACCCTGTGGCTCCAAACCGGGTGAGAAGTTGCTGTGGCTTCTGGTCACCGGGCGGGTGACGTGTTGTGGCAGCCGCAGGAGACAGCACGAGGTACGAACCCCAGCTCTGAGCGTGAGGGGGACCGGGGGCCTTATGCGGTGGGTCCCGGTGGTGATGGTGACGGTGACCTGGGCTCTTCAGGCTGCAGGTGCGCATAGCAGTTTTCTCGGTGCCCAAAAGATGGGCTCCTATACGTTTTGGGTAACCAAATCAACCAATAAGTTAAAGAATAAAAACAGCTAAAAAAAAAAAAATTAAGTGTATCTTTTGGCACATAAGGGAACTTGAAAAATCTCCAAGCAAAAGTTTTCATTCGAATGCCACCGTTCAGTCTGACTATTTAAAAATATCTTCCCACTGTGCGTGTCCAGATTCGGTCTCTTGGAATGAGAAGCAGATAAGAAAATTAAACAAACAACCGCGTCCCTCAGCGCCTGACAACTCTCATTGGCCTGTCATCCAGACGGGTCTGATGCGGCCCTTTCCCTCTTGGACAGAATTTCCGTGATCACCGGGGGAAATGCTCTCGGGGTCTGCCCCGGCCTGGACCCGAGGGCGGCCCTTCTGCGTTAACCGCCCGCGTGCCCCCCGCGCCGGAGTCCCAGCTCCCAGAGGACCGCTCTGGCTCTTGGGCCTCCCGCCTGCTGCGGTCACCCGCGCTCAGCGTGCGCTCCGGGGAAAGCGCGTCCGGTAGGCGGCTGTGGCGGCAGAGGACCTGCCGGTGACGTTCTTGGGACTGTGGTCCCCTGGCTCGTCCAGGCGGTGTCTGGAATCGGAGCAGAAGGTGATCTTGGGCATAAGGTGAGCCAAGGGGGAAGGGCTGGGGCACTGCCGCGTGAGCTCCCACGTGGGCCTGATCGCACACGGTTCCACGGCTCGGTGCTCAGTATTGAGCACTTCCTGTATGCGAGGCCTGGGGCTTGGCACCGGCACGGCCTTCAAGGAGGGCGTCGTGTGGAGAAAGAAGGCGGGTTGTGGGAGCCACGCAGACAGGTGTGTCACAGGGGGGGACGCCGGCTCTGGTTCCTGGGGAGGACCCGGGCTTTCCCACTCGGCGCAGGAGGATGGGGGGGGGGGGACACTGTTGTCCGGTGGCTTCGGTGCCACGGGCTGGGCTACTCCTGTAGCACGTCTGCCTTTCTGTTTTCTCGCCGCGGAGACCGTGCGTCCCCAGGGACGAGGACTCTGTCTTCTGCCCCTTCTCTCCTCTGGCAGGCTGACAGGACCCGGACGGAGAGCCTGGTCTTCCCCCTCTGTCCCTGGTTCCCAGGGCCGGGCCCTGACATCCAGGGAGGAGCTTCCCTTTGCGTGGGGCTGACGGTTCATGCTCCGGGGCGCTCCCGGGTGCTGGGGTGGAGGCCTTCTTCCCCTCTCTTCCCTCCCTGCTTTGAGGCCAGCATCCTCGCACACCGGGCACCCGGGGTGCCTTTTGGATCATTTCAGTTGGGGGCCGTGGCTTCCCTGAAGTGGCCGAGGGGCAGCGCCCTGGAGCCAGCGAGGCCGTGTTCCCTCAGACGTCTATGCCGCGCCCCCCAGATCGCGCGCACCGCCGTGGCCCAGGAGGCGTACGTGGCCTCTCTGCGCTTCCGTGAGACCCCGTGTCACGGCTGCAGAAGGATGAATCATGCCGCAGCCAAGGGGGACCTGGGAGAACGTCACAGTCACCGGGACGGCTGCCCACGGCCTCCAGCCTCCCGTGACCCCCCTGCTTTCCTCTCCCTGGTGTGGCAGGAGGAGCTCAGACACGCAGGGACATTGCCGGGCTCCGGGTCAGGGCCCGAGAAGGCAGCGTCCTCTTAAGTCACAGAGCCGTCCTGGTCCCCGCCACATGCAGGGCAAGCTCTAGGTCCCCAGTCCCGGCAACAGAGACGCCTTTGTTCTGGGACCAACCTCTCGCTGCCGCCCGCCGCTGACCTCTGCCCCGTCCCTGCGTTCCAGGTGCTGCACGTGCCGTCCCACGTCTGCACCACTGTCGGCAGCCTTAAGTCTCGTGTGCACGGGAGACCCCTGATTGTCCCCCAGGACCCTCCTCCAGGCGGGGCTGCGGCTGCCGCCTGGGCTCGTCCTGAGTGAGGACACCCTGCATCATGTCCCTGCTGCTCTGCTCCGTCCTGGAGGATGGGGACCCGTCACGTCCTATTCTCAGTTCTCGGTCCTGGCACGGGGACGCTCGCCAGGAATCCCTGGGACACGGGGCTGAGCTGGGGTTTCTGAGACCATGTCTGGTACATGGCTCCTGTGTCCCTCAGCCGAGCTCAGGCCTGGAAGGGAGGGGACAGGGTGGGGCAGGACTGTCGGACGAGGCTGACGGAGGCCAGCGGAGGGGCTCCTGGCTTAGCTGCGTCTCGAGAGGGCTTGTGAGGACCCCGCCCCAGGCCAGACCTTGGGGCCACTCGCCCGAGAGGAGAGCTTTTGTCTGGTGGCCAAGTCCTTACTGGCAGGGTCCACGACTTGGAGAGAGCCAGAGACCAGTGGAGAAGGCTGACGGGGGAAAACAAAAGGACCTCTAACCCTGACTTTCTGTCACATGACAGTTTCCAGGGAGGTGGGTGCCTGGTCCGGGTCTCAGTGCTGACCCGAGACTGGCTCCCTCACACCAGCCCCTGCCCGGCCCCGGGGCGCTCGGGGTGGGGTTCCCCTGCTTGGGCAGAAGCCTCGGAGGGGACCTGGGAGACATAAGGTGGGGTCTGCTGGGCTGCGCTTCTCTGGGCTGATAAATAGTTGTCCCCGGCCAGCGTGGCTGAAGAGTCATCAAACCACATAATTCAGAAATCACGCTCCTTAAAAACTCCCCATTTAACGTGCGGTAGAAAACGCTAATCCAGCACACAAGGTGGTGTTTTATTTTTCTAGCCGGGGAACATTTTCTTCAGTCACATAACGACCGTCCTTGACCTAATGGTGAAGGGCTGTGAATTTAAAGCAGCCTGGGACTCAAGGAGCGTTCTCTGTTGTGTGGGGGCACTGGCCACGCGGGGATGGCGGGGCAGCTGCTTCCTGGCCGGGCCGTGTCTTCATCGAATTAACTGCTTGCAAAGACCGGAATTTACCAAATGACACTTTAGTGAGTAATTCTTGTTCACACAAACGGCCGAAATTAAACCTCTGTGCCCGTGCTGGGCGGGCTGTCACCCGGGCCGACGACGCGTCAGGGCCGCGCCCCGGAGTCAGGCGGAGCCAGGGTGCCGCGCGTGGGGGGCGGGGGGGCCCCCGCTCTGGAATCAGGAAGGTCACCGTTCAATCCCCAGCTTTCCCGCTCCCTGTCAGGGAGGCCCGGGGCGTGTCACTTGCGCCCCCCAGCCTCAGTCTCCCCATGTGTGAAACGGGCCCGTGGGTGGTGTCCATGGAAGCGTTTGGTTCCCTGCGAAGGTGCAGGTGGGTGTTGGCCAGCCCCCGCCTGAGGGGGCTGGGCCGGACCAGCCCGGGAAGAAGAATTATGGTGACTCGGGAACGAGAAAAGAAGCCGTCCCCCGGCACCTGCCTTTCGCAAAGGTTGGAGTCGGTGGCACGGACAGGACTCAGCACCCAGGGCACCTCTGAAGATCGGCTCCACTGGACGCGGCCACACAGCCACTTAATCCACGGGGTCCACGGTCGGTCGGGCTGGTTGCTGGGATGCCGAAGCCGTAGGTGAAACACACAAGCTTTGGCGGCCCTGCCCTTGTGAGGCCGAGGAAACGGCGATAAGAAACGGGGTTTTCTGACCCCTGGGCGGCCCCGTGTGGCAGGTGAGACAAGTGGCGAAGACAGTCCCCTCCCCACCTCCCCTCAGCTCTGGGCTGGCCACATGCCTTCCTGGGGTGTTGACAGACCGTGCACGAGCAGGGACTCTGGAAACACGTTCGGTCTGCTCTCTCGCCATGAGACGCTTCCCCTGTACCCCGGGCTCGGAAATAAACACAGAAAGAATGGACCAGAGCCCAGCTCGGTGGCGAGGACCCAATTCTGCGCAGAGCGGCCCGGCCCGGCCTGGGCAGCCCCAGCTGACCTGCAGATATGCGGACAGGACCCCCGAGAGGTTTCTGGCGGGTTGTTACACAGTGGGGCCCGACTGATGCAAGGTGCTTCCATAGGCATTGGCTCACCCAGTCTGGGCATAACTTCAGTAATTCTAATTCTCTTTTCCACATGAGGAAACGGGGGCTCAGGGAGAAGAAGTGGGTTCTCGAGGTCACAGCTGGTCAGAGAGAGAACTCGGCGTGCGGCTGGGTGTCCCTTCCCTCGTCTGTCAGTGGCTTCTGCACAGGGCACCGGGGGCTGGGGCCCTGGGACCCAAGGCGGGGGGGATGTGTGTCCGCGGGGCTGGCTGGGCTCCACCACCTCCCGGGCGCAGCCAGCGACCGGCCCGTGGCTCGCAGCGCGGCGTTTCCTGTGATCCGGGTTGGTGCCAGGCTGGCCCTGGGCGGAGGCGGGGGGCCGTCTTTCACGCACGTGTTTAGCGGGCGGCCGCGCCAGCGACTAAGCGGTACAGCGCTCGTAACGGTGTCGTCCCACAGCGGTGTCATTCGTGTTGTCAGAATGGTGTGATGTCCCACGCGGCGTGGGCCTTCAGAAATGCACGTCCGGTGCCGTGTGAGGCCAGAGCGGGCGTGCCCAGGTCCCGGCTCTGGAAACACGTGGGATTGTTGGTTCCCACTTGAGAAGATGGGAGGGAGTGCGCCATGGGGCCGACGCACGGGCGTGCGCCGGGCCGCCTGCGATGGCTCGTTCGCCGAGCCGGCTGGCGTCAGGCGTCCTGGCCCTGCAGTGGCAGGGTAGGGGGGCCACCGCAGAAGTGCTCTCGCCGGGCTCCCCGCTCCCTGTAGGAACAGCCCTGCGGGCTTGGCAGAGGCGCCCCCTCCCTGCGGCTCAGGCCACCAGCGGTCAGCGCCCTGACGCGGCACGCGTTTCTAGCTCTGCCTCCTCCAAGTCGACCTCCGCACGGTGGCCACTTGGGGGTCTCAGGCCAGACACTACACTGACCCTCCCCTGCGTTCTGCTCTGGGCGCTGAGACGGAGGCTCGAGCCCCTGCCCTGGCCTGCGGTGTGGTCAGGGCTCAGCCGGGAACACAGAACCTGTGCCGGAGGGATGTTCCCCGGGGCCTCACTGCAGGGAAGGAGCCCGAGTCCCTGAGACGGCAGCGGGAAGGTGAGGTGACCCAGGGCAGTGGCTGCAGGGACCCGGGAAGCAGGGCCGCCCACGGGCCGGAGCCTGAGGGGAAGCACACACTCGGCCTCCCTCTCCCCTTCCGACTCCTCGAGCCGGAAGTGAGCTGGGGCGTGCGTCCGTGGAGGGACGCGTACATGGGGGTCGTGCAGGCGCGTGCTGCTGCCGTGGGGCTGGAAGCCGGTCTGCGTGTCCATCGCCAGGAAGGTGGTACACCGCTTATATGTTCACCCGCTAGACGGGTGCTCAGCAGCTCGACTGTGTGCGGACCCTAAGCGCCGGCGGGGACGATGGGCTCGTCGCTGGCCGTGTGCCGTGGCACCTGTGCCCAAGCTTGCCCTGCTGCGCGTGGCGGGGCCGACCCCGGCTTCCCCGCGCCCGGCGTCCGGCTGCGGGGGCCACTGCAGGGACACCTGCGGTCTCGTTGAGCAGGTGGAGGCCCGCGCCGTGGAGAGGCCGCCACGGGTTCAGGGAGCCGTGCCCTGCGCCCACGCCGGCCGGCCGGCCCTCTGTGCACGTCTGGCCTGACCACGGAAGGCCACGGAGCCCTGGAGGCTCGCGAGCGATTCTTTGTCCCGTGTGAGCGCTGGGTTCGTCGTCACCTTTTCCTCTTCCTTCTCCCTCATTTTGCCCAAGTGCCTCCTCGGGAAGCTTCCTCAGAGGAGACGCGGGGCGGTGGAGGTGTGCGGGGCCCGTGCGGGAGCGGCTCCGCGCTCCGGGCCACGGCGAGCTCCGGTCTCGTGTCTGCCTCCCGCGGGAGGCGGCGCTTGGCCCCGCTGTCCTGTGAATCTCCGGGCTCGGGGCACACGGGGAGCGGAACACCGGCACGTGGCTCCAGACCCCGCGGTGGCCCTCTGTTTCTGAGCGCAGGGACGGCAGCCTGTCCCCGGGGCGTCCCGGGCTCCGCGGCGTGAGCACTGCCTGCTCTGTGCGCCGTGTCCCCAGCCCGCGGCTGTCCTGGGACCCTCCTCTGCCTCCGCCTCCCCGTCTGGGCTGCGTGGAGGGGGCACACCGAGGCGGGGGCCGCAGCTGGGAGGGAGGGGGTCACGTCTCACGGGGATCTCGTGTCTTTGCACCACGTCGTAACGCCCGAGTGTCCGTCACCTGAGCGTCTGGGGGTGACTCTGCAGGAACACTGTCCTGTGAGCCCCTCCCCCACTGCCCCCAGAGGGCAGCCCTCGGGGTGGAGGGTGGAGCTTGGGGGGGGTCACAGGGCCTGGAAGACAGAGACGAGATTAGGGTGCCGGGCTCTAGGGGGCTGGCGGGCTGAGGGGACCCTCCCCACGGAGGACCGGGGAGACTCTGCGTGGGCTCCATGAGCACTGCTGTGTCCCGTCGCTGAGGAGGGCGGGACAGGCACGCAGAACCAGCAGCTGAAGGGCAGCGAGCTGTGGGGGCCGAGCTCTGGGTTGGGGTCCCAGCGGGGCCCCCCAGCATCTGTGTGTCCCTGGGTGGGTCACTGTGGGCTCTCGCTCTGTCCACCGAGTCGCTCTTGTGAAAACCGTGCACACGCTGAGACTCTGGGGAGGGTCTGGGCGAGCTGGTGGTGATACTCCAGAGAGTTTTCCGTGCTGTGCACGTGCACACGGTCCTACCTGTCTCGTTGCCCCTCGCGGAGTCCTGCCGGTGATCCCGGGGCAGGACAGAAGGTCCCCCCGAGTCGAAAAAACCGAGACCCGGAGAGGTTAAGGCGCGACCAAGCCCCCGACGGAGCCGCCGAGCCGGGTCTCCGGGGTCCCCGTCTGCCCTCCCTGCCCTGTGAGCCTCTCTCCCCAACTGGTGATAGCGCCCGCCTGTTTGGAAACCCCTGGGCGTTAGGCATCCCGCAGATGCTTTGCTGCTGGCTCCACGCGGCTTCATTTCTGGAGCTAAATTCCACACCCAAGGGCACCAGCTTCTGGACGTATTTCAGCATGCCCGGGGCCTTGGTTGCCCTAATAATTCTCATGAGTAATTACAGGGCGTCCCTGTGACCGCAGAGCTCGCCCGAGGGGCCACGGGGCCGCCAGCGGCTTGAAGCGCTGCTTGAACTCAAACACGGTGGCTCGGACCTGGTGAGCAGCGTGGGATCGCCTGGCCCACTCCTTTCCCTTCCCACGTGGGGAAGGCTCAGGGCAGGGAGCGGCTTGAGAAAAGTCAGCAGCGGCAGGGGTCAGACCGGCACTCGCCCGGGATGCACCGCCCAACTCGTCGCTAGTAGGCTGTCGTGTACCACCCCTGGGGTGACTTCCACTTTGCGGTCCTCACGGGTGAAGGCAGGGCCGGCACGGGCTTTCTGTAAGGGGTGGAGTGAGTAACCCAGGCTCTTCAGGCCGTAAGATCCGGGTCGCAGCCGCCTACCTCCGCCCTTGCGGTCCGCAGACAAAACGTACGTAGATGGGCGTGGCTGTTCCAATAAAGCTTTACTTATGGAGGCCATGGGGGCCGGATTGGGTCTGCAGGCCACGGTTTGCCTGCCCCTCGTGTAAAGGTGACGTTTTTTCCAGGATCTCATCTGCTGTCCGTGGAGCATCTGAAAAGCCCTCCTTTTGCCAAAAAGCCCCCGACAGGATGGTGGCTGGCCAGTCAGGGGTGAAGGGACCTCTGCCACAAGGTCCAGAGTCGGTCTGTAAAGTGCCGGGCCGTGCCCCTCGACGGTTCCTTTATTCCGCGGCATGCTTTCCGTGTGTGTGTGCCTGGCCGGCGACAAGGAGGTTGGTGCGGGGAACAGGATGGGGCTCCTGTGTCTGCAGCCCGCTGGCCCCTGTGCCTCCCCTCTTAGACCTTGTCCCCCTGGCTGGGAGCCTCCCATTTCCCGTTTGTCCCCAGTGCTGGGCTGGGGCCCCTGGAAGGCAGCCCTCGCCTGTTGCTGCTGTGACCCTGGGCCCCAGGTGGGGCCTCGTGCCGCAAACGTGCTCAGTAAGGGGCTGTTGAGGGAACGGCCAGATGTGTGAGTCCTGGCTGGGGCGTCAGGAGCCTGGAGCCAGGGGCCAACCTTCTGGATGGAAGAGGGGGGGGCCGTGCAGAGGTGACACCTGGGGACGGAAAATCATCAGGTCTGCTGCTGAAAATGCCTTCGCCCAAAGCACCTGTTCCCCGGGTTGTGGAGGGACGAGGAGGCCCCGGTGCCATATGGACACATCAGCCAGGGACCAGGAGAGGGACCCTGGCCTGACACACCCACCCCTCCTATCCCAGCGCTCCAGAAGGAGCCGGACAGGCAGGCACACAAGTAGGAGGGGAATCTTAGCCTGTGTGGGTCCAGTCGTGTCCCTGCTCCCAATAACCTACGTGCTGGGGTCCTGACCTCAGTCTCTCAGCCTGTGACCCGATTTGGAAAGAGGTCTTGACAGATAATCGCGTTAAAATGAGGCTTTCAGGCTGGAGCCTGATCCAATATGACCAGCCTCCTTTAAAAAAAAAAAAAAAAAAAGTAATAATAATAAAGAGGAAACTGGGACAGAGGGTGCAGAGGGAAGAGGCTCCTGGGAGGGGATGGGGACAGTGCCTGCGTGCTGGGGGGAGGAGCCGGGGGAGGGGCCGGGGGAGGGGCCTGGAGCAGACCCGCCCCCTCCAGCCTCCAGAACCCGAGACGCGGAGATGCCACCGCTCTGCAGCCTACTCCGTGCAGTCCGCGGAGCTGTTCCGACGGCCCTGGGGTCCTGCACCCCGACACGGAGCCCAGACGGGGCTCTCCTTCCTCCCGCGCCCTGTTTCCGGTGTCCCCGGCTGCGTGGCGTGGTCCGTGGCTGCTCACGCGCACGTGTTACAGCTACGGAAAAGGGAAAACCTGGCGCCCGTCCCCGGCTCCCAGCCAGGAGGAAACGGCAGGTAGACCGGCCCGTCCGGAGCCAGTCACAGGAGGACGGAGCGTGTGGAGAGGTGCCCTCCGGGCTCTGGGCACCACGCGATTGAGGACCGGCAGGGGGCCTTGGCTGCGTGTCCGGCACGGAGCACAGGTTCCCGCCGCGTTCATCCTGCCGCACACGCACGGCAGGCTCCGGGTAATGAGGCCACCGGCACCGTGATCACGGAACAGGGCTGTTTGTGCCTGTTGTCTGTCTGCTTTTCTCAGTCCACAGGGCACATCCCACCGGACTCGGCCGGTGGGCAAACCCCGCCACGGAGTCACGGGGCCGCGTTCTCTCTTGGGACACGCGGCCCGACTCGGTTTTACCATTTTTCGCTATGGTTATGCAAAATGCGTGCTTCCGACGGGAAAACAACAGACGAGCTGTATTCAAGGCGGCCGACTGAACTCGTTCAATTGTCCCTCCGTTTCCACTTCATCCCAGCAAACAGCTGTGTGTTTTCACCTTCTTCCTGCTGTAAACCACTGTACTTTTCCCACCCGGTGACCGTCTTTAGCCTGACGCCTCGCGCTCTCCTTCTTGTCCTGTAGCTTTTAGCCTGGAGACCATGCAGCAGCTGTGCAGGTGGCACCCCTCCGCTGGGACCCAGCGCAGCGCCACCTGCTTCTCCAGCCCCGGCTCTGGCAGACCCTGGGGGGAAAGGGTCTCAGCTCCTCCCGGAACGGAAGCCAGAAACGGGGGCGGGGGGTCCCCACCCTTCAGGAGCCTCCGCTGCTCCTGGTTCTGTGCCCCAGGCCACGTGCGGGAGCTGCATGGAGGGCAGCTGGGGGTGTGGAGCCCAGGGGCTGGGACCCCAGCAGGGCGCTGCGGCCGTGGCTTCACAGGGTGACACGAACGGGACAGATGGCAGCTGTGTGGATGGACAGAGGGATGGGCTGTGGATGTGCCTTCTCCTCACCGGCCAAAGCTTCTCTTCTCGAACCAGGGAGCCTGGAACCCCCTTCCTTCCCGATTCACTGGCGGAGGCCCCAGCTTGGCGTGTATTTCAGTCACAGGGATATTAATTTCACTGGGTTCTCAGGCCATGATGCTCCATGAATCCTGCCTTTCCCGAGCTAATGGGGCAGC
The DNA here is from genome assembly GCF_018350155.1 of Leopardus geoffroyi. NCBI lineage: Eukaryota > Metazoa > Chordata > Mammalia > Carnivora > Felidae > Leopardus > Leopardus geoffroyi. Next base: position 851,587 of record NC_059330.1, read on the forward strand.
ATAAATAACTCCGGGCGACGCAGTCACTGGGCAGCCCCCAAGTCCAGCCGGAGTTAATCAATCCTCGGCCGACACGTCGCTGGTCAGGGGTTGTGTCCGTTTGGGGCTAATGCCATTGGAGCAGAGGCCGCTGCAGAGAGCCTGCTGCCCTCTGGTCAGAGGGAGGCGGCTCGAGAAGTTAGGGCTCTGGCCTGATATCCCCTGTGACCCAGAGACAGACGGAAGTTCAACCGGCTCCCCAAGTGAGCTGGGGCCGCTCCAACCCTCTCTCCAGGACCCCAGCCACCCTCCCTCAGCCTGAGAGGGGGTCCCCACCAACGGCTTGCCCCCCATCTCTCACCCCTGCGGCCAGTTGTTGTCCCCGTCTCTCACCCCTGTGTCAACTCTTGCCCCCATACCCCTGTGTCAACTCTTGATCCCGTCTCTCACTCCTGCGTCGACTCTTGACCCCTGTCTCTCACCCCTGTGTCAACTCTTGACCCCTGTCTCTCACCCCTGCGTCAACTCTTGACCCGTCTCTTGCCCCTGTGTCAACTCTTGACCCCTGTGTCAACTCTTGACCCCCATCTCTCACCCCTGTGTCGACTCTTGACCCCCATCTCTCACCCCTGTGTTGACTCTTGACCCCTGTCTCTCGCCCCTGCGTCAACTCTTGCCCCCGCCTCTCGCCTCTCGCTGGCTGATTCTTAGTTTTCACATCACTGGGGGGCCTGGCCCTGCCCAGCCACGGGGCTTCTTCAAAGGACTCCAGGCGTGAGCACGAGTGAGTCTTAGACCAGGGCCTGGCCCGTTGGAAGTGGTCCTGCCCTTGGGGACCTCATCTGTCCCCGTGCTTGGGAAGCACCCATGGTGCCCTGGCCTCCCACCCAGTACCCCAGGGGCGGGACTCAGGCCCATCAGGACTGTGGCTCCACCTGGGGTTCTCCGGGTCCTTGCAGGTGTCAGCCCTCAGCTCCTCAGATGCTCGCGGATGGTGGACCCCCCCCCCCACCCGCTTTGCTGCTAGATTGGGTCACTTGTCAAGTGTCTGCTAAGCCCAGTGCTGGGGGCACCCTGACGGCAGTGGAGAGAGGGTCCAGGCGCCCGGGGGCACAGGGCCCTCCTCACTGGTGTCCGATTCAGTCTACAAGCACCCTGGCCCCTCCTTGAGACCCCGTTGAGCCTGTTTCAGGGCCCGGGGAGACCGGCGGGGGGCGCCCTCCCCACGCCACCGGGGAAGCCGCTGCGGCTTGCAGGGCAGACTCGGTGTGCACGGACGCACGCCGTTAGGGTGGCGGGACCGTCTCGCGGCTGCCAGCTTATCCGGCCTCCCCGGCCTAGAGCGCTGTGCTCCCAGCCCTGCCCCTCGGCCCACTGGCCGCTCCCCACAGAGGCTGAGCTCAGGCCGCTTGCTGGGGGCGGGGGCAGCAGGGCGCCTGGGCCACCGGTCCCTCCTCCCCCCGGGCTCTGAGTGGGAGCAGGAAGTCTGTGCCTCCAACACGTATTTATTTTAGAAGTCATTGGGACAAACCCAACTCCCAGAGATCCGGGCTCAATTTATTAAGCTTAGATGATTAATTACAGGGTAATTAAATATCTGATTAAATTAATCCTAAGGTGTTTAAACATTGTTTTGCAAAGAATGTTTGCTCATTAATTGGAATAGCTAAATGCGGAATTAAGCAAGGGGGGGGGTATTGCGGAGGGACGAGTGGGCTTGTCCCTCGGAAGCTCTTCCCTGGAGTCCCCCCTCTCTGTGTCCCCATCTGCAAATCTGTGCAGGGAGGAGGGAGCCTTCAGGGAACCTGGGAAGGACTGGGGTGAGGACACGGGGTCGCGTGAATGTGCGATGAGGCGCGCCTCCGTGGGAACTGAGGAGAAGGGGCGGGGCTCCGGGAGGTCAAAGGGAAGGGATGACGTTCAAAGGAAGATGCAAAAGACCAAATGTTTGGTAACAGGTGTTTGCTGGGCTGTCCGGAAATGATGGGGCGCAGGGGACCCTGATCAGACGGGCCAGCTGGGCTCCTCCCCGTCCCCCCGCCTTGTTCAGGGTATGACGTCGTTGTCCACAGAGATAGCGCTCTTCCTGAATTTTTCTAAACTTTTAGGCAGTTTAGGTCAGCGTTTCTTTCTGAGTTTTTTGGGCCTTGGTTGTTTTCAGCTCAAAATGATCTGCACGCCGCCTTGGCCCATCTTGGGCTATTTGTTCGGGGCCCCGGCAGTGGTCTGGGCAGAGCAGAGAGTAGGGGACACTGGGTCAAGGTCAAACCTGGGTCCAGGGGCGGTGGGACGGGAGCCTGGAGGTGAGGACGTCGAGTGCAGACGGCACTCACCAGCCTTGTTGGGGGTCCTGGGGGCAGAGACGGGGTGCTAGCTGGAGGGAGGTGGATCGGGAAGTGACAGGCCGTTTTAGAACAGAAATCACGGGGCGTGTCTACACTGCCGGCAGAGATAGTGGGGCCCTGGCGAGCAGGGGCGTGTGCGGGCTCCTTTCTACCGATTGCGACCACTTCCAGGTGTATTTCTTCTGCTCTCAGGGTCCCGGGGCCTCTCACCGCCCTGGCCGGCAGCTCTCCCCGGGGGTGAGGTCACCTGTGGAGCCCCGGACCTGCCCCACCTGCTGGGGGGGCCCCGCAGGCACAGCTGCTCCGGTGACCACAGCCCATCGGAAGAGCTGTAGTCCTCGCTGGGTTCTCCCCGCTTCTGCACCGCAGGCTGTGGGACCCTGGGCCGGTCACTTCTCTAGCTCCGGGGGGCACCGGCTTCCCCCCCAGGGTGGAGCGTCTCTGCACCTGTTTTGTGAACTAGCCTCTCGACTCCACCCACAGCCCCGCCTTCCGGGCAGGTGTTCCCGCTCTTCTCCGGCCCCCACATCTGTCCCTCCCTCCTGGTCCCGTGTAGGTCCTGTCCCCCAGGGCCTCCCCCCATCCAGAACGGGGTCAGCTGGCCTTCTCCCCCGCTTCAGCCTCTCCTCACCTGGCAGGGCCCCTGGGCCCCCGGAGCAGGGCTCCACCTGTCTCCACGTGCCCCACGGGGCCTGGGGCCTGCGGGCGGGCAGAGCCGCAGACGCTCCTGGGGACAGGGCGGCCGGACCCCCCGCTAGAGTCCGGGCCGCCCCCGTTCCTCTGGCACCCGCCCACCCACCGCTCTGCTCCGCATTTGGGTCACCGAAGGGATGAGGAGGTTCGGCTTGCTTTGTGACAGTTAGACCACAATGGAGTGAGGGCAGCGCGGGATTCCCTGTCCCCTACCCAGCCTGGCAGCCCCACACGATCTCCATGCCCAGAAGCTTCAAGTGACTTAAAACAAATGCACACGTAACTCCCTTGGTTGTAGGTGTTTGAAATCTCTAGTTCGGGCTTGAAAGAAGTGGAGATTTCTTACAGGAAAGCAGTGTGATTTGGTGAAGAGAACTTCGGGTCTGGGATCATATCGGAGCTCATTTGGAAATTTCTACTCTGCCGTTTCTTAGCCGCGAGCATGTGAGGCAATGTATCCGTCCATCCGTCTGTCAAATGGGGGCATCAGCGGTAGCCCGTCCGTCTGCCCCACGGGTCGGATGTGAATTCTAGCGTGTCTGCAGGAACGTTTCGGAAATCTGTGGCCTCGGGATGGTGGGGCGAGGTGGTGACTCGGCTCGTGCCGAGCTGCCTCAGCAGCGGGAATGGCGCTTCCCAGGAGCCGTCCTGTGCTCTGCTTGGATCCCAGGGAGGAGTAACTGTTCTGGCTAATTGGAGCAGAACAAAAGTCCTCCCCCCCGCGCGGCAGAGAGCAGCCAGGGAGCGGATGGGGGCGGGCAGGTTCCGGAGGAGGCTTGGCGGCCGTCTGCAGGGGAGCCCACGGGAGGCTGGGGAGGCACCGACTGTCACCAGGGCGGCCGCAGGAGGGAGAACAAGAAGAATACCCGGGTGCAGAGTGTGGGGTTCTCCTTCCCCACTTGTACTTGGGCCTCAGTGAAATTGTAGTCAAACGCATCTTGTTTTTCTTTCCAAGCGAGATCGTTGGCAGTTAATTCTCTGGTCTTGGCAAGTTTCTTAAATCAAGAGCCACTCTTGCGGATGCTTGGTACTATTTCACCACCGTCATTGAAACCCGCTGAACCCCCACTGCCCTGAAATGCTCAGAGGCAGAAAGCGTTCTATCCGAAAACACCTTCAACTGCCCGTGTGTGCCGGCGTTGTGGCGGAAGAATTTTCCTCTGCCCTTCAGGCTTCTTCCAGCTGGTCTGAGCGTCAGAGCAACGTGAGACGGACTGACAGGAGTGAGTCGGACAAAAGTTCGATTACACGTGTGCCTCCTGCTTCTACCCGAGAGACCGAGGAAAATGGCAACTCCGGGAAATGGCCAAAGCCATCACCTTAAAAACCATCTTCGGCTAAAGACAGAAGGTTGGGGGTAGGGAGTCGGTTATGGCAGGTTGCCAGGGAAGCACAGTGAACAAGGGTGAGGCTGTCATACAGATTTGAGTCCATGCCACCTACCCCGATTAGAGTTTCCCGGGGTTTGGAGTCACCCCTTCTTCCCAGCACAGCCAGGGGGACACCCTTACAAACGGAGATTCCCTCAGACGTGGAAATGGCTCTTACAGAAGGGAAGCTTCGTGCGGGCTCTCAGAGCTGCTCTGGTGTCTGCATTTTCCTAAAAACCGGCAGCTTAAGATAATCAGTATGCCAGAGAGGCAGACCCTGGGGTGGCAGAATTTGCTCCCCTGCACTGGCCATCACACAGCTGTGGGCAGCTCTGAAGCCTTTGTGAACCAGGACGCATCTCCTCAGAGTGAAGACTCGATCAGACGACGTGGGGGCCGGGGGCGGGAGGCCTGGGGTGGGGCCCCCGCTCTGCCGCTGTGGGGAGTTCTCATGATTCGTTCAACGGGCAGGATGAAGTAAGGAGTGTGAAAGCACGCTCACAGCTACCTGGAAAATAATGCGGTAGCATTCAACCTTTTAGAACAAAGAAAAGCTTCATGGAAGGATTCTTCCACAGGGTGACACGTAAGTAAGAAATGAATCAGCACCGGTAAAGTAGCTTCAAAACGAGGAACAAAAATAAATTCCTCTTATCATCCCACTGACCATTAACGAACGGTAATTAACGAACACCCAAGCAGGTTCCTAAACAGACTTAAGGCAGTTCAACTCGATCTTGTCTGGACATTCTGGTTAATTCATTCAGGCAAGATAAAATGAACTGGGGGCAGGGAGACGATGCGGGAACCTTGGTATAGATTGTGGACAAAGGAATCGGCAAAAATCCACGAACGAGGGTTTAAGAAGCATGTGGGCTGTGCGTGAGCGTCGATGGTCTTCCTGGGTTCAAACGATAGCTAGAAGATACAAAGAAAAAATCCATTGATAACAGAAACGGGACGAGTATTGCTGACCTTGCCGCACACCGTTTGCGTCCAGCCTGGCGATGTTTGCTTGGCCCCCGCCAGTAACCGAGCTCACCCGCACCCCACGTCCCACACCCCAACCCCGACCTCGCCACGGCGGCTTGCTGTACGTGTGCATCTCGGGAGGGTGCTTCCTGCCAGTTTCCCAGGTGGCGCCCGGCCCCGCGACGTCCACTGCTCTGATGACCGGCGGGGCTACGCGTTTTCCCAGCGCTGCTGACACAGCGGGGGCCCCGCGCATGGACAGCCTGCCTGGACTTGGTGCTTATCGTCTGCGGGGTCGTTGCATCCCGCTCTTACCAACGGTAACGAGCCCTCGCTTGGCATAGCCATCGACCCTCAGTCCGCCCCGGCTGGCAGCGACCCCCACCCCCCGCGTCTCCTCCTGTCGTGCGGGAGTTTTCTCTTTGTTCTCGCTGCCATCCACCCGTGTTTCCCTCTGCGGTTTCTTGCTTTGCTTCAAAGCTGGGAGCGGTCTTTCTTCATGAGGATGATAAATATTTCATTTTGTGCTAACTTTTCTATCCTTTGTAAAAGAGATTTAGCTCTTTGAGGCATCTGCTTTGGCGTTGGGGGCGGGGGGACTAGATTAGAATTCTTCCGTGCTACCCAGTTTCCCAACATCATGCATTTTAAATTATTTTTTAATTATTATTTTATAAAGCGTTCTAACGTCGAACAGGTGAGGACTTCTGTCTTGCTCTTTTTAGCCCTCAGATGTCCTCTGAAACCGTCATCTGTTTGCTTCTCCAGAATCCACTGCGTCCAGAAAAATACCGTTGGGACCGACCCGAGGGCAGCTGTGTTTGCAAGCTAAACTAAACCGGTGACCCGTTCTCCCCACGGCTTGTGTGCTCGTCTTGGGTATATGCTCTGTTTATTCCTAAGTAACCATTGTTCGCACTGGAAGCCCTGGCGGATGCCCTCCAAGACCGGTGGGGTCCACGTCGCGGCCCCTTTCCCCCCACAGCCCCCCCCCCACAGCCCCTCCCTGGGTCGGCCCGGGCGCCCAGTTCTCGGGTCCGGGCCCCGCTTTCCTTCTGCACGCAAGTGTGCATCTACACCCCGGGTGTGCACAGCCGGGCCAGCAGCTTCCCGGGAGCCCCGGAGGCCTCTGCAGGCCCCCCCGCCTCCGCAGAACCTGGCCGTCCCCCCCACAAAATTATTGCTGCGGTTCCCCAAGCAACCCGCTCTGTCCGGGTGACCTGGCCGGGGCAGCTCAGCCACGGGGTCAGGGCCCTGAACCCCGGGGCCGGCAAGGAGCCTCCGGGCCCCACGCAGAGCCAGACTCACACCCTCCAAACCCCGGGCAGGGATGGGTGCACGGAGCCCCTGCAGGGAGCCAGGAGCGGGGGTCCCCGCCCTCAGAGTAGCTACCCCATGCCTGCAGGCACCGGGGGCTCCGGGCTGGGCTCTGAGACCCCCTCACTCCTACATTCCGGGAGCTGCGTGTGTGCACGTGTGCGTGTATGTGTGTTTGCGTGTGTGTCCGTGTGTGCTCCTGTGCACGTGTGTACATGCGTGTGCTCCTGTGCATGTGCGTACATGTGTGCACTTGTGTGCTTGGGTGCCCGTGTGTCCATGTGTGCAACTTGTGTGCATGTGCATACGCGCCGTGCTTGTGTGCAGGTGCGTGTGTGTGCGTGCACGCGTGTACCTGCGTTCCTCTTACCCTTCCCCCTTCGTGCCGCACGCAGTCCTGGTCGCGTCCTGTGTCCTGGCGTCTGTGGGGCCTGCCCTCGGGCCTCAACCATTAACTGAGCTCGTTGTCCGCAGGACCGTTCACGGGGCCCGAGGGCCCCCGGGGAGGGATCCTGCAGACAAAGGAACCACCGCCGGCCGGACGGTGCTTCACGGTGTGCGCCATGCCTCTGCACACACCTGTCTGTGCGCTTCCCTCCCACAGAGGGACGGTCTCCGCTCAAGCTGGTCTTAACCCGGAAACACACCATCCCTGCTTCCCGTGCAAAGCCCCACCTGCCAAATGCGCCCCGATCTCGCAGGTTCTCCCAAAGATGCGGGACGTGCGGGGAGAGACCGCATGCGCAGGGCGTGCTTTGCCGGCGGTGCTGCGGGAGCGGGTGTCCTGGGGTGGACCTCATCGGCTCGGGCTGAGGGACAGCCTCTCCTCACCGGGGAGGGGCTCTCCGGGGGTCTCGCCCCGAGCGGATACCCTGGCCTGCCACGTGGCACCAAGCAGCTGTGTTTCTCCCGTGCGGGACGGGGACGGGGACGTGGGGTCCAGGCTTGGTATCCCCACAGAGCGAGCTGCACGTTCAAGGGGCTCCCGCGGGTCTGCGGTGCCTGGCGAGGGGGCAGGAGAATCTCCCGGTGGGTCAGGCTCCCTCCCCTCCCCGCCGGCCAGGCCGCCGTCCCCTCCAGGCCAGCCCCACACCGCCTCCTGCCTGGCGGGTGCTTCTAGGCGACACGGCACCTGTCGCCTGCATGGCTCCGCGGAAGGGCCCCTGTGTCCCGCTCACCGTGTCTGGGGTCATCGTGGGCTCTGCAGTTAGTCTGTCCCCACGCCTCCTGCCTCACGTGTCACCCACGTTGCTTCCTGGTCAGGTACCCCGCTCCCTGTTCTTCTCTTGTTCTGGGACCGTCCTGCCTCGCGGCCCTGAGTCCTGAGCAGGCCCACGGGCAGGTGGCCCCTGCCTCTGACACAGGTAGCGTGGCGGGGGGGCGGCCCTTCCTGGGGATGTTCGCGGTCACGCGTGGTGGCCACCACGCCCTGGAGCTGTGTCCTGTGCCGGGGGACGGGGGGTGGCTGAGGATACGTCCGTGCATCCTGGCCGCATTTCTCAGAAGTGCCAGGTAACCCCGGGGCCCAGGGAAGGGGACTTGAAGGTCTGGGATTCAGACCAGCTCCAGTCTGGCATTTAGGAACCCCAGAAACCCGGGACAGCGGCTGCGTCTGGACTCGGACTCGGGCCAGGAGTGGACGTGGGGGTCTGTCCTCTGTGTGGAGACTATGCTCGCTGCTCCTTCCTTCCTCTGCTTTTTTTTTTTTAATTTTTTTTTAACGTTTATTTATTTATTTTTGAGACAGAGAGAGACAGAGCATGAACGGGGGAGGGGCAGAGAAGGAGGGAGACACAGAATCGGAAGCAGGCTCCAGGCTCCGAGCCGTCCGCCCAGTTGGCTCATTGTCTAACCGGGTTGCTCGTTTGTTCTTTGCTGCTGAGTTTGGAAGGTTCTTTCTGTTGTAGACACGGTTTGCAAACACCTCCTCTCAGTCTGAAGCTCGCCCTTTCTTCCGTTTTACGAGTCTCCCACAATCTGGTGTGCTCCCGCCTGTCCAGCCTCCCGATTTCCCTTCCCTGAGCCCTGCTGCTCTGTGCCTAGCTTCAGGTCTCGAAAATTTTCTCCAGTTTCCTCCCTGCCCCCCAAAATGTTATGGCTTTGCGTTGTAATTGAATCCCGAGGTGCATTCCGAGTTAATTTTTGGACGAGGCGTGAGGTGTTAGATGAGGTACAGTTTCTGCCCGGGAACGTCCTTCTTCCACTGAACTGTCTGTGCGCCTCCATCAAACGTCAGTGATGCGCTTTTGTGGGCTGGGTTCTGGGTTCTGTCCCACTGATCTGTCTCCCCCATGGGTGCCACAGGCATTGCCTTAATTACCGTGACAGTGGTATCGAACGGTGATCCCCCCCTCTTCCTCTCGGCCAAGGTCGCTTTCATTATGCTGGGGTCTGTGACTCCCCGTATGTGTTTCAGAATAAGCTTGTCCACGTCCGTGAAAACCTTGCCGGTGTTTTGACAGAAACGCCATTAAACCCGGAGATCGGTGTGGGGCTCATTTAGCTCCATTAGATGAATGTGGCTCATCCGTCCGTTTCTTTGGGTCTTCGTGATGTCTTCCGTCGGCGTGTCGTGACTTGCAGCATGCCGACCCCGTGCACCTTTTGTGAAACGTGCACCTAAGGATTTCATCGCCTCCGAGGTGGTTGTCAACGGCCTTGTGCTTTTAATTTCGGTTCCGGCACATTCGTTGTTAGTGTAGGGAAATGAAATGGGTTTTGGGGAGTTGGTCTTGTAGCCTGAGAATGCGCTGAGCTCGTATATCAGAGTGTTTTGTTGATCTCTCGAGATGTTGTGCCCAGTGAATCAAATCACCTGCGAACAGAGACAGTTTAGTCCTACCTGTCCGGACCGTACATCTGTTCCCCTTGCCTGCTGCCGCAGCTGGGACTTCCAACACCGAGTCAGACAAGAACGTGGGGACATCTGTGCCTCGTTCCTCGTCTTTGGGAGAAAACACCGTTTTTAACCATTAAATACAACGTGAACAGTTGCTGCTTTGGTAGCTGCTTTTTATCGGCGAGGTAATTCCATTCTATCTCTGACTTCCTGGTTTAAAAACAAATTGTGAATATTGGATTTTGTCGAGTGCTTTTTCTGCATTAATTGATACAGTCATAGGAATTTTCTTTAGTTTGTTGGTTCCGTGGATTACATCGATTCTTTTGAATGTTCAGCCAACCCTGGGTACCTGGAATAAATCCCACTCGATCGTGATACAGAATAGCATTCACCTCCATCATGCGTTGTTGAGAATCTTTGCCTCTTAATTCATGAGAGATATTAGTCTGTATCTTTCTTTCTATGGACTCTGTCTGGCTTTGGTATCAGGGAAATAGTGGCCTCATAAAATGAGCTGGCAAGGGGTGCCTGGGGGGGCTCAGTCGGTTGAGCGTCCGACTTCGGCTCAGGTCACGATCTCACGGTTGGTGGGTTCAGGCCCTGTGTCGGGCTCTGTGCTGACAGCTCGGAGCCTGGAGCCTGCTTCGGATCCTGTGTCTCCCTCTCTCTCTGCCCCTCCCCCACGCATGCTCTGTCTCTCCTTCAAAAATAAATAAACATTAAAAAAATTTTTTTTAATGAAATGAGCTGGCAGATGCTTCCTCCTTTTCTGTTTTCCGAAAGAGACCGTGTAAAGTTGGAGTTAATTTTCCCCCAGCTCCAATGCTGTGTGATTGACAGAGAGCGTCTCTGTTTGCCGTGCGCAGCGTGATGTTTTCCCGTGTGCGCACACCGTGAACGGCTCACGTCCACCGGCGGACGGAGTGGTTTCTGTGTGTGCTGAAACGTTTATGACTTTTCTGTGGGCAGATCCCCAGTGGGCACTGTATTAGTACGGGCTGCAGTCACGCTGCACGTGGGGTTTCCAGAACTCCGTGTCGCATGACTAAAGCCTTGTCCCCCTGACCCGGCATCTGCCCGTTTACCCCTGGTCCCTAGCAGCCGCCACTGTGCTGTCCGCCTCTGTGAGTTCGACTTTCAGAATCCACACGTCGGTGAGGCCAGTCTTGTGCCCGGCTCATTTCGTCCAGCGTGGCGTCCTGCAGGGTCTCCCACGTCGTGCCGAATGTCAGGAGCTCCTGCTGTGGGGCTGAGTGCCGTCCCACCCTGTGTGCGCGCCACGTTTCTGTTGGCGGACGTGTGGGTGCGGGTATCTTCAAGATACGGGTTTCCATTCCTTTGGGTAAATACCCAGTAGAGGGATTCCTGGGTCGTCGGATAGCTCCATTTCTAATTTGGGGGGACCCTCCACCCCGTTCCAGAGCGGCTGCCCCGGTTTGCACTCCCACCAACAGTGCACGGGGGTTCCCCTTTCTCCGCATCCTTGCCGGCACCTGCTGTTTGTCGTGTTGTGGATTTTAGCCGCTCTGGCGGGCGTGAGGTGGTGTCTCAGTGTGGTTGTGATGTGTATTTCCCTGAGGATCAGTGATGTCGAGCGCCTTCTCACGTGTCTGTTCACCGTCTGGGGGTCTTTTTGTGAAAAGGGGTTAATTTTTTTTTTTTTTTTTTTAGCGTTTGGTAGAATTCTCCCATAAAACCATCTGGGCCTGGTGATTTCTTTCAAGAGGGATTTTAATTACGAATTCGGCTTCTGTAATGGTTAGGGGCCGTTTAGATTGTTTCTTTAATCTTGGTTAAGTTTTCTGGAAATTGGTCCATTTCTTCTGTCTGTATTAGGAGTTGTTTGTAACAGTCCCTCGTTATCCTTTTAATGGCTGCGTGAGGTACACGTTCCCCATTTAATTCCTGATATTGGACAACTGTGTTTCTTTTCATTTTTGTCAGTTTTGCCAGAGGTTTGTAGATTTTACCGACTTTTATCCAAAGAACCAGACGTTTGTTTCACTGATTTTTTCTACCGTTTCTGTATTTTCAGTGTCACTGACTTCTGCTCTGGTTTTTCTAGTTTTCTTCCTTCTCTGGGTTTATTTTGCTTTTCTTTTCCGGTTTCTTGAGGTAAGGACTTAGCTGATGGAGACGAGGCTTTCCTTATTTCTGGTGCATTCAGTGCTGTAACATTTCCTCCGAGCACCGCTTTAAAATCGTGTTCTTGGTTCTTGGCCTGACGAGCAGTTTCTGACCGTGAGCCGGACGTGGCCTCTCTTACGTGAGGAGACGCCAGGCCGTCTATGAGGTTTCTCCACGGCAGGCAATCACCCTGTTCCTTTTTGGACTGCGGTTCCCGTGACAATTGATTTAAGAGCTCGGACGATGTCACTTGGTCTGCTTGGTTCATCTGGAGCCACCGTTGCTCGCGTAGGTCCCTGCTGGTGGCGCCGGACCCTGTGGACCAAGGGGCTTCCTGGTGGTGGGGGCTCCTCGGCCAGAGCCGCCTGCACCCTGGGACGTCCCGGCAGGAGCGGGGCATCTGGGGCTCGTCCTGGCCATTCCCTGTCGGCAGGACTCCCGCTGACGCCCCCCGTGGGTGATGCCACCGCTGCTGGCTGGCATGGGAGCCTCTGAAAAGGCACCTCTGCTTCCGTTCTTGCTGCCCCTGCCCCGGGCCCGGCTCTGCTCCAGCATGAACTTGGCCTTCAGCCGAGACAAGGGGAGACGTGATTTCTGGTGCGTGCGCCACTCCCGGCCACGACAGGGAACAGACGAGTCACAGGTCCTGGGCAGAGGACCAAGGGCACAGTTTGGGTGTGAGGCAGGTGGGCCTCTCAGAGGCGGCCGCTGCCATCGGGGGTGCTGGACGTCCTAGACCCGCCAGGCGAGTTCTAGAAGGTAGGTGTGCCGTCCGGCTTGTGCCAGCGCCCGGCCCCTGTTTTCCCTGTTCCTGCCCTGGTGTTGTCGCGGGTGCACGGCGGTCCACCTAGACCTCTGCCTCGTCTTTCTTCTTTCCTGCTCAGCCCACACACTCGCTTCTTCTCCACTTGGCTCTCGTGGCACGGAGGTTTCCAGGAAGGTGGCGTGAAGGCTGAGCTGTTCTAGCAGGAACTTTGAAACGGATCGAACAGACTCCATCCCGTGCTTCCTCGGCATCCCAGGGCAGCTTCTAGGACTGCAGGCCGTCCGCTGTTGGGCCCACCCCTGACCGCGTTCTTCCCCCTCCTCGTGACCCAGCCTCACAGCCTCCACCAGACTCCCGGACTGGGCCCCGGGGCTTTTCCCTGCTCCACGTCTCAGATCAGCTGTCACCTCCTCAGAGACCCCTTCCCAGCCATTCCCTTCTCCTTTACCCTGTTTCTGGAGCCACAGCGTGTGGGCTTAAATCTCAGCAAATCCACCAGGAGGGAAATATTTGCTTCTCCCCCCCGGCCAGGACAAGAAGGGTGACCCTCCCTCCCCCGCCAGGACAAGAAGGGTAGGTGACCTCTGACCTCCCCCACCAGGACAAGAAGGGAAGGTGAAGTTCGGGAAGAGAGAGCTGAGTACGGTTTTGGATTTGCTGAGTCGGTGGCACTTTTGTGACGTCAGACAGCTCCATATGCAAGAGCAGGGCCCAGAAAGAGGAGATGCCCGTGAGGGATTTTTGGGCCCAGCGGAGGGGCCTGGCGTCCCCATCGCGTGCGGAGAGAGCGTAGAGTCCGAAGACAAAGCTGGGGACCACAGCTGCTAGAGGCAAGGGCTCAGCGAGAAGCAGACACAGTAACGTCAGAGGGAAACAGGAAAGATGCACAGTGTCGTCCTGGGGAAAGAAAGCCTGTCCATGCAAGTCACAAAAGACAAAAACTAGGAGCCCCAAATTCCACGAGAAGGAAAAGGACACGCTGGTGGAAAATGGACAGAGGCACGACCGGAGAGAACCCAGGGCAGGAGGCACGCGGGACCAGCAAACACAGCGAGTGTGGCCCACGTCCCCAAGAACCGGTTCCGGGGAAATCGACCGGCAGGGCTCCCCACCCGTCGGCCTGGCAAAACCGAAAAGAAGTAACACGAGCACAATGGAGCACAAGGGACACTCACATCCCGTTGGTGAAGTGTGTTTGGAGGGCACTTGGCGGGACTGCGGAAGCCCTGACCGGCGACGGAATCTGTAGTGAGAGAAGGCTCACGCACCCGACGAGACACGCCTGACCCACGAGGAGGTTTGTGCGGCATTTCTACGTGAAGGTTTAAACAGCGGCGGAAATAACAGAAGTGCGGAAGCACGTCGCATACAGCACGCGGCTGTTCACCAGAGTAGAGGGTCCCCAAGGGGGTGACGAGGTGGGCGTGGTCCGTGGGAACCCCGCAAGGTCCGAGTCTCGCGTGACAGGAGCGTGCTTTTGCATTCACCGGGTGACAAAACAAACGATCAGACGGGAAAGAGAAGGCCATGGCTGCCGGGCTGGGCTGGGAACCGGCCCTCTGTGCCCGCAAGCTCGCCTCCGTTCGCGGGCCCCGTCTGGGCAGGTGCCGTCTGGGCAGGGCCGGGCGTGGAAGCCGGCGGCTGAGGGAGAGCTACCGCAACGAGGCGGCCCGCGCCCTGGAAAGTGCTCTGACCTGCTCAAAAGCACGCGGACGCCCCCATTTATTCACATAACCTGGCAGAATATTTTCGAATAAATCGTGAGCGTGACAGTTACATTCTCTAAACCACACTGGAAAAAGGATTATGGTATTTACCACGGGGACAGGAAGATTGATGCTCGCCCCGAAGATCTGCCAGCTTCTTGATTTAGGGAGCCAGTGATCAGCCCGGGTTAGCTCTGACGGGTTTATATTGGCTCTCTCCCCCCACGGCCTCCTCTCCGGGAGCCTGGGGACCCTTGGGCGGGGCCGTCCTGCGGGGTCTCTGCAAGATGGCGCACGGAGGCCTCGGGTGTGGGCAGAGATCGCGGCCCTCCGCTGCCTTCCGCCGTGCCCCGGATCCTGATCCCTGCCCGGATGGAATCTGGCTCCTGAGCCTGCCGGGCCTGCCCCGGAGCCGGTCCCAGTGCGAGGCTGACTCCTACGCTGAGGGACGGGCAGGGGCCAGGGAGGGCGGCTCAGGGCCCAGTGCTGGGCACCGACCCGCGGTCAGTCCCCTGTGACCGGTGGGCTGAGGTGCATGGAAGGGGCGATGTGCACCCCTCTCCCCGCCTGCTGTCTGTGCACCACCTACACCGTCCCGGGTCACCTTCTTGTCCTCACACCTCACACCGTTCACGTTGCCTCAGAGCCGAGCGCAGGGCCTGGAATGCACTGTGACCCCATCAGCATACGCTGACCCGAACCCAACCCTCGGGAAGGAGCGTCCGGCGGCTGACCGGGGGCCCCAGATCCTTCCTTGGACCCCTCATCCCGTACGTTGGGGAGGTTTGGAACTAGTCATGGACCCGGCTGCCCCGGGGGGGTTCCCGGGACCAGCCCTCTGCGCCCCAGGACCTGGCAGCCGGCCCCATGCTGACCTCCCCAGTTCCTCCTCAGACCTGCCCCCCAGAGCCACCTCCCAGCCTGACTGGATTCCACACGGTTTAGGTTTGTTTCTGGCTCGTAACACCCTCCTCCGGGGGCCCCTGCAGCCCTGCCTCTGCCCTCCACCCCCCCCCCCCCGCCACCTTCCCCCGTGTACGCTGCCTGGGTCCGCCCTCGCCAGCCCGCGGGACACGGGGGAGAGGGTGACACATGCGTGTCCCTGCTCCACCAAGCACTGGCCCCATGGACCCGGCAAATCCGCGTGAGGCTCAGAGTCCCCGCTTTAGGTAAAATCGAACTTCCTGCAGTGGCTGTGACATCACCTGCCCCTGATGACAGCATAAAGTCACACTCGGACACCCGGCTACCAGTGCCCACGAAGCCACCTGCTGGCCCGCTGCTGGCTCAGGGGCCCCGCAAGCTGGCCGCGCCCTCTGGTGCCCAGCCCGGCTGGTCCTTGGGTGGCTCCGGGCGGTGGCGCCCCTGGGCACCCTGGGGCTCTAGAAGGGCCCTCGGATACTGCCTGTGCCCACTCCCTCCACCCCGTCGAGACCGCGCTCGGGCCTTTCCTGGCCTCCAACTGCCCCGCCCAGGAACCTATAGCCTCTGTGGGTGGGGCTGCCCCCAGATCCCCAGGACCCTCCCCGGGGCCCAGCGAGCCGGCGGTGTCCATATGGTCGCACCCGTGCGGCTCACAGAGGGGCTGGCATCCCCTCCCCACGCCTGGCCCGGAGCCAGCCACCTGCAGCACGCTCGACAGTGAGGACACCCACGCTCCTGTGGGGGCCCCACTTTGCCCCTTAACCTGGGCGGTCCAGTCCCACTGCTTTCCTGTCCCCATCTGCCCTCCAGCAGGAGGGGGAGTGACACGGGGACTTGCTCTCTCCGGCCCGGTGCTGCCCACAAAGGGCCCCGTGTCCTCGCCGGACCAGCACTGGAGGCTGAGCAGCCGCTGTAGTACGAGAGCGTTTCTCTTGCCGCTTCTCGCCTGACGCCCTGCGGGGAGGGGCAGCAGGACCGTCCGGGCTGCTGGAGCACCTGTGTCCTCAGCTCAGTGTGATTCCACGGTTTCCTCCAAGAACAGCCGTGAGCGTCTATGTAACTGAAAAGCACTTCGCGCTGATTTTCCTAAAACGAAGGCGGATGATAGGGAGATTCATCACACGTTGTGAAGTTTCCAACACGAGGGTCAGGAGGCCTCCCGTTCGTGGTCCGGCTTTGCGGGCCTTTCAGGACCGGGAGCTCCCTCCCTCCCGGCGGCTCTGAAGGAGCCCCCAGCGCGGCTGAAGTGGCCACGGAGCCTCGAGCGCGCAGAGGAAGTCGCCGCGGCCCCAGGGAGCAGACCCCGAGGAGGGCCCACGACCCGCGTCTCTTCCGAGGGTAGATGTGGCGACAGGAGGGCCGAGTCAGCGAAAATAAACGTGGGAGCACGCCCAAGGGCTCCTGGGGAGCGCCCGCGGCAGCAAGGTAATGCTTTTCCAAAACTTTAAAAGACAAAGTGGTTTTTGAATTTCAAAATAGACACGTGAGTCAGAAGTCTGTCCTTTTTGAGAATTACAGTAACGACGGCTCATGAGCCCGGGCGCGGAGGTGTCTGAAAACAGAGCGTAGAAGCACAGAGGTCATGGGGCGCCTGGGTGGCGCAGGCGGTTGAGCGTCCGACTTCAGCCAGGTCACGATCTCGCGGTCCGTGAGTTCGAGCCCCGCGTCGGGCTCTGGGCTGACGGTGTGGAGCCTGCTTGGGATTCTGTGTCTCCCTCTCTCTCTGCCCCTCCCCCGTTCATGCTCTGTCTCTCTCTGTCCCCAAAATAAATAAACGTTGAAAAAAAAAAAATTAAAAAAAAAAAAAAAAAAAAAGAAGCACAGAGGTCAGAATCAGGGAGAGAGATGGACGGACGGAGAGAAGGAGGTCCGGGACCCCGGCGTGTGGGAGTGCGTGTGCACGTGTGAGTGTGCGTGTGCGTGCGAGCAGGTGTGTGTGCCTGTGTGCGTGTGCCTGTGCGTGTTGGGCGATAACAAGCTGCGCTCTGACTCCGCGCAGGCACACCTGGGGAGGGTGGGGACAAGTGGTTCCTGGCGAGGACAAGCCAATAGCCACAGAGCAGAGCAGCCAGTGACAGGGCAGGAGGGAGGCTGGGGACAAGCGCATGCCCCGTCCCTTGAGGCGGGTGGGCTGGGTCTGCCGAGGCCCAGGTGCGGGTGGGTCCCGTCCCCCCGTTGGGGAAGGAAGCTTGGCTCAGTCTCGTCCCCAAGAATTCGCCCAGAATAAAGCCACCCGGAGAGGCGGTCGGTGATGTGTCAGTAGAAGGAAGAGGCCAGGAGGGGCCTGGACCCCACGTCAACTGCAGGGGCCCCTGAAGGGGCTGGAGGTGGGGGCGCCTCAGGGAAGGAGGTACTCAAGGCCCTGTGCTCTCGAGATCTCGAGAGCGCCGTGGCGACCCTCCCCGCGGCCCCCGTGCCCGCGAAGAGACAGAGGCCCCGGAGCTGGAAGCCGGGCCCGGCACCCGCCGCGGAGGCAGGCCCGCTGACCGCGGGGCCTTGGGGCGGTATGATCCCCGGTAACGTTTTTAGCGGTTTTCCACATGTTGCCGCTTGATCTGTGTTTAACAGAACGGTTCCCTCCCCCTGTGCCGTCTGCATCACTTGCTCGAGATCAAACCTCGCAGCCTGGCTGCCCGACCAGCGACGAGGCTCAGACTCCGGCCACCAGACCCGGTGGCCAGAATCCGTGATCTCTCCTCCACGTGGGCTCACAGGCGCCTCCGGCCGCTCACGGTGTCCACACGCCAGCGGCATCTACGAGACGTACAGGCTCAGCCTGACTGAAATAATCTGGTTCCTGTGAGGTGGCATGGAGGTAATTAAAAAGTGATTCCATTAATTAAAAGTAAAAACGCGATTACAGTAAAAAGGGCAGGAGCGCGTCGGGCCGGACTCTGGCGCCCGTGTTCCCGCTGTCCGTGCAGATCCGTGCACAGGGTCTCCCGTGTCCTGGGTAAGGGCGAGAGCGGCGCCTTCGGGGCGGGGTGGGGGAGGAGTGCAGCCTTCAAATACAGCCACCAATGTGGCGTCCGCCGTGTGTGGTCGGTGCCGAATCGTCTTCGGGTCGACGTGCCGGTGACCCCGAGAGGCTCTAAGTACCGGTATTGACAAGAGTCGGGATCACCCAGCACCTAGTACCTGCACAGTCCCAGCTCGTTGTCATTTCCCGGGGGCCTCCGTCCTCCTACAATTGGCTGATCGGGGATCAGTGGAGGCCTTGCGGTCAGGTCCCCTCTAGGGCACCCATTATGACCCATGAAACTGTCAAGAAATTGAGGAAGCCTGGCCCCTCCAGAGGGAAGGGGACTTCCGGTCTGCCAGGGTGACCGCAGGCAGGTTACCTCAGGTCTCTGTGCCTCGCTTTCTCCATCTGCAAAGTGGGAACAAGGCAGACCAGGAGGACGCGACCGAAGGCTCTCGGGGCTCACGCCCGCTCGTGCTGACTCGTCAGTGACAGCGCCACGTGCGGCCACGTGCTCTCACGTGCGCATCCGTGGTGTCGTCAGGCCGCAGAGCAGAACCGAGTGGGTGCAAAGACCTGGTCGGCTTTGCGATGGGTTCAGGAACCGGGCTACGTCCCATCCAGCAGGCGAAGAAGGAGCTGCCAGAGGGACCGGTTTTCCGGGCCGAGAGGAATCGGGAAAAGGAGTTATCAGCACAGGCGACGAGGCCGCCCTCCCGCGGGGAAGGTCAGCAAACTTCCGGCCTTGACCTTCCAGCGGCCTGGTTAAAGGTCGCGTTCCTGGGGGTGTGGGGCCAAGGTCAGTCAGGCGCCAGGTCCGTTAGCTGGCGCAGGGCTGGCGACGCGAGTGACCCGTTTACAGCCTGAGGCTTCCTCGTGATGCCGTCTGTGCCCTGGGTGGGGAAGGCTCAAGGCCCTGGGTCTGGGAGTGTCTGGGAGCAGGTGGGGACCGTGCTGGCGTGAAACCCCCTCCTTGCCCCCCACCCCGTCCAGCTTGTCCTCCTCCGCCAGAGCGCATGTGCGGGGACTGGTTGGTTTTTATAACCATTACTAACCTGCGCCCTTTACTCAGGGCGCTCGGTCTTTCGTCATCTCCAGTGACACGTTGTCCTGCTTCCTTCGCGGCTTCTGCAAATCGAATTTATTTTGCCGCCGAAAGTGCCGAAAGGCTTCAGCTGAAGGAGACCTGAGATTGCTGGGGAGGCAGGACCCTGACGCTGGCTCTCGGGACGCAGAGAGGGAAGTGAAATCTCCCGTCTCCGAGCGGGTCCCCCAAGTCAGGGAGGGAGCCGGGCGTCCCTGGGAGGAGGGAGGCTTCACATCTGTCCACTGGGCTCCCGCAGGGTGACCAGGACAGCTGGGGGCCCGTCTCCGTTGCCCCGTGCCGGGGTGGGGGTGAGGAGGGGCGTCACACATGAGAGAGACCCGCGCCGCCCCCCCTGGCTCTGGGGGTGGCACTCCAGACAAGTCAGCGCCCAGTGACGCGGGGAGAGTGTTCGCGGGGTGTCCGCCCGTGCTGTGCAGCCCTGAGCCAGTCACTTAACCTCTCTGGGAGCCTCGTCTGCAGAACGGGGACACAGCACCTCACGGGTCGGCCCCCACGTCCAGGCTCTCGGTTCCGTATGTCGGGTCAGAATTGGAGTCCACGCCTAACCAGGGGTCAGGCGTGTTTGCGAAAAGGCCACCGGTGAACACGTTGTGTGTACGTCAGGTGGCGGGGTGCCGGTTTCTGAGGATTTCAGAGAAAGGAGTGTCTGCACTGGAGGAAAAAGTCAGGAGCCCTCACTGAGCAGTGAGCCTGCAGGGCTCGTCCTGGTTCGTGCAGCCTGGTCGTCACCCCAGGGACACGGGGCCACACAATTCCCGGGGCCACCGCCTGACGGGCCCAGCCCTTGGGACACACACAAGGCATCTGGGACCTGCTGGACCAGAGCCCCAGGAGGGCCTCCCGGGGGGGCTGGTCCTGAGTTGTGCAAATGAGCCACAGGGGCACACGGGGTCTCGTGGTGGAGGCAGCACGTGGGTGGCGGGCAGGGCCACGGAAGGCGGTGCCACGGAAGCCTCTTCTGTGATGATCAGAAAATCATGGCAGTTACGACTGTGGTCGTGGGTTCTCCTGCCCTGGATACTGATTCAGCCCCTTCCGCTTGGACTGCCTAGTCCTGTCTTCACAATCATTGCCCCCCTAGTAGTGAGCTCCCCAGGGGACATCGAGGCACAGAAGTCCCAGCGCGCATCCCCAGGATCACCATCACCTCGTGTTCATCTGCTCGGCAAACACAGAGTTTGCACTGGCCGGTGTGCTGTGTGCTCTGAGGGTTTCACCTACATGAACACGCAGGTGTGTGGACGCAGGGGTAGACGGAGGCAGAAAGGAGCTCTCGCTGGCTCAGGGGGTCCGTGGGAAGGGTCTGGGGGAACTGGTGGAATCTGAGGGTGACCCCCAGCACCAGGCCTTGGAAGAGCTCCGACAGGCAAGGAGCCCCCAGGACGTAGTCGGGGAAGAACGGACAGACCTAGCATCACCACTCAGCCACTTTCCACCCCAGGTCCCTTAATGACCATTCAGTGTCCTGGAAGGGACTTTCACTGGTTTAACTTGGGACGTGGGAGCCTCCCCGGGCTTTGTCAGGGCCTTCCGGCTGACGGCACTCTGTGGCCACCCCCCGGAGGGACGGGGCACCCTTCAGAGAGACAGGTCACCTCCCTAGAGGGATGGGACACCTCTGGGAAGGACAGGACACTTCCGGGAGGGACGGGATGCCCCCTGCGTGGGACAGCGCACCCCCAGGAGGGACAGAGCACCCCCACAGAGACAGGACACCCCCCCGGAGGGTCGGGGCACCCGGTCTCAGAGGACAAGGCTCCATGTCCCATGCATCCTCCTTCCTCCCTCGTCCCCTGGCTGGGGGTCTGGGAACCGCCTGGTCTGGCTCAGCGACGTGCCCTCAGGGTCTCTGAGACCGAATGCCATACTAACCGTGCTCGAGAAATCAGGCCGTTTCCCAAAAACGGAGGGTGGCCGTGGCCCTGAGACATGTCACTTCTGGGAAGAAGCCAGCGTCTGACCGCGCTTCTGCAACCCGCGAGGGCAGGAGGCGCCCGGCGAGGACTGAGCGTGTGCACGCGTCTGTGCACGTGTCCCGCGTGTGAGAGTGTGTGTGCGACCACAGAGCACGCCTGCTACGCGTCTTCTGACACAAGCCAGATGGATATTTCTGGGCTCAGTTGATCTGATGTCTCCCAGGCCGGGGGACACTCTGCCCAGCACGTGCTGGGTGGTTTCAGACAGTCACGGGGATCGTTAGGGCTCGTCCCCGTGGCTGGCGGCTCAGGCCCCAGAGCCCTGGACTCACACACACCTCACGGAGAGCCGCCCTGTGTTCGAGGAAGGCGGGAGAGGGCCGGAGGGAGTCGCTGGCAGGCCATCACCTCCGAGCTGACCGCACTGTTCTGCGTCCTCGCCTGGGGCCCCGTCGGCCCCCTTCGGGGCTGGGAGGAGGCGACCCTGCCTGAGAGGCTCACGGCGGCCACGTCTCCCGCCGGAGCCACATACAGCTCTGGGGCCAGCCTCACTTTCTGGACGCCGGCCGTGGTTGGCGAGGCCTCCCCTCCCGGCCAGTAAGGAGCCCTTCAGGGGCGGGCCTGGGAGGGCGTGGGGTCCCCAGGGGGTCCCTATCACGTCTTTGCCTCCGCCAGGCGGTCCAAGGGCCCGTTTTGTGAATTCACGTCCAGGCAGTCGGCATGTGACAATTCTCGCTCTCCCACTGCAGTCAGACGAGGGTCACATCCCGAGCCCCTGCTAATGTCCACCAGGGACCACGGGAAACACACACGTCACTTGACCAGGTCCCCTTCGCTCGCTTCTTACGACAGAGGGGAGGCTCCGCTTCCAGGAACCACGAGGTGTCCCCCTTGAGAGGGTCGGGGATGGGTCCAGATGGGTCCAGAGGGCTTGTCCCTGGGGGCTCGGGGCCACGTTCGGCAGGCGGGTCTCGTGCCCTCAGGAGTCCGCGGGGACTCTCAGGGGTCCTTTCGGGGCTCCTGAGCCCCAGAACAGGGAAAACAAAGCCTGAAAACGTTACAGGGAAAGGTGACGAGTGGGCAGGCACAGCGGGTAGTGCGTGTGTGTGAACATACGTCTGAGCCGCGCACAGAGAACGCGCGTGGGAAACCAGCCTGCCTCCCGTCCGCCGCAGGGGGTCTCCGTGCCTCCCCCAGGAATCACCAGCGGGTTCCCGCCCCACACGAAAGTGGTAGCCAGCAGCCGAGCACCGTCCAGGCGTGTGTCTGGAAACCAAAAACACGCTTTGACATCGTCCTTGGGTTAGAAAAGTCGATCAAAACAGACACTGGCAAGCGTTTTGAGTCGACAAAAAAGGGGAATGCCACCTGCCCACGCTTGTCTGCTGTGCCTGTGGACTCCAGGCCCCGAGAAGCACAAGAGAAACAGGAAGGAAGGAAACAGCGAAGGCGACGATAGAAACGGGTCAGCGATGGAGCGGGTGACAGAACTCCGCCAACGAAGGCATCGGCAAGGCCGACGGCGAGTTGAGGGAGAGCCGAGCACCCGAACGAGCCTCGTGAGACGCACCCGGGACAGGAGCACTTCTCTGCCTCCCGCTCCTGCACGCGGGCAGGCTCCCCAGCGGATGAGAACTTGTCGCGTGAACAATCTCGTCACTCCGTTTTGAGACACGGACTCTAGCCCCGCGGTGCCTGTTCTGATGGGACTCACGGAGCCGGAGGCTTCTGCCGGAGAAAGGATGCTCGGAAATCACGGAGGGAGACTCACCAGGCTCCGGAGCGGGACGCGGTTGGGGAGGAAGGTGGAGAAGGGAGCCCAGCGGGGCTGCCGGCCGCTCGTCCCATAACTGGGCTGAGCCCACGTGTCCCCGTCCCCAAGCTGAGGACCCTCGGTGCCGACCTCACGGTCAAGCAAGATGAAATAAGGCGGTGGCTGGCCCCGCGGAGAGGCCGCGCTCAGCGAATGCAGGTGGAGGGGGGCAGAGGGGCGAAACGCGGAGAGTCACGTGCGCCGTCCCGGTGGCCTTCCTTACAGGCGTCGGCCCCGGGAGGCCCCGGGAGACTCTGGAGCTGGGCCTGCTGAACGAAGGGCGTGCCGCCTAGTGAGGGGGTACGTGGGGGTCGACGCAGAGGAGGAAATGCCCCAGCGTGTCCTGGGTCTTCCCTCCTTGAAGCGTGACCCTTACCGCTTCCCCTGTGGCGTGGCGTCGAGCTGTGTGCGCAAGCACGAAATCATCCTCTGGACGAGAGCGTGCGAGGGGCGTGTTGCAGCTCGGCCGAGTTAGATCAGAGGACGGGGCTTGGGCGGGAGCGCATCTGGGATCTGCAGCCACGTTCACGGGGATCCCCCGCCCCCCGCCCTCCTGAGCCAGAGGTGGGGGGGGTGAGAACGACCCGAAGTGGGGGGCAAGGACGACTGGAAGTGGGGACGCCTGGTGCACACATCTGGGTGGTCCCCGTTGTTCCCGTGAAGCAGAGAATCGTGGCCGGTTGGGACAAAATGATCCTCGGAGACGGTCTCAACTTGCGGGTCGCACAGATGATGACCCGGCGGCCCAGAGGGGGGCAGTGACTGGCTGGGGGACACACGGGGAGTCGGTAGGTAGCTGACCAGTACTTGGTAGCAGTGTGGGGGGCCGTCTCTGTCTCTCGTGACTCGTGGGTGGTGAGCGGAAACCGAGCCTGTGGCCTCGTGAATCGTGGAATCCCAGCATGTCCGGGAGGTTTGTGTCAAATGATGCTCGTGATCAATTTCCCCCTTTGAGGACCGTGAAGTACAAAAGGAGGGGTGAGGGCTTGGCAGGGGCTCTCGTTAGAGCCCAGAACAGACGTTCCCAACAACGCAGACCACTGGCGCCACGGAGACAAGAATGACTCGGAAGAGAGCGGTTCCAGGCCAGGCCAGGGGAAGCGGGGGCCCCGGGCCAGCGAGTCAGAGGCTGAGCCGGAGGCAGGGGGGAGGCGTGGGGTGCGGGTGCATGTGCCCCTGTGTGGTGGTGTGCCGCCTAAAAATCAAACAAGCTAAGCCACTGAAACTTATACGAATCTAGATTTGTATTAAAAAATTGCAGTTTAGGGGCGCCTGGGTGGCGCAGTCGGTTAAGCGTCCGACTTCAGCCAGGTCACGATCTCGCGGTCCGTGAGTTCGAGCCCCGCGTCGGGCTCTGGGCTGATGGCTCAGAGCCTGGAGCCTGTTTCCGATTCTGTGTCTCCCTCTCTCTCTGCCCCTCCCCCGTTCGTGCTCTGTCTCTCTCTGTCCCCAAAAAAATAATAAACGTTGAAAAAAAAATTTAAAAAAAAATTGCAGTTTGAACCCCAAACACCCTCCTCCCGAACCTTCCTCCTGGCTCCAGACCTTCCTCCCAAGAGACCTGGCTGGTTTGCCACCTCCTCCATGAAGCCTTTCTGGATTGCTACCTGCAGTGCTGCCCTCAGACCAAGCCCCCAGAGCCTCTGCAGGGTCTCCCAAGGGATAGGTCTTCAGCCCCTGCTCTAGCTGACCGTGCCCCTGGACAGACCCTGCCCCCCCACCCTCACCCCTCAGAGAACAGGGCAGAGAAACAGATGAGGCCACAGCCCGGCCTCCCATGGGTCAGGCGTCCCGTGGAGAGGCAGCTGGGGCCCGGGGAAAGGGGGAGGGGGCTCTGGCTGGCCCTCGTGTGGGACAGGAGACCCTGCACCCGCCCACCTCCCTCCCGCAGGTGCACAGATGCCCCTGGCCCGGCTCTTCTCTGTCTCCTTCTGAGGCTCCGCCCACGGGCACACGGGAGGAAGGAGACCGTGTGACTCTCCCAGGGGTCCCAGCCCTGGCCGTGGTTTCCAGACTCCTGGCGGGAGTGCGAGACTTTCTGCAGAAGGGCCCTTTCTTCGTCTTCAAAACAGGATGCCGCCTCCCCGTGTCCTGGCGCTGGCCGAGGAAGCGCCTTCCTTCCGGAATGTTCTTTCCCTGACCTCTCATCCTGGGGCTCCTCCCAAGAACGCCTGCAGGCAGCGGCATGTGGAAGCAGCCTGCCTCTGTTCCCCAAGAGGACATCGGGAGGGGACTGTCCCTTGTGGGACATAACCTTCCTGACCCTGTCCTCCCAGAACGGAAGGCTGGCTGGCCCCACGTGCTCAGGGGAACAGCCACCCATGCCCAGCCAGGGGCGTTGCCCTGTGCAGACACGCGAGGTGGGGTGTGGTGTGGCACTTGTCACAGGCCCTTGTCACTAAGGAGGTGACTCCGTTTATCTGCTTTAGAGGAAGAACGGGAAGGAGGGGCCTCATGGCCGGCCGAGCCCCCGGAGATGTGGGGGAGTTGCGGGAGAGGGGCCGCCTGGCCCTGGCCACCTCCTGGCTCCGGCCTGTCGGCTGCGGTCCCCGGTCAGGTGGCAGTTCTGCCCCGTGGCCCTGGAGTGGAAGGGGTGACCCGTGCAGTCTGGCAGAACAGGGGCCGGTCACAGCGATGGGGGACAGGGGTGGGGGCGTGTCACGCCATCCCCCGGGGTCGTCATGCAGCTCGGGGTCACGTGCTGGCCGGGCCCCGTGTGCCTGTGTCAGATGGGGAGGCGGCCTGATCCGAGGCCGAGGTCAGCTCGTAGTGATTGGCCAGGCCAGCATCCGCTTGCTCTGAGGCGGGGTCGGGGCCGCACCCCTGCTTTCCTCTAGCGGGAGGCACAGGGCGTGGCCGTGTCATCTGTGCGCATGCGACACAGGAAGAGGAGAGTCTGGGGAGCTGCCGCCGTGCCCTGGCCCCCTCCTCGCCTCCCCCCAGCTCCGCCCCCTCTGCTGGGCCTCGTCTCCCGACAGGCACCTGGTGAGCCCGGGTGGCGGGAGGGGGCCTGGCCCGGGTCCTGGGGCAGCCGGAGTCTGCCGGCAAGGATTTGAGGATTGCGACCTGTGGGCTGTGAGGAGAGGCAGCTCCAGGAGGCTGGGGCAGCCGGGGGACTTCCTGGAGGAGGTGGTGTCAGCACCAACCCGCGAGACTCTGGCCGGCTGTGAGGCCAGAACCTGATGTCAACAAGAGACACGTAGAAACCTGGCAAAGCTACCCAAAGCCTTTCCCGGAGGTTACTTTACGCCAGATGCGATGTTTTGATAGTTTCCACATAAGATGAATCGGGAACCGAAGCATTAACTTCCCCTGAAAACGATGTCGTACTTGGCAGAAGGTGGCCCGAGATCTGCATGGGATCCAGGACTGGGGGATTTGCGGGGGGAGGGGGGGAGGGCGTGCCGGAGCCGGAGCACCAAGCGGCCTGTTCCCGGAAGCTGCCCCCCACAACTCCGTGTGGCGGGGGCCCCGGGACGCCTTTGGGTCAGACCTCACACGGTCCTTCACGGAGGGTCCTGGCTTCGTCAGAAAGTCCGTGAAACTCTGCTTCTCTGAGTCCGTTTGTGACGTGTATTCCAATCACCCCCCGAGCCCGCGCCCCGACCTGCGGGCCGACGGGCCTCACATCCCACCCTGAGACGCGCCGCCTATGGGTGCCGGTCTGGATGTACTCGGAGGGGCTCATCCTTCTTGACCCTGGGGCGTCCGCTGCCTGCCTTCGGCCCGAAGATGGGTCACGGCGGGGAGCGGCTTTGGCCCTTGGTCGCTGGGTGAGGTCCCTCCCCCGGGGGGGGGGGGTTCAGGTCACACAGAGGAAGACGGTCGGGCCCTCGGCAGATGAGTGGCTTTCAGAACGCAGGTGCACTGGAGCCCGTTCCTAAGGCAGGTGCGGGGTGCGGGCGGGGTGCCCCGCTGAACCGGCTGCTTGCGGCCTCGACACACCCCAGAGCGAGCGGCTCGGGACAGCGGCGTCCACAGGGCTTGGGGGCGGCCTGGCTGGGCGGCTCCGGCTCAGGGTCTCCCGTCCCCCGGGCCGGTCGGGAGCTGCGGGGTCCCTGTCGTGCCGTCCACGGGGGTCCGGCCCCATGGCCGCCTGAGGGTCCTGGGAGCACGACGCTGGCTCCCCCAGAGACGGAGTGGGGGTGGGGGAGCCGTGTCCTTTGCGACCCGGGCCTAGAAGTCACACGCTGCTGCTTCCGCGGGTTCGGTTGGCCACACGCACGTGATACAACATACGTGCACGCGTGGGGGCGTGGAACCAGGCGGCGGGGATCACCGCGAACCCTCTGGGAGACGGGGGCTTCTGTCTCCAAGGTCACGCGCCCCTCAGCAGGTGCCCACGGAGCCGTCAACCAGCCAGACGCCCCGTGTCCCTGTCGGCGTCACCGGCAGAGGCATCTTTGCGCGTGACGTGTTCTGCTGGGATTGGTCTCCCAGCCTGAGGCCGACCCGGACCGTACAAGGTGTCATGTCGCAGCCCTTGTCTGAGCCTGGCGTCGGACGTAGATGGTGCCTGAGTCCGGGGCGGGGGTGGGGGGGCCTGGCCCAGCGTGGTGACGGTCAGTGCCGGCCGCTACCCGCCCTGATCCGGGCGTCCCCCACGCACCCTCAGGCCCAAGTTCCATTCCCGCCACGGTGCCCAGGGACGCGGTCGGAGTGCAGGCACAGATGCGGATGGGCCCTGGGGACCCGGGCAGGGTGGGGAGGGAGCCCTCTCAGCCAGCCGCTGCCACTTTCCAGGCGAATTGGGAAGCAGGGTCGTCAGCCCGAAGGGCCATCTGGGGGCAGGTGCGTCCCTGTGCCAGGGTGTTCCTTCTGCAGCGAACGCTGGTATAGCCCAGACTGGCGGCTCAGAAAGGCCCTGGGGCACTTCCTTCCCGGGCCCCCCCCACCCCCCCCCGCACTCAGCAGTGCTCCCTGAGGCTCGGTTCTGGCCGCGGCTCCTCCGTCCTCGGCACCTGTGGCCAGGAGGTGGGGACATCGTGGGGCTCAGAAGCAGGCTGTGCTGGGGGGGCTGCTGACCAGAACCCCCCAACCGCCGCTCGGAGGGACCCACCAAAGTGTTCTCAGGCTGGGAGTACCAAGGGTCTAGAGGCCGCACGTAGGAGCCTAGGCGTGTGGGTGGGGAAAGCGACACCCAGCAGAGGAAGGGACTCGTCCCCACACAGCACAAGGAGTCTGGCAGAGCTGGGACAAGAACCTAGGGCTCCTGACTCCCCCTGGTCTGGGGATTTTTCTGCCACCTCTGCTTTGCCTTCTCTCCCACATGTACACCTGCGCTTGTCTTCGCAGAGCCTCTGTGACGTTCAGCTTCTCCTTTGATTGGTATCTCAGCTGGGGGCATTTCAGTCTGGGCCACAGCAGCCTCCATAGAAGTTTGGGTCCCTGGTTCCTTCCACAGAAGCAAGGACAGTCTCAGAGCTGCGGTGTCTCAAAGGCAGTGGGCTGAGCCGGCCCCTGCCGGAGAGGGGTGGGTGCAGCAGGCGTGCAAAGGGTTAAGTAAGTACCCGGCAGTGAGGGCAGGGACAGAGCACCTGTGAGGACTGGCTGGAGCCCAGGGCAGACTGTCTGTTTGGACAGGATGGGATGGCGGCAACACCTGGGTCTTCAAAGAGGATTAGACCAACCCTGTGAGACCTGTGACCTGGCCCTGCACAAGTTACTGAAGTCTGCAGTGCCTCAGTTTGCCCAGCCGTAAAACGGGGAATAACAATAGCATCGTCCTAGAGGCGCTCTTCCGAGGATTTAAATAACACATTCGCAGCACCCAGCGCGGGGCCAGCCCGTCGTGAGCCCCCAGCAGATCACGACGGTGGACGTTGCTGGTGTAGCCGCGGAGGCCTTCCAGCGCCAACACCGTGGGGTCGCTTTACGGTCGAGGGAGCCACTGGAAGCACGGGGGGCGGGGCGTGTTTGAGGGTGAGGGAGGCCGGGGCCTGAAAGACCTGTGAGGCAGAACCCATCTCAGGAGGAGCCCGCTCACAGTCACAGCCGGCCGGGGAGGAGACCGGGTCTTTCACCAAGAGGTGAGCTCCCTGTCACCGAAGGTGTGCAAGCGGATGGTGAGCGGTCACGTAGAAGAGACGTGGCTCGAGAGTGTGCGTGGGCAGGGGTGGGGCGGTGCCCACATGTTCCCTGAATCTCGGCCGTGCGTGGGCAGGGGTGGGGCGGTGCCCACATGTTCCCTGAGTCTCGGCCGTGCGTGGGCAGGGGTGGGGCGGTGCCCGGACGCACGGGCCCTTGTGTTCCTGTTGTTCTACTGCTGAGGCCCCGGGGCTGGGCACCAAACGGCTAGGTTAGGCTGGGCTTCCGGCTTCACGGCAACCTCACGCGACAGCCACGCTCCTGCCAGCCTCACGGGGGGGGGGGGGGTGGCGGGGGGACAGGGGGACGCTGCCCTGGACAGGCTGCAGCTCCGGAACCCAGGGGCAGGTATTAATCATGGCGCAGGTGAGCGGTCAGGCAGGGCATTGGCACCCGGGGCTTGGAGCCGCCTAATGAGAGGGTCTGTCACGCTGTGGTGCCTGGAGGAGGCGGTATTGATCCGGAGCCCTTGGCCTGGAGCTAATTGAGTATTCGCCCCAGAATTGCAGTGGCTGATTCCGTGTAAGGCCACGTCTTTCACTGTCGCTTGGGAAATTGCGGCCAGACTGGGGCACGGTGACGGAGGGAGGGGCGAGGGGAGGAGGGGGAAAAACAGGAGGACGGGACAGGAGTGGCGGCTTTCCCTGCCCCTGGAAAAAACATCAGATCTGATAAGGCAGATAGCGCCTCCGTCTCAGGACAGCCACGCGTCCCTGGGGAGGAGCCACGTTACCCGTGTTCGCCAGGATGCGCTTGTGGGACTGCGGTTTTAATGAAGGAAGCTTCCAGTATCTTAGTCCAGGGCATAAGCTAATATGACCGCGCTCCTGTCTGCTCTGCCTCCCGCCGCTGCAAGTGCGAGGTCCTAGCACAGCGTGCTCACGAGGGGTCGTGTGGCTTCCCGGGCCGGGAGTCGGGTGCCGGGAGCACCTGCCTGCACTGAGGCCGCGGGAAACGGGGCCCGGGGTCTCGGGCTCACAGATGCAGGCTCTCTCCGGCCACGGAAGGAAGCCGAGTGCCTGGCCGGGCAGCGCCGTGCCCCCGTGGCCATCCCCCCGTGGCCCGTGCGCCCGGCTGACCGCAAGCCCGAGCTGTTCACCCTCGCTCCTCGCTTGGGTGCAGACACGCGGCGCAGCTCCGGGGAGAGAAGGAGGAATGGATAGAGAGCACACGAGCCGCACACACGGAGCCGTGCTCAGCGGCGGGAACGAGGACTGGCCCGGGGCCAGCGCGCCGAGGGGGGGACAGAAGACACCCTGTGGAGGGGCGTGGTGTGGCCTGGGAACCCGCAGCATCTTTCTGGAGTGCGGGTGGATGTGCCGTGAGGCTGGGGCTGCGCCACGAAGAGCCACGCGGTTTAGGGCCACGGGGGTGTCCCCGGAGAGAGCGGAGCAGGGGGTGATGGGAAGAGTGTGGAGTTTGCAGGACGGGGACAGGGTCAGAAGGCGACTCCAGGCAGGGAGGCCACAAAAGTGGCACCACCACCACCCAGGATGGGCGGCTGAGCCTCCGAGCAGGGGCAGTGATGGGAGCGGCGAGGCCAGGGCGCTGATGGGGGAGTGCATGCGTGGTTGGGTGGGGGTCAGAGGAGGGGCATCCGGGGCAAGGGGAAGTGGGGGAGCAGGGCTGTGCTGGGTCTGGGTCCTGGAAGGTCCAGGGCAGCTGGGCTTAGGTTCAGGTGGGGGTGCTCAAGGTGCCGGTGCTCGGGGCACAGGTGCAGGTGCTCGGGACACAGGTGCAAGTGCTCAGGGTGTGGGTGCTCAGGGCGCAGGTGCAGGTGCTCAGGGCCCAGGTGCAGGTGCTCAGGGTGCAGGTGCTCAGGGCACAGGTGTAGGTGCTCAGGGCCCAGGTGTTCAGGGCCCAGGTGCTCAGGGCACAGGTGCTCAGGGCATAGGTGCAGGTGCTCAGGGCCCAGGTGCAGGTGCTCAGGGTGCAGGTGCTCAGGGCACAGGTGTAGGTGCTCAGGGCCCAGGTGTTCAGGGCCCAGGTGCTCAGGGCCCAGGTGCTCAGGGCATAGGTGCAGGTGCTCAGGGCACAGGTGCAGGTGCTCAGGGCACAGGTGTAGGTGCTCAGGGCACAGGTGCAGGTGCTCAGGGCACAGGTGTAGGTGCTCAGGGCACAGGTGCAGGTGCTCAGGGCACAGGTGCTCAGGGCACAGGTGCAGGTGCTCAGGGCACAGGTGCAGGTGCTCAGGGCACAGGTGCAGGTGCTCAGGGCCCAGGTGCTCAGGGCACAGGTGCTCAGGGCATAGGTGCAGGTGCTCAGGGCACAGGTGCAAGTGCTCAGGGCCCAGGTGTTCAGGGCCCAGGTGCTCAGGGCACAGGTGCTCAGGGCATAGGTGCAGGTGCTCAGGGCATAGGTGCAGGTGCTCAGGGCACAGGTGCAGGTGCTCAGGGTGCAGGTGCTCAGGGCACAGGTGCTCAGGGCACAGGTGCTCAGGGCACAGGTGCAAGTGCTCAGGGCACAGGTGTAGGTGCTCAGGGCACAGGTGCAGGTGCTCAGGGCCCAGGTGTTCAGGGCCCAGGTGCTCAGGGCACAGGTGCTCAGGGCATAGGTGCAGGTGCTCAGGGCATAGGTGCAGGTGCTCAGGGCACAGGTGCAGGTGCTCAGGGCACAGGTGCAGGTGCTCAGGGCCCAGGTGCTCAGGGCACAGGTGCTCAGGGCATAGGTGCAGGTGCTCAGGGCACAGGTGCAAGTGCTCAGGGCCCAGGTGTTCAGGGCCCAGGTGCTCAGGGCACAGGTGCTCAGGGCATAGGTGCAGGTGCTCAGGGCCCAGGTGTTCAGGGCCCAGGTGTTCAGGGCCCAGGTGCTCAGGGCATAGGTGCAGGTGCTCAGGGCACAGGTGCAGGTGCTCAGGGTGCAGGTGCTCAGGGCGCAGGTGCAGGTGCTCAGGGCCCAGGTGCTCAGGGCACAGTTGCTCAGGGCATAGGTGCAGGTGCTCAGGGCCCAGGTGCAAGTGCTCAGGGCCCAGGTGTTCAGGGCACAGGTGCTCAGGGCACAGGGGCAGGTGCTCAGGGTGCAGGTGCAGGTGCTCAGGGCCCAGGTGCTCAGGGCACAGGTGCTCAGGGCATAGGTGCAGGTGCTCAGGGCCCAGGTGCAAGTGCTCAGGGCCCAGGTGTTCAGGGCCCAGGTGCTCAGGGCACAGTTGCTCAGGGCATAGGTGCAGGTGCTCAGGGCCCAGGTGTTCAGGGCACAGGTGCTCAGGGCACAGGTGCAGGTGCTCAGGGCACAGGTGCAGGTGCTCAGGGCCCAGGTGCTCAGGGCACAGGTGCTCAGGGCATAGGTGCAGGTGCTCAGGGCCCAGGTGCAAGTGCTCAGGGCCCAGGTGTTCAGGGCCCAGGTGCTCAGGGCACAGGTGCTCAGGGCATAGGTGCAGGTGCTCAGGGCATAGGTGCAGGTGCTCAGGGCACAGGTGCAGGTGCTCAGGGTGCAGGTGCTCAGGGCACAGGTGCTCAGGGCACAGGTGCTCAGGGCACAGGTGCAAGTGCTCAGGGCACAGGTGTAGGTGCTCAGGGCACAGGTGCAGGTGCTCAGGGCCCAGGTGTTCAGGGCCCAGGTGCTCAGGGCACAGGTGCTCAGGGCATAGGTGCAGGTGCTCAGGGCATAGGTGCAGGTGCTCAGGGCACAGGTGCAGGTGCTCAGGGCACAGGTGCAGGTGCTCAGGGCCCAGGTGCTCAGGGCACAGGTGCTCAGGGCATAGGTGCAGGTGCTCAGGGCACAGGTGCAAGTGCTCAGGGCCCAGGTGTTCAGGGCCCAGGTGCTCAGGGCACAGGTGCTCAGGGCATAGGTGCAGGTGCTCAGGGCACAGGTGCAGGTGCTCAGGGCCCAGGTGCAAGTGCTCAGGGCCCAGGTGTTCAGGGCCCAGGTGCTCAGGGCACAGGTGCTCAGGGCATAGGTGCAGGTGCTCAGGGCATAGGTGCAGGTGCTCAGGGCACAGGTGCAGGTGCTCAGGGCGCAGGTGCTCAGGGCCCAGGTGCTCAGGGCACAGGTGCTCAGGGCACAGGTGCAAGTGCTCAGGGCACAGGTGTAGGTGCTCAGGGCACAGGTGCAGGTGCTCAGGGCACAGGTGCAGGTGCTCAGGGCACAGGTGCTCAGGGCACAGGTGCAGGTGCTCAGGGCACAGGTGCTCAGGGCACAGGTGCAGGTGCTCAGGGCACAGGTGCTCAGGGCACAGGTGCAGGTGCTCAGGGCACAGGTGCTCAGGGCACAGGTGCAGGTGCTCAGGGTGCAGGTGCTCAGGGCACAGGTGCTCAGGACACAGGTGCAAGTGTTCAGGGCACAGGTGCTCAGGGCACAGGTTCTCAGGACATAGGTGCAGGTGCTCAGGGCACAGGTGTAGGTGTTCAGGGCGCAGGTGCTCAGGGCATAGGTGCAGGTGCTCAGGGCACAGGTGCTCAGGGCATAGGTGCAGGTGCTCAGGGCCCAGGTGCAGGTGCTCAGGGTGCAGGTGCTCAGGGCACAGGTGTAGGTGCTCAGGGCCCAGGTGTTCAGGGCCCAGGTGCTCAGGGCCCAGGTGCTCAGGGCATAGGTGCAGGTGCTCAGGGCACAGGTGCAGGTGCTCAGGGCACAGGTGTAGGTGCTCAGGGCACAGGTGCAGGTGCTCAGGGCACAGGTGCTCAGGGCACAGGTGCAGGTGCTCAGGGCACAGGTGCTCAGGGCACAGGTGCAGGTGCTCAGGGTGCAGGTGCTCAGGGCACAGGTGCTCAGGACACAGGTGCAAGTGTTCAGGGCACAGGTGCTCAGGGCACAGGTTCTCAGGACATAGGTGCAGGTGCTCAGGGCACAGGTGTAGGTGTTCAGGGCGCAGGTGCTCAGGGCATAGGTGCAGGTGCTCAGGGCACAGGTGCTCAGGGCATAGGTGCAGGTGCTCAGGGCCCAGGTGCAGGTGCTCAGGGTGCAGGTGCTCAGGGCACAGGTGTAGGTGCTCAGGGCCCAGGTGTTCAGGGCCCAGGTGCTCAGGGCCCAGGTGCTCAGGGCACAGGTGCAGGTGCTCAGGGCACAGGTGCAGGTGCTCAGGGCACAGGTGTAGGTGCTCAGGGCACAGGTGCAGGTGCTCAGGGCACAGGTGTAGGTGCTCAGGGCACAGGTGCAGGTGCTCAGGGCACAGGTGCTCAGGGCACAGGTGCAGGGGCTCAGGGCACAGGTGCAGGTGCTCAGGGCCCAGGTGCTCAGGGCACAGGTGCTCAGGGCATAGGTGCAGGTGCTCAGGGCACAGGTGCAAGTGCTCAGGGCCCAGGTGTTCAGGGCCCAGGTGCTCAGGGCACAGGTGCTCAGGGCATAGGTGCAGGTGCTCAGGGCACAGGTGCAGGTGCTCAGGGCCCAGGTGCAAGTGCTCAGGGCCCAGGTGTTCAGGGCCCAGGTGCTCAGGGCACAGGTGCTCAGGGCATAGGTGCAGGTGCTCAGGGCATAGGTGCAGGTGCTCAGGGCACAGGTGCAGGTGCTCAGGGTGCAGGTGCTCAGGGCACAGGTGCAAGTGCTCAGGGCACAGGTGTAGGTGCTCAGGGCACAGGTGCAGGTGCTCAGGGCCCAGGTGTTCAGGGCCCAGGTGCTCAGGGCACAGGTGCTCAGGGCGCAGGTGCAAGTGCTCAGGGCACAGGTGCAGGTGCTCAGGGCACAGGTGCAGGTGCTCAGGGCACAGGTGCTCGTGCTCAGGGCACAGGTGCTCAGGGCACAGGTGCAGGTGCTCAGGGCACAGGTGCTCAGGGCACAGGTGCAGGTGCTCAGGGCACAGGTGCTCAGGGCACAGGTGCAGGTGCTCAGGGTGCAGGTGCTCAGGGCACAGGTGCTCAGGACACAGGTGCAAGTGTTCAGGGCACAGGTGCTCAGGGCACAGGTTCTCAGGACATAGGTGCAGGTGCTCAGGGCACAGGTGTAGGTGTTCAGGGCGCAGGTGCTCAGGGCATAGGTGCAGGTGCTCAGGGCACAGGTGCTCAGGGCATAGGTGAAGGTGCTCAGGGCACAGGTGTAGGTGTTCAGGGCGCAGGTGCATGGGCAGTGGAGGCAGAAAGTCAGGGAGGAGGGCCCCCCTGGAGGCAGCAGAAGCACAAAGCAAAGAAAAAGCCTGTGACCGAGAAACCCCGTCCAGCCCCTGGGGGCGAGCGTGATGAGAGGCGACCCAGTGCTTCCGCAAATTCTTGGTTCTGAGTATCAGGAGAGGGGAGGCCCGAGTTTTAATAGTAATTTATCTCAATGGAGGCTTTTAAACCTCAATTCATCACTGTCGTTGACAACACTTGGATTAATCTGCTGCTCAGCGTCTTGTGGCGGCTTCCAGCCCCAGCAGGATAAAGGGAACTGATACACATGAAGAACTGAATTTCAACTAACGCAAGCCCGTGCTAACTTCCCGGCACGTAACCCAGAAACCTCCCCTTCATCGCCCTTCGTTGTGGCCGACCCTCCAGGGGCAAGAAGCCCACAGACTTCTTTATTTTTCTAGCCTCGGATTCAGCATCAGGGGCATTTTAGGGGGAGGGGACCAGCAGGCCCTTGCCCCTCCCCCAAGCGGTCCCTGATTTTCGAGAAACGGGCGGTTGGTTCCAGAATTTGCTGGAAGTTTCTGGAGCACCTTCAACAGCGCTGCGGCATCTGGAAGTTGGCATCCTGTTCGGCTCCCTGTGGAAAGGCCGCGTCTGGCACCGAGGCCGTTGGTGGCTGCCCAGTTCCTGAGTCCCCAGTGGGGTTCGCGTGGGGCGCGTGGTCCTGGCTTCCCGTGGGGGTGGGGCCCTGACCCGGAGCCGTGATTCCGGTGAGGCGGTGGATTCACCCCTGTTCATGGGAAGAAGCCTGACCCACGGTGGAGGCCCACCCCTCCCACACCTGCCACGGGCTGCACGCCCCCCCCCACCATGGGCAGACCCCCCCGCTGAGCCCGTCCCCTTGGCCAGCCGCACCCCATCCCCACGACTGCCACCTCGTCCTGCTTCGCCCAGACCGGCTCAGCTCCCGTTCTAGGACCCCCTCTGGTCTGTGGCTCTCGCAGCCGGCGCCCTGAGGACAGAAGCGGGCCGCCTGCGCAGGGGTGCTCGCAGTCTCAGCAGCGGTCCGCGGGGGCCCACGATGCCCCACAGGCAGTGCCCACGTCTGCAGGGGGAGGGCGGCCGCGGCTCTTTCTAATCTGTCCCCAGAGGGTCTCCTCCTTCAGGCTGACGCGGCCGCCCGACCCGCCTGCCCTAGGCTTCCGCGCCTCGGCCTGCGCTGTTCTGGGCAAGGGAGGGGCAGACGTCGCTGAGACCCGCTCGTTAGCAGCCCCGGTCGCAGGTCGCCGGGGCCTCCCGGGCTACGTGTGGCTGCCCCAGGCAGAGCCCTGTTTGAACCGGCCCGGCCGGAGCGAGGGGAGGAATCAGAAAGCTGACCGCACGCCCGGGACGGGAGGAGCCGCGGGTTCAGGCCTGGCGGGAACGTGCGGCTGTGTTAGCGACGCCTCGGCGCTGTGATCACGGGGACGGTGGGGGCGGAGGCAGGGGCCCGTCTTCACAGGCGGGGGGCACGAAGCGGGTCCCAGGCGCCACGGGCTCCAAACCGGGAACGGGTTTCCCTGTGTCCGGCACCCCCACGGCCAGCCCACGGCGCAGGGAAATAGGTGGGGAGACTGCGGCCTCGGGCTCCGGACCTGCTCTGCCTTCCGCTGGGTGTGTGACCTTGGGCCAGAGCCTCCTGGGATGCCTCAGCACGGGGCGGGGGGGGGGGGGGGGTACTCCCCAAAGCCCTTGCGAGCGCCCCTGGGACCGACGGTGCGGGGCCTCTGGCTCACGGTCACTCCCTGTGCGTGGCTGTTTGGCGTTCCGCCGGTGCGTCTCAGACACCCGGCGGGACGTTTGTGCCGCGGGAGCCCGAGGGCGAGGTGCCCCGAGACACGCCCTCCCGCCCTCTCTTGGCCACGCCCACTACCGCCTGCCCACCGCACTTCCGGGCGAGGCGAGCCAGGTTTCCTTTCGGCCGTTGCGCCTTCCCCCCCACCCCCACCCCCATGCATTCTAGCGTGACTGGCGCATAGTAGGTGTTCAGCGTATGTGTTAGCCAGGGTTCTCCAGGAAAACAGGGCCCGTCGGATGCAGATTCTCTAGAAAGGGCTTTGGTAGAAAGAACTGGCTCCTGTGAGCCCAAGTCTGCGGTGGGGCTGCAGGCCGGACGCCCAGGAGAGCCCGGGATGTGGGCGAAGAGAACGGGAGGCTGCCGGGGACATCTCCCTCGCTCGGGGCCCTGCCTCTGTGTTCCCTTCTGCTCCTCAGGGATCGTGTGAGGCCCGCCCGCGTTAAATGTCCATCCTGCCCAGAACCACCCTTGGGGAAACACCCAGAACAGGGAGCGTTCGACTGACGGTCTGGGCGCCTGTGGCCCAGCCGGGCTGATGCATAAAATTCACCACCACGGTTCACGTGTGTTGCATTGAGAAGATGTATCTGAGCCTCAGGTTTCTTGCCTGCAAAATGGCTCTAATCCCCACTTCTCGAGATTTCCGGGAGCGACAAATGGGGTGCTGGGTGGGAAGGCAGCCCCCACCGGGCCCTCGGCAGAAACCCCCCAGCTGTCATAGCCTCCAGAGCGCAGCAGCTGAGATGTCGGGGAGCAGCTGTGTTGCTGGGAGTCACGCAGGCTCCAGAGGCCGGAGGGCACATCGGGGCGCACGTCGTCTGACGACGAGCACAAGCCTCCAGACACATCTTTACGCAGAAAGTGGAGGAATCAGTATAGTTATTAGGGGTGAACGGAGCTGGGGAACGGCACGCCAAGTGCACGTTTAAGCGGGATCTTTTTTTTTTTTTCTTTTTAATGTTTATTTATTTTTAAAGAGAGAGAGAGAGAGGAAGACACAGAATCGGAAGCAGGCTCCAGGCTCTGAGCTGTCAGCAGAGGGCTGGGCAAGGGGTTCGAACTCAGGAACTGCGAGATCATGACCTGAGCAGAAGTCGGACGTCCAACCGACGGAGCCCCCCAGGCGCCCCGAGCGGAATCTTTTGCAAGAGTGCTTGTCTCTCCTGTCTTCGAACCGGGATTTCAGGGTTTGAACTCTGCACCTGGGGAGAAAGCCTGCAGCACCTACCCCGTCCCACCCAACTCTTGCCTTCAGGCGGCTGCACTGGTGTCTCCAAAAGGGCTCACCTCCCCGCACAGGCCGTGGGTGGCCGGGGCTGCTGATCCCGCCTCCTCGGCTCCTGCCCCCAGGGCTCTGCCACCAACCGTGGCCAGACACCCTGCTCGCCTGTGGATAGCCTCCTAACTGGCCTTGGCCCCCCTCTTCTGGTCATCTGCCCTGGGGAGGGTTCATGGTGACGACCGACCCGTGAAAGGAGGCGCTCCCAAAAAAGCCAGCGGGCAGAGTGCTGAGGCAGGACAGGAAGGCCAAGTCCCCCTCACCCCTGACGGTGGCTCTGATTCCGCCCAGCAGCGGCCACCCCTCAGGTAGGCCACCAGGGTGAGGCAGCGGGGGTATTTATATGCCAGCCCCACAGCCGTCAAGTGCCAGGCTGCAGACGGTTCACAGCTTCTACATGAGATTGTCCTGTGTTCCTTTGGACGATGTCGTATCTGTTAAAACTCGCTGCTGGGATACAAAGCAAGTTCTGTGTGAGAATCTATGCGGGAAAGGCGACCAGGGTGGTGGTGTCCAGTGTGAGTCTAGGAACTGAAAAATTGTGCAGTGTCCAACAGGCACACATGTCCCGTTAGTAAGAGTTCTGCTTGTTTATGTATGAAACAAAAATACTATCTTTGTTTCAGTTCCTACATACCGACCGTATTTTCAGCCCAGCTGTGGAGCAGTTAGGATATAAATATTTGTGGCGTTGTCTGGACCTTGTTAGCTAATCAAGGGAACTGTCAGGTATTTCTTTTGGCCTCGGAGTAATTGCTGGGAAGAAATTACTGAGCCATTGGGCCCCACGAGCTGTGAACGTTCTAGAAGCTCTGGGTGGAGGGCAGCCCCTGGAGGGCTGCAAACTCACAGGCCCCCTGCCTGTCGGTGCCGCAGGCAGAGGCGCCCGGAGCAGCCCGCGGGCCGCCCTCCAGCGCAGACAAAGGGCCGTGTAGGGCTGGCGTGTGGCAAACACAGTAAAGGAGCCTGAGGGGACAGGGCAGACGCAGCTTCCACTCCGTCAGCGCTTCTCCAGCTGTCGTGTGCACAGGACCCGCCTCGGGGACCTCGTGGAATGCAGATTCTGGCTCAGGGGTTCAGCGCGTTTAACCCTCTCGCGGGGTCTGTGGCCCCCACTCGGCCCACCTTCCGTGTCCACAGACTCCTCGTCCAGGACTGGCGTGGGCTCGTGGGGACAGCCCTGGAATCAGACGGCTCGGAGCCCCGTGCAGGTGGCACAGGTCAGCCTCAGCCTGCTTCCTGCGCGGAGGCCACGGAGAGACACAGGGCCCGGCCACAGGTCCCACCCCTCTGGCTGTCTGTGCTTCTCTAGAATCCACCACGTGGAAAGCGGCAGGCAACAGGGAGGGGTGAGGCGGGGAGAGAGCCGGGGGGACGGGGCTTGCCCACTGCACGGTCAGACGTCGAGTGGGAAACACCACCACCAGGGTGCCAGCCAGGGAAGCCCTGAGCACGCCCCGCGGCACACACCCCCTCCCCGTTACAGACAGGGAAGCCGAGGCTCCGAGATGAGCACGTGGGTGTCGGGGCCAGGACTGGAGCTCGGGGGGACAGACCCCACACCCAGGACACTGGCTGTCCCCAACTGCCACGCCCAGTTTGGGGTGGCCTGAGCTCCAGATGCTGGAGGCAAGCTGCCCAGATGCCGGTCCAGGTGTGGGAACACGGCCTGTCTCCTGCAAACAAACGGCCAGCTGTCCCACCAGCACGCTGGGTCTATGCGGGCGAGCAGGGAACTACTCACTGAAACCCACACAGGACAGGGTGGGAGGCCCCTCTGTGGGGGTGGGGGCGGGGGCTTTTGTAAACGAAAAGCCCATTGGACTAGGGTGGGAGCTGGAAGCGTGGTGGCTTCTCATTGGCTGGGCTGTTGCTAGGTGGGGAGAAAATCCTCCTCCTGCTGAGGCGGCGAATCTCCCCCTTGGGTCCGCAGTGAGGGGTGGGCGCGAGAGGCCCGCGCTGGTCTCCCTAGTTCACTGTAAGATTTCCCTGATCTCACACTTGAATGTGGGGCTCACTGCCGCCGGTGTTGGGGCACCTGCACACGCGGAAGCCGGGGGAGCAGTGGCGTCAGCGGCCCCGCTGGGCTGCAGCAGGTGCCGCTGCCGAATCCACTCAGGTAGGGGGGCTGGCTCCCACCCGGCCAGGTCGGGGGCTGTAGCTCCATGCCCGTAGGGCGTGCACCAGGGGCCCCAGACGGTCTCTTCCTGAGGGCTCCTAACTCGCAGGCCCCTCCCTCCCTCCCTTCCTCCATCATCCTTCCATCCATCCATGCATCCATCTCTCCCTCCATCAGTCTACCCTTCCTTCCTCCTCCCTCCCTTCCTCCCTTCCTCTCTTCCTTCATCTTTCCTTCCTTCCTTCCTTCCTTCCTTCCTTCCTTCCTTCCTTCTTCCTCCCTTCCTCTCTTCCTTCATCCTTCCTTCCTTCCTTTCTTCTTCCTCCCTCCCTTCCTTCCTTCTTTCCTTCCTTCCTTCTTCCTCCCTTCCTCCCTTCCTCTCTTCCTTCCTCCTTCCTTCCTTCTTCCTCCCTTCCTCC
Source organism: Leopardus geoffroyi (assembly GCF_018350155.1). NCBI lineage: Eukaryota > Metazoa > Chordata > Mammalia > Carnivora > Felidae > Leopardus > Leopardus geoffroyi. The sequence continues at coordinate 892,146 of NC_059330.1, forward strand.
CTTCCTCCCTTCCTTCCTTCCTTCTTCCTCCCTCCCTTCCTTCCTTCTTCCTCCCTTCCTCCCTTCCTTCCTTCCTTCCTCCCTCCCTCCCTCCCTGCCTCCCTCCCTCCCTCCCTCCCTCCATCCTTCCTTCCTTCTTCCTCCCTTCCTGCCTTCCTCCCTTCCTCTCTTCCTTCATCCTTCCTTCCTTCTTCCTCCCTTCCTCCCTTCCTCTCTTCCTTCATCCTTCCTTCCTTCCTTCTTCCTCCCTCCCTTCCTTCCTTCTTTCCTTCCTTCCTTCTTCCTCCCTTCCTGTCTTCCTCCCTCCTTCTTTCCTTCTTTCCTTCTTCCTCCCTTCCTCCCTTCCTCTCTTCCTTCATCCCTCCCTCCCCTTCTATCCATCCCTCATCCCTCCATCCCTCTGAGAGCCACCAACACCCAGGAGCTGCCAGCTCGGGCTCTGCCCAGGGAGAAGGACTGAGTAAGGCCAGCAGCTCACTGTGGGTTTGGCATCCAGTGGTTCCCACTTCCTAACCCTGCTGACATGCTCCCACGCCCTTTGCAGTGGCACCTTACAGTCACTCCCAGCTAAAGATTCCAGATGTGTCCCCTTTCCCACTCGTGTGGGGCTTGGTTTCACGAACTGGCTATTGCACATTTGCTTTGGTTTACCGTCTTCTGCCATCTGCCACGAGGGTCCTGTGTCCCGGTGGAGCGCTGGACTCAGGAAGTCGAACGGGTTCCTGGAGCAGCCCTGGGCCGAGCCCACCGGAGCCACACCGTCAGGAGAAGCAAGCGCTTGTGGCCTGTGGGGTTTGGGGTGTTTGTCACACAGCATTAACATCACGACAGCCGACCCATGGACCGTGGGAACTTCGGACGCTTACGTTAATTTCTGCGAACACCGTTTCCTCGTCTCTGAAAAGTGGCCGCCAGCACCTTGCGGCCCGGGCGTCACGGCTTATGGGCCACGACGTGAGCCAGGCCTCCACAGGAGGCTTCCGGTAAGCGGTGATTTGAAAAAGAAGTCGTTCGGCAAGAGCTGGATGCAACGAAAGGGCACCGAGCGCCCGCTGCGGACGGCTCAGGACCGGGCACCGCCGGGGATGGACCTGAAACCTCTGCCTGTTACGTGATTCGTGTTAGCTCCTCACAGGCCTCTGGGCAACAGTCAGGGCCAGGCTGGGGACGGGGCGGAGGAGGAGTCGGACACCTCTCCACCCGACCCACCTACGTCCCAGCGCGCACACCCAGTAACTGAGCCTGCACGCTCCCTTCTTGACCGTGGTTAACTCTCTTTTCTATGAGTTTCCGGACAACAGAAGCACCTTGACCCATCCTTACCGATCTCCTGACACTTCGGCGAGAGAGCGGGCCCCGGACGCTGGTAACATCAGCGATGCCCAGCGCTCCCGTCAAGGCCACGTTGCTGGAGACTCGCGGTGCTCTCTGGGGCTGCTTCCTCCTCGTCCGCTGCTGCCGGAGTGCCCTCCGGGCCTGCACCCTGCCGCAGGGGCGGGGGCTCCGCTCTCCAGGTGCCGGACGCGGATGAGCCCTGCTCTGTGTGTTCACTTGTTCTCTGCTGGTCAGTTCAGGGGCTTCTCGGGAACTGGAGGGGAGGGTGCATCGGGGCCCGCACTCCAGTCGGCCTGTGGATGCCTGAGAGCAGCCGGGGCGGGGGAGGGGGGGGCCGTCAAGTGAGCTCCGATCGAGCTTCTGGGCTCTGGGCAGGTCTGGGGTTGGCCGCCTGCCAGCGTCCGTGAGGCTGCAGGCAGGACGGGTAGGGGATGGGGTCGGGTGCTGCCTGCGTGGTGTCCAGGGAGGTGTGCACACAGCGGGGGCGGCCACCTGTGCCACAGAGGACATTGTGACACTCGACGAAAGTGCCTACCCCTGCCCCCGGCTCAGATGATGCTGACCTGTGCTCATTTTAGGGAATTCAAACAAAGTAAAAATACGTCAAGGGCAAAAGGCATGAAGACTACCCAGACAAGGGGGCGCCTGGGGGGCTCGGTCGGTTGGGCGTCCGACTCTTGGTCTCAGCTCAGGTTGCGATCTTGCGGTGCGGGAGTTCGAGCCCCACAGCAGGCTCTGTGATGATGGTGCAGAGGCTTCTGGGATTGTGTCTCTCCTTTTCTCTGCCCCTTCCCTGCTTCTGCATATGCGCTCTCCCTCCCTTTCTCCCTCCCTCTCTCCCTCTCTCTCTCTCTCTCTCTCTCTCCCCTCTTCCCCCCACCCCATCTCTCTGTCTCTCAAAATAAGTAAACTCAAAAAAGATTGCCCAAAATATTATTACCCAGAAACAACCCCTGGTAACGTTGTGGTGAGCATGATTCCGGGCTGATTTTTCCGATTGATCTTTTTCCGATTGAGTTGTCTGATGGCCATCTCTGGGTTTTGAAACGGGGTCGGGGGAGGAGGCTTGTCCCCTCAGGGTCTGGAGTCCAAGTCTGGGCAGGAAATCACTGCGGATCGAGTCCCCGCAGCCCAGGGCAGGCGCTGGGGGCCCCCACCCTCGTTCTCTGCCACATGCCTGTCCGTCCGAGGGTCTGTCTGTCACAGCCGTGAGCCTGGGGGACGTCCTAGCTGGACTGCATAAATGAATAATTCAGTGAAAGTGGATAATTTCCATGGCAACCTTGCCAGCCGTGGCCTGCAACGCTGCCTCCCAGGGCCCGGTTTGCCCTAATCAAGAGACGAGTGCGTCAGCACAGAGCAAACTCACTTTTATGGGGCCGGGAAGGAAAGTAGGTCGCAGTAGCGGGCGGGGCTCGCAGAGCCCTGTGTAAGGACATCGCAGGCCCCGAGCCCGTGGTGTCGGGGGAACTGCCCTTCCTGGCCGGGGAGAGGTGGTCGATGGCCCCGGGGAGCCCCCGAATCTGGGGTAAAGAAATTGGGAACCGGTCCGTCACTCCACAGCCCGCAAAGGGTCTGCGGTCCCCCTTAGGACGTCCCTGTGAGGTGAGAAAGGGAAACTGAGGCCCACAGAGTTGCCTCTTAGAACATTACCCTGACCATTGAGCTGGCGAGTGACGGAGCCTGGAGGCAGACCCCAGACCCACACGTGGGAGCTGAGCTCTGAAGGGGGTGCTCTGTCCGTCTTCCCGCTTAACCCAGGAGCTCACGTGAACCGGGGGGGGGTGATTGTGTTGGGGGCCCAGCCCGGGTCTGGGGGCGCCCTCTGGGTGTGTCTGAGGCAGAGTGGAGGGGTTACCTGGGGTGAGTGCAGCAGGACTGGGACTTGGACCAAGGTCACGGTCAAGGCCAAGGTCAAGGCCAGGAGGTCAGGTCAGCTGTCCCTCTGTGGAACTTTCTGATGGGGCCAGATGCCCTCACTTGGGCAGCCAGAGCCGGCCTGCACCTCCAGATGGGAGGGGTTGGGGCACAGTCTCGCTGGGATCCCCGGGCCGCCAGAGGAGTCAGCGGAGAGCAGAGGTGCAGGAGGGAGGGGTCGGGGGGAGGACACGGGGCAGGGGGCAGGGGGCAGGGCAGGACTGGGGATGGAAGCACCTGGGAAAGACACGGGGGCAGGCCGGGTCGGGAGCCCTCTTCGGGGCCCAGCCTCTCTCCTGGTCCCCAGGGTCAGCGGGGAAGCCCCAAGAGGCAGGTGCCCTGGACCTCCCACCTCCAGGGCAGGAGCACCTGCGTCTCCCTGAAATGCACTCACGGGCTCAGTTCCTCCCAGGAGCCCGCAAGCCCTCCGAGGTCATTCAGGCGACCCCGCCCACGCCCTTCCTGATGGGGCACTTGCCCCTTCTCCTAGGGCTCCCCCTCTGTTGGCCAGACCTGAGGGTCGAGGGTGCAGGCTCCTTGGGTGTGATCTATAACCAACCCCGTTGGTGGATGGCAGGGAGAGACGGGAGACAGCGACGTCCCTCCAGGCTGGCGGGGGACAGGTTTGATCTCAGGCAGCCGCCGGACGACTGGGTCTCTGATCCGCACCCCACGTGGTGATGGTGTATGCGGAGGCCTCGCCTGGGCTCAGTCACGCGGACGGTGCAGGTGTTCTCGGCCATGGCACCGGTCGAGGCGTTGTCTTTGGAGCAGCCTCTGGGAGCAGGAAGTGCAGGGTGGGAGGGGGTGAGCAGCCTGGAGGGCCCGAGGCCAGGCCTCGGCTCAGCCGGCGGTCCTCCCCCAGCAGCACTGCGACCCTGAGCAGAGAAGGCAAGCAGGCTCGCGACTCTGGGCTCTTGTGACCTGTGAGGGGGCAGCCGAGTTCATGGTTTGTGTTGGGCTTTGGAGGGGCCTGGGCCAGGGTCTGGCCGGGATCAGGGCTGGGGTCCGGGCCGGGCTTCAGCCGGGATCAGGGCCAGGGTCTGGGCTGGGGTTCAGGGCCAGGGTCCGGGCCGGGGTTCAGGGCCAGGGTCCGGGCCGGGGTTCAGGGCCAGGGTTCGGGCTGGGGTCAGGGCCGGGGTCCGGGCCGGAGTTCAGGGTCAGGGCCAGGGCTAGGGCTCAGGGTCAGGGCCAGGGTCAGCTGGGGTCAGGGTCGGGGTCAGGGCCGGGGTTTAGGACCGGGGTCCAGGCTGGGGTTCAGGGCCAGGGTCCGGGCCGGGGTTCAGGGCCAGGGTTCGGGCTGGGGTCAGGGCCGGGGTCCGGGCCGGAGTTCAGGGTCAGGGCCAGGGCTAGGGCTCAGGGTCAGGGCCAGGGTCAGCTGGGGTCAGGGTCGGGGTCAGGGCCGGGGTTTAGGACCGGGGTCCAGGCTGGGGTTCAGGGCCAGGGTCCGGGCTGGGGTTCAGGGCCAGGGTTCGGGCTGGGGTCAGGGCCGGGGTCCGGGCCGGAGTTCAGGGTGAGGGCCAGGGCTCAGGGTCAGGGCCAGGGTTCAGCTGGGGTCAGGGTCGGGGTCAGGGCCCGGGTTTAGGACCGGGGTCCAGGCCGGGGTTCAGGGCCAGGGTTCAGGGCGGGGGGTCAGGGCCGGGTGGGCCCACAGGAGACCTTAATGCCAATTGAAAACAGAGCCAAACAAAACAGCTCTCTTCCTTCAAGCTAAAAGTGATGGTGTGGGGTCAACAATTGGAGTCACTACTAGAGCCCCCATATATGGCGGGGAGAGGGCGTGGGGGTGCTGCCTCCCCACTTATTAGATGGCCCAGCACGGCTGCCCTGTCAGAAGGTGGGGCGAGAGGTCGGAGGGCATGGCGGGGGTGGGGGGGGGGTGTGGGTTCCGGGGTTTAACTGCCAGCCTCCCACTTCAGTTCACATGTGCTCCCTCCGTCCAGACTGTTCTCACACTTGAGGACGGAGCTGGCACCTGCTGGGGACCCCTCTCGGGCACCGCCTGCAGCCCCCTGGGCCTGTGCTTCTCCCAGCCCTGCTCTGGCGGGCGACCCCCAGGCTGTGCAGGTCAGCAGGGCCTGCCCTCAGTCCACAGCCTGAAGGCCTCGTCTGTTCCCACGTCCCCGAGCTCAGAATGCACTTGGGCACAACCCAGAAGTGGGGCCGTGTGCACACCCCATGGGCGCACCTTTGACCGAAGCGGGTGGGGTCACAGAAATGTGCTTCCTCTCCCCCCCACCCCGGCGGTGCCCCCTCCCAGCCAAGCGGCTGGCCTCCTGCACAGGCTGCAGGCGATGCGTCACCTCTTGGCCCCCTGGCCGCACCGCGTAACAGCCCCGCCCCCTGGACCGCATGACCGCCCCGCCCCACCCAGGTCCTGCTCCTGGAAAGGCAAACAGGGTTTCACAGATAGGACTGGGTTTAGGGTCTTGGGATGGGAGGTGACCCTACACGACCGCAGTGGCCCTGAGTGCAAGCCCAGGGGTCCTCTCTGGAGTGAGGCGGAGGGAGATGTGGTTGTAGGAGGAGGAAATTCGGGGAGCGAGGCGGGATGCCGGGCCAGGAGTCCAGGAAGTACGGGGAGTGGGGCTCTCGAGGTTGGAAAAGGCCAGGAGATCGGCTCCTCCAGAGGGAGTGCGGCCCCGCAGACCCCTGGGTTTGGCGGAAAGACTGCTTCTGCCCTCCTGACCACAAGAGAAGAGCGGGCGGTGTTCGAAGCCGCCGGGTCTGGGCGCCCGTGGGGGTCACAGTCCTCCGAAAGTGCTGGTACGGAAGCCTCCTCCTGGGCTCTGTGCTCTGGGGAGCCCAGGGCGAGACACAACCCAGCCAGGGGTCGGCCCGCTTCATGCCCTCGGGCTCCGGGTCTCGGGGACCCCGGTGTGGACCTGCTCCTTCCCCCAGCCAGGCAACCACACGGAGTCAGCGGCAGTCAGGCCAAGAGATGGTGTGAGTGCCCGTGCTCCCGAGCGGGGACCTGTCGTGGGTGTCTGGGTGCGTTTCTGAAGGATGTCGTTCTAGAACGTGCCCGGGGCGCCCGAGAGCCCCGTGCCCACTTCATGCTGTAAGTCAGCATTGGTCTGTAACGTAAATGTCATCCTCTAAGGCATAGCTCCTTTGTGCAGTACACAACCTGAACAACCATACAGGGTGGCCCTGATGAGCTGCTTGACCTTGGGCAAAGTATCTTACCTTTCTAAGCCTCTATTTCTTCTGTAAAATGGGAGCAGTGAGGTCACCTCCCTTCGTGTTTTCCTGAGGAATTGATGACATGACACAGGTGGGCTCTGGAATAAATACTTAGTAAACAGTATCGGTGTCATCATTGCTGCCGTTATTTTCAGAAAATAGCAGTGGTCCGGGCACGCCCGTAGAGCCCTGCCCGGGAAGCCCTGCCAGTGGAGGGGCAGGTGGCTGGCCTGAGGTCACACAGCCATCAAAGTGCAGAACCACATCAACTCAGACCTCCTGACCCCAGGGCCTTAGCGCTTCCTTCTCTAGGCTTCTATGCAGAAGAGGGGGGAGGGGGAGAGGAAGGACCCTGGGAGGGGCCCGAGAGGGGCTGGCACTTGAGCCGGCTGGATGGCAGCCACAGGAGAGTAAAATGAAGTGACAATCCTCGAGCGCGGTCTCTCTTTTTCCAATTCAGCTGCGTCTGCCAGCAGCAAATATCATCATTTCAGGCCGGGGCGGGGGTGGGGGGGGAACCGCTGCTTTCGGGAACCTTTGTCACATGGGCGTAAATCTCTCACGGCTTCCGTCTGCTCTGGCGAAGCCATTCCTCTAAATTACATTACGCGCCCAGCTCCCACCCTCGTCCCGGGCGTGTATGTTCTATTTGTCGGTGGCCACCAGACGCGCTCCGATTTGATTTGGGGCCTCTCCCTCCCCGTCCCCGCGTGGGTCACTTTGCCAGCCTGGAAGAACAGGAAGAGCGAACACAGCGCCGTGCTGGCCGGGACAGACTGGGCGCCGACCCCGCGCCCGGCACACCGTTCGTCTCGCGCCTGACGCTCCGAGTGAGGCCCGTGTCCGCGAGCGGCTGATGCTTCTGCTGCCCCCGCTGACTGCAGAGCCAGTGGCACACGGGGCACCGGTGCGAGCTCACGACGCCATCCGTCCGCTTCCCAGGTGGCCTCCCCGCCCCGGGGGCCTCCGCTGAGGGTCCCCGATGGCTCCGTCACTGGGGCCTGACGCCCAGCCCTGTCTCCCACGTCCTGCCACCTGCAGGAGATCCAGCCGCGGGCTGGGGTGTCTCTCAGAGCCGGCAAGTTCTTCAGGACTTGGGGGTGGGGCGGGCGGAGGGCAGGGGCGTGGCTCAGATCTTACAGCGCCCGGGGGGCCTCTCAACAAAGAGCCAGACACCCCACAGTGTCCACGGCCTCGAGGGTGGCACACCCTGGTCCCAGTGGGGGCGGGGACCCCGCTGACCATGGTTACGGCAGGTGCCTCCCCGGTGCCGCCGCGTTCCGGGCATGGCTCCCGGTGCCGTCCGAGGATCCGCCCGCCTGCTCCCTTAGATCCACAACAGCCCAGGGAGCAAAGTGCTGTTCTCACCGCCCCCCGTTTTACAGATGCAGAAACTGGGAGGGTGAGGGTTGAATACTTTGCCCCAAATCGCAGGGCTCCAGAGCTGCAGGGCTGGGCCTGGCATCGGGGCCGGGGCGGGGGTGGGGGGAGGTGGTTCTCGCCTCCGAGAGCCACACAGCGCAGACCTCAGAGCCGCCCGGGCCGCGAGCAGGCCCTGGCTCTGATGCCCAATATCCATGTGACTTTGACAAGCCACCCAGCTGCTCTGAGACTCAGTTTCCTTAACGGTTCCCCGAGGGATCCTGCATTAGCTTCCCGGGGCCACAAGCGTGCTGGCCGCCAGCAACAGGAATTTATTCGCTCCTGGCGTTGGAGGCCAGAGTCCAAACTCGGTGTGGCAGGACAGCCTCTCCTACAGGCACGGGGAGAGGGTCCTTCCCTGCCCCATCCAGCTGCCGTGCCCCACATGTCCTTGCCTGTGGCCGCGACCCTGCATCTCTGTTCACCTTCACGTGGCCTCTCCCCTGTGTACGTGTCTCTGGTGAGGACACTTGTCACTGGATTTAGGGGTAATCCAGGATGATGTCACGTTGAGATCCGTGATTTGACTATATCGGCAAGACCCGCTCGTTTCCCACTGAGGTAACGGCCACAGGCTCCGGGGGTCGGGGTGCAGACACCTCTCTTTGGGGGCCACCAGTCCCCCCACGGCAGATGCCGACGCCCGCGTCAGTGAGCGGGATTGGAGCGCCCACGCAGACGGGACGGTCAGGAAATCTCAGAGGAGGCCCCGCCCCCGCCCCGACACAGGGTGCTCGGCATGGCCGCCCCGATCCTGGGGCCTCGTTGCCCAGGACCTTGCGGGACATCCACCGCGGTGGTCCTAAGCCCTTGGGTCCTGGGACGTCCACGGCCGCAGCGGGCCCTGCTTCTCCAGACGGCCCCTCCGTGCGGGGTTGGGGCACGGCGCCTGGGGCTCCACGGAGGGGAGAAGCCGCTTCATGAGGGGCCCTGAGAGGCCCTGCTTCTGGGAGGATGCACCACCTCTGCCCTGCAGGCACTTGGCGGGTGTGGTGGGCTCGCAGCCCACGGGCCCCACGGAAACCTGTCCTTGGGGTCAGGCTGAGTCACAGGGGAGCAGAACGGGTAGCAGAGTGGACCCTGGGGACCTGCGTCGGGGTCTGGGGCTCGTGTCCCAGCCTCGACGAGCTCGCCCGATCCCATGAGGCTCTATTAATGCCCGGGGGGCGGTGGCGGGAGCTCTCTGCCCCGTCTCTGCAGCTGTTCTGTAAATCCAAAAGGGTATCAAAATGTTAAAGTTTTGGAAATTCTCACTCACCGCTCAATCAGTTCGGGGTAACTAAGGACAATATTTCAGGACCAGGTGTCGAGGAATACCCGGAGGTGAGTTTCACAAATTAGATGAGAAACAAATGAATAACGGAGCGGCAGTCAACGTGACAGGTGCTGGGGTCTGCGGGGGCCTCGGGCTCAGGGTGGCCCCGCCCCCCTCCTTCCCAGCAGGCACATGGCCTTGTTCACCCGGGTTCCCCACCCCCCTCCCCGGAGCCCGGTCCCGAGCCTCCCCCCGCCTGTCCGGCTGCTCGCCCGCAGAAAGTGCCAGCCTGAGACAGGGGTTCGAAAGGTGAGTCACAGGACCACCCGAGGTCACGGTCTGGAAGGGGCTGGCCCGGCCGATGGTCCTCACCCAGGGAAGCCTGGGGAAGGGAAATGGGGAAGCGGAGTCTGCGTGACAAGTCACAGAGCTGGCCCTCTGACCGTGGGAAGGCAGAACCCCACGCCTGCCGGTCCCGGAGGCTCCGAGTGCATGGCTGTGTGGGCAACACCCATCACCTGTGACGACGTGCAGGGTCACTGAGGACGGCTTCTCCGCGCCCGGATGGGGCCTCGAGCCCTCCAGACCAGCAGAAGGATGAACGAGCTCAGCACGCTTTTAGTCTTTGGTGTCTGGTTCCCAAAGACCAGTCGGCGTGGGGGAAACTGAGGCAGCATGGCCGTTTGTCCTCAAGTCGCAGGACAGGCTTCTCTGGAGCACGCTCGGGCTGGCCAGGTGGCCGGACGGCCGACCCGGGAGGCCGGGGTGAGGCTGACTTCCGGGCCGGGTCGGCCGCCAGGAGCCAGCCCCTTCTGGCGGGCAGAGGCGGGTGGAGGGCACCAGGCAGCCCGCGCGCGCCTAAACCCCCCCCCCCATCCCATTACCTCACCCCAGGGGGTGTTTCCGGGCCCATTATCACACGCGTGGTCGGCTGGATCTCCATTTGTCACCGCAAACATCAGGCATATGGTAATGGTCCCGTAAAACATGCCCTGTTGGGTCTTAATGTCTATTTAATGACACCTGCTATGAAGGCTCCCATAACTGAACTCCTAATGGGAGATGTGGGGATATTAGACCGGGGAAGGCGAGCTCTGTCGGCGGCCGCGGCCTCTCCTGGGAGGCTGAGCCGCTGGTGGGGGCGGGGGTGCAGGGTTTGGCCCCGGGAGGGGCTCAGAGGAGCTGCCCCAAGCACCCCTCTTCTGCCGGGGCCCCGAGGGGGTCACAGACGTGGCTCCGGTAGGGAAACGTGGACTACTGAACCCGATTTCCGTCTCCCTTACCGAGCCTCGATGTGGCCCCAAACAACGTCACGCCCTCCGCTCCCTGTTTGCGGCACGTGGGGGCAGGAGGTCCCGGGGGAGGGGGATTGATTCATCATTTATCCCGGGCCTTCCCAGGAGCTGGACACGTTCCCTCCCCGCCTGCCTGCCCCCCGCACTTGGTCCTTCAGCCTCAGAGAGGCGGCCGGTCCGCACGGTGAACAGAGAATGCAGTTGCCTTCCGTTCTCAGGACATAGACCCTCACTCACTTGCTGGCTCGTCGTAAGCTGGGTTAAATACTGTGATGTGCCCTGGTCGGGCGCTGGGGTCTGGTTCTCCGCTCCCCGAGTCTGCGTCGGCTCGAAGACAGTACGATGTGGCCGGACGTGGCCCCGCATGACGCAATGGGCCCCCCTGGGGCGTCCCAGCCCCTGGAACCTTCAGGTGACCCTGTGCACGGGCAGGGCACATGACAGCGTCCCGGCGACAGCCACCCCTCGGAGCCGTTTCAGAACCCCGACCGCAAAACTGCGAGCAAACAGAACGGTTGCTTGGGGCGGTTTGTCTCGCCAGAGTGAGCGAGAAAACTCCCCGTGATGAACAGAATTCAGCCCTCGTGTCACAGTCGGAGACGCTAATCACCACCCGGACACGGGAGCACCCACGGGAGTTTGCCGGACCAGCCAGGGAGGAGGGAGTTCAGCGGGGGGGGGGGGGGGGGGGGGGATGGTGCGCAGAAAGGCTAGGAGGTGTCACGGGAGGCCCCTCGGGTCCCGTCCAGACGCCAGGACAGGGAGCTTGGGGACTGCGGGGACACCCAGAACCACTGGCTGCAGACAGAGTGTCTCCCTGGAGTATGAATTCAGCCCATCAGCAGGGGGTTCAAACTCCTGTCTGTTGAAACCAACGAGAACGTATCATGTGATGTTTTTAAGGCTTGAATTAGATTCAGACGCATTTTGCGCCTTTCCAAGCCGTGCCGGGGCCCCCGTGGAGGGGCAGCATTGGTGCTCTGGGCCCGATGCACGGAAACCTCGAGGGGCTCTCGGGGGGTTCTCGCCTGGAGGAGGGATGTGAGCAGACCCACGGTGGGAGGATCTGTCTGGAAACAAGTGTGGGAGACTGAAGGCAGGAGGCCTCAGAAACGGGGGACGGCCCCGTGAGACAGGAGGACGGCAGGGACTGGAGGAGCCCACGGGCTCGGAGCCCACGGCACTCCCGCCGGCCTCTCTCCCCAAGAACATTTCCTCTGGCTTGGATCGGAGGCCCCGCCAAGTGTCTGACATCCTGTGTTCCCCTCCCCGCGCTGTCGTGCTCTGTGGGCACAACATCAGCGACACTGGAGGCGTGCCCAGCGCTCTGCTTGTTTGCAGTTAGGAATGCGTTGGTCCACGTGGAGCGCGAGGCCCCCGGAGAGTGGCTGAAGCAAGTGCTGCCTGGAACGACGCGGGAACAGGGCTGGAGCAGATGCCCAAGGAGGGCCTCCGAGGTCAGGGTCGCCCAGGCGTGTGGCTTCATCGGGCCCGGGTGGCTGGATGTCCCGAGTGTGCGTTTCTGGCGAGACGGCGAACGAGCAGTGTCTCTCGTGAAACTCTGTGCTTTTATTCAGGCAGGAATGCGCTCACCGGAATTTCCATCTACTCTCACGGATGGGAACCGAGGTGCGCGGCCCCCGTGGCCACGAGGGAGCCGGGGAAGGCGAGCCTTCCATCCGGATGCATAGCCGCCCCAACAAAATTGGGGCCCTCCTAGTAAAGAAGGGGATTGTGGGTATGGGGTGGGCACCTGGCTGCATCTGGTATAACGTGCATCGGTCTATGTCATTCTGGCAGCGGTCCCATGATGTCATTTTACGGATGAGGGAATTGAGGGACAGGCAGGTCAGGTCATGTTTTCCCGTAGACGACGCATTAGATGGAGGAGCTCGTGGTAAAATGGGGGGGGGGGGGTGGGGGGGGACGGGGGTGGGACCACGCATTGGTTCTTGGGCTTTGCTGCTGTATCCCCATCACCTGGCACAGTTACTATTTGGCTCGATGACCGAATGCTTCGCGGACGACCCGGTAACAATCTGTGCCCGTCTCGCAGCCGGCCTCCCGCTCCTCCTTCTCGGTGGAAGGAGACCCAAGAGACTCCCCACCCCCGCATGCCGTCCCTCTGGGCCGGGTCAGCCTGGGAGGACGAGGTTCAGGCGACCGCCAGCCCAGCCGTGTTCGGCCGAGAACACCAGGACCTAATGAGGTCTGAACTGTTCCAAGGAGTGTTCTTAGCAAGTTGTAAATATACCTCCCCACGTCCCGTCGTCGTGCATAATTGATACAGCTGATGAAAAGCAATCACGATCCCGTGAATCAGTTCTGTCTGTTTACGAGAACGTTTCATTCCCCATCTTCCAGAAGGAGGCACAAAACACACTTTACAGGAAAACGTATTTGATACTGACATATGGTAAGACCGTACCGTGTTCCGCTTCCTCGCTGGCTCCTCGTATGTGAGAAAGAAGGAAAACTCGTAATTACTGTAGATTTTATCTTATTTTTTTCAATACCCGCAGATAATTTCTTTTAAGTATAAACAAGGGCATTTGCAGAAATGATGATCTGCAAATCTCCACTTGGTTTGCCTTAGGATAAGAAACGTGGCCGGTACTTGGGATGTGATTATTTGCTTACAGGCCTGTCTCTCTCACTCAAAGAAACAGAATGAGTCTCGTGCTAATTTATAGCCACCCCACGCTTGACCTCCATCGCTCCTGCTAAGGCTGAGCACAAGCGTCTGTGTGTTTAGTGTATGAACTTAGGGAATAAGCCTTCTCGAAGAAATCCCGAATAACCCTGACGGGGGGGGGGGAGTCTTTCTTATTTCCAGTGATTGTCTCTGTGACAGTCGGGCTCATGGAGTAAGTGTGGGGGACTTGAACGAGCAGGGTTGTGTCAGTCAGCGAATGCAGCCGTGCTGTGTAACAAACCACCCCGAGACTCAGTGGCTGAAAGCAAAAAGCATTTCTTCTAACCATGGATGTGAAGGTTGATGGCAGTATGGCTAATCTAGGTTAATCTAACTCAGGCTGTAGGTCAGCGGGGCAGGGCTCCAGGCTACGGGGTAGACGTGGGTCTCTTTGCCACGTTTCTCCCGGGCCCCGTCTGAAGTGGTGTCCTCTACCTGGTACGTAATCTTCTCTGTGAATCACAGGAGTCACACAAATAGCGACCTCAGTTGCACAAGGTCCTTGCAAGCCTCTGGTTGCATCACATCTACTAACATCTCGTTGGCCCAAACAAGTCACATGGTTTACCCGGAAGTCAGGGAGTGGGGAGGGCCGTGGGGCTGTGATGTGAGTAAAATCTGTCACAAAGCAGTGAAGTGTTGGAACCCAAGATTCAGTGTGTCCCCCAGGAAGCCACGGGGTAGAGAGTGGGGAGCATATCAACGGAGGAGAAGCAGAGGGAACAAGCCAAGCTGGGGAGCAGACGGGCGCGTGTGTGACGCATGCAGGCCGCCAAGCAAGGTTTTAGTTCCCGAGGGACACAGCGCACACGTCCCAAAGACCCTCCAGGTGGAAAGGGCAGAGCAGCACACCCCTCCCCCGGTGGAAAAGCAAAAATCTGTCGTTTCCCCACCGTTCGTTGGTCTTAGGTGAGCAAAGACCCCACGGCCCCATGGCGGCCATCCAGGATGCCCGCGCACGCTGTGCGCCTCCTATGCCAGCTCTCTCCTCGCGCTGTGGCCACCTGGGCTCTGCTCCCGCGGCCCCGCTCTTCTGACAACGTCTGTCCCGTGGCCCCGATGCCTCCGAGTCCGGCAGGCACTCGCCAGACTCCCTTGTCCGCCTGTGGCGCCCACAGCCTCTCTCTCCCGAGAGCCCCCGCTGCCCCAGGATCCTGCTTTGTGACTCATTTGCATTCCCCTCCTGTCTCCCGAAACATTCCTTCCCCGTGTCTTTTCCTGGCTCGTCGGAACGTTCGTTCGTTCGAGGGGGAGAATGTTGGCGGCGGAGACGGAGAGAAGTGCTTGGCAGTAAATGGCCCAACGTCTTGCCTTGGAAGCGCCTGCAGCCTCCCGCTAACAGCGTCTGCTGTTCCATGGGGTCGGGTGGATGGCGGGCTTCTCTGTGACCTGCGGCCGCACCTGAGCAGTGACCCCGCTCCAGCGTCCACGCATAAGTGCAGACGTAAGCTCGGTGGCACTGGCCACGGCATTTCCACCCTTCTGAGCCCCCGGGAACAGGCTGGTGGCTAAGTCACCATTCAGGGTGTGGCAGGCCGTCCTCGCGCAGGGGGGAACGCGCTGCAGGGGGGGAAGGGGCCCGCCCTTGACTTACAAACGTAAAGGCCTGCTCCCCCCACAGCCTTCAAGCTGCCTGGGCTCCGCCCCCCAGCACTCCCGGTGGCATTCCACTAACATTGAACCCGTCTGTCTGCACGCCTGCCCGCCCTGGCTCCTCCCCGCCCCCTCACCCTGCACAGTTCAGCACAGACGCCACTTCCTCCATGAAGCCCTTGCAGATTCTCCTGCAGGAAACCACCCCGCGGCCTCTGCACCGCAGCCCCACCTCTGCGCCTCTTCTGGAACATTCGTTACCGTCCAGCTCGCTCCGCTGTTTCTTCCGTCCGCGCTCATGTGCTTCCCCGCCTGGCTGTCGGTTCCTCGCCGGCCGCCGGGAGTTCGTTCCAAGTTTTGCTTTTCCCTGGTACTTAGCCAGTGATTCGAGTGGAGGGGGTCCTCGATAAATAGTCGGGTAATGATCTCATTGTGGGGGGAGTGGCGATCTGAGAAGAAATCCGATCCGGGCTTAAAAGCTCCCGTCTCAAGCTTGTGGCTTTGGAAGAGAGGAGAGTAAAATCGGTTTTTATTGAATCTGTCTGCTCTTTGCAGAGTTATTTCGTGGTCTCTTTCATTGGGCCAATTACATTTATGAAGATGAATTATGACAGGCGAGAACCCGCTTGCATAGATTACTGTGTGCTAACTGTGTAATTAGCAGCCAGCGTCTAGGAGGGGAGTTTGTTGGATATTTCCATCAGAAAAAAACAAAACAAAACACATTACGATCCATAAAAAACAATGAGCAATGATAATTTCATTTTTATTGGTCATTTTAAAACATTCACTGATAATTTCCCCCGTGCTTAATAGGCATATGCTTGCCTCCTTCAAAATATATCCATAAACTTGTTGCAAAAAAAGTCTTACATAATTGTTCAGCTTCCTCCCCTCGTGAAAGCCAGAAGAAAGACTTCCAGAGGCAGAAGGTGTGGGGTTCGTGGAGGGCGTTCACACGAGTCAGCGGGTCAACAGGACCCTTCCCGAGGGTGGACTGAGCGTTGCCCTTTCACACCCGAGGGGGTTGAGCCTCCGTCGGGCGTCTGAATTAAAGCAGGATGAGCCCTTGTGACCCGTCTGGTTTCCCGTCCTTTCCATCGGTAACCAAGAGGGGACTTGAGGTCCTTTTGGGGGGTGGGGACCCCCAGCCCAGGCCAAAGGGAAACACACACCAAGTGAGAATAAATGGTCACCGTAGGAGTGAGTGCCCCGGGCGGGCTGAGTGCTGGCTGCGTGGCTGGGTGGCTGGGACGGGGGCACTTGCCACGTCCCGCTCTGTGTGGTCCCCGCAGAGACCGCGCACCCCCCACCCCTGACTCCCGGCTCTCGTGACAAGAAGACCAGGGGCCAAGGGGAGGTGGTCACGGCCTCCAGACGCTCCCGGTTCAGGAGGGGAACCGCCTCTGTGTTTCCAGAACCACCTTAGGAAGGGATCTCACTCTTGCCGCGTGGAAGTTAAATCCCCCACGTGGAACGTGTTTCCTTCTCTTCTCGTTCCCCTTGCCCATCCCCTCCGGGGCTCCGGCCCGTCTCTGGCCTCTGCATGCAAAGCCAGAAGCCAGCACGGACGGCAACGGAGACGGCAGGGGAGGGAGGCGCCCACTCACCGGCCTTCAGCACGAGCTTCTCTCCGGAGACAAGACCCACCCTCTGCTTGTGCCGTGAAGCCTGACAAACCCTCGGAGTGTGTGTGTGATTACGTGTGTGTGCGCACGTGTGCATCTGCATGTGTGTGTGCATGGGAGTGTGATTACACGTGTGTGCGCACGTGTGCATGAGCGTGTCTGCATGTGTGTGTGCGTGTGTGTGAACACGGGTGTGCACGTGAGTGTGTATGACCGAATGCCTGTGTCCCCGTGTCTCCAGAAGTCCCCAGGATGGGAGGACGGGGCTCCCCTCTGAGCGTCAGGTCAGGCTGGGCGGTGGCCAGCGGGCAGGTGGGCCACAGTCTGCGTTTGTCCCTGGCTGTGCCCCGGGTGCACGCGGCCGCTCCCTGAGCCGAGCCTGTCTGCCACGTGCTCGCCAGCACCGGAGGCTCGTCTGGGACGGAGACCCGGGTCGCTCCTCCCCCGTCCCCCCAGCGGCCTCCGCTCTGTGGTTCCCGCAGGCAAAGTCACGGCTGCGGCCCGGCGTCCGAATATTCAGTCAGCAAACGTTGAATGAGCACCTAGGGAAGCCAGTGGGTCAGGGCCGTTAATCAGGAACCGAGTTGGAAGCCCAGCCCTACCATCCCACCCTCTCTCTCGGAACCCCACTTGCTTATCTCTGAAATGGGCGTAAACACAGCATGGGCCTCGGGAGACCGATCTGGGGAAGCCAGCGGGCTCACATTTTAAAGCCCGCCTGGCTCTTAGCTGCGGTTACTGGCGTTGATGTTGTCACGGTCAAACCAGGTGTCAGGCGCCCACCCCGCGGAGGCTCACAGTCCGGCAACGGCAGGTAGGAAGGGCGCCCGTGATGGGGAGCAGCTTGCGACGCGTCAGATGGAGGAGACGCCCACCATTTCTGCCTGGGGGGCAGAGAAGGCCGACGGAGGGGGCAGGTAGCTGGGCCGGGAAGGATGTTTAAACGTTCGGAGTCAGGGACGGGGAGGAAAGTCATCCCAGGAAGAAGGAAGAGTGTGGAAGGCCAACGGTCTGAGGCGGCCGAGCAGATTGGGGATGGCGGCCACGAAGAGGACGGTTGTGTGGCCAGATTACAGAGAGCCTTGAATGCCAAGCCAAGTGGGGCATCTGGGTTTGTCTGGGCCGCGGGAGTGGTTCCAGCGTCTTAAACAAAGGAGCAGCAGATCTGATCATTGCCAGCGGTACGACTTGCCATTATAACGGTAACTACGTCTACCCAAGACTAAGGAAGTTGGCAGGAATAAGCGGCCAGATTTTCAGGGCTCTGCCTGTGAGTACGCTTCCTGCCTCAGGAAAAGGGGCCAGGAAGGGTGACGTCACAGGAGCTCGGCGGCCTCCTGTCCAGAGCAGGCAGCCAGGTTGTGCTCGCCAGGGGCCCCGAGGCCAGGAGGTGACCCAGGTGGCATCTGGAGACTGGCTTCCTCCAATCCTCACAGCCTCAGTGGCTCCTAGGTGCCCGGGGTAGCTCCGGGTGAGAAACCCAGGTGGGGGGAGGTGGGTGGGGGGCGGAGCCAAGGGGACCGTGGGGCCCGACATCACCCTGTGATGCAGGGCCGGGGCAGGGTGTCCTCGTGGGTGAGGTGGGCACAGCACAACCGGTCACAGCGAGTGGGGAGGATCGGGGACACTATGACCTTCGGGGCGCCCTGCGGGGTTCCAGCAGGAGCTCTTAGCAGGCAGGTGTGGGCGGGGCCTCTGAGACACTGAGCACAGGCTAGTCCGCCCACCCGCACCCCTGCCCCAGCACCTCTGCCTCCCGCACCCCTGCCTCCCACAACCCTTCCTGCTGCACCCCTGCCTCCTGCACCCCTTCCTGCCAGCAGGCTCTGCCCAGGGCTGGTGGGCGGGACAGGGCGCCTGGCCCTGGAGGGGTTGTCATCATGGAAAACCGAAGCACATCATGCGGTTTTCTCCACGCTCTCTCCCAAGAGGGTAAAACACACATCCTACATCTTTTCTTCTAGGACCTTTGAAGTTTTCGCTCCAAGTGGTAAAACACATCAACGAGTTTCCCCATGAATATTTATTGAAATGGCACCTTTAAGACAAAGCCATTGGGGGCGCCTGGGTGGCACAGTCGGTTAAGCGTCCGACTTCAGCCAGGTCACGATCTCGCGGTCCGTGAGTTCGAGCCCCGTGTCGGGCTCTGGGCTGATGGCTCAGAGCCTGGAGCCTGTTTCCGATTCTGTGTCTCCCTCTCTCTCTGCCCCTCCCCCGTTCATGCTCTGTCTCTCTCTGTCCCAAAAAAAAAATTAAAAAAAAAAAAAAAAAAAAAAGACAAAGCCATTGTAGTGAAACTCCCAGGAAATGCATTTTGTGCAGCCATTGATCTTAAAATATTTACTACGATTGTGCTCATCTTGCAAATACCGCGCATCGCTCTTTGTTGTTTGTTCTGGGATTTGGCCTACGTGGTCTCGTACGGTTGAGCTGGGTCGGCAAGACCATCTTCTGGACGGCGTTCAGCTTCCTTCCTCCTCCTTCCTCCCTCCTTCCTTCCTTCCTTCCTTCATCCTGGCCCTTGGCTCGCTGGTTTTGCCACCTCTGCGCGCGTCCCTGGGCTTCCCGAGCGGCTGGCTGGGGCCGGGAAAGACACACCTGTAGCAGGTGAGCTCTGAGCAGAGACACTAGAGAGTCATGGACACTTGAGCAGGAAAGAGCTCGGCCGTCACCTTGCCGAACGCCCTCACTCACCCTCGAAGGTGCCCGTCGGATCAGAGCCACCTGGCACCCCCACCTGCCAGATCAGCAAACCACGAGGACTCGGGGAAACAGGCCTTTGGCACGTTCTGGTGGGGATATGAACCGCTACGGACTTTTCGAGGGTGAGGCCACCCAACATCCATCACGATGAGAACGCCACCCGGCCTCTGAGCCAGCATGCACCTTTGGGGGGTCTGTGCCTCCGTCCTGAAAGTAGGAGACGTCCGTGCAGAGCAACGCGGGCTGTCATGTAGAGGGTGGCGGCCCCGCTAGAAGCCGCGTGCACACCCGCCCAAGGCGGCCGGGAAGGAAGAACACCCCCCTCCTGTAGACTGCTGGTCTCCGAGGGCTTCTGGCCTCTCCGTCAATGCCAGCTCGCACGTCTACGGTGTGCGTGTGTATTTGTGCGACCGAATGTCTTATAGACAAACAGAAGATAGACATTTTAAAGGGATGGGCCAACACGCCGAATGTCTGTTCCTCCTGCCAACGGGGCGTATGCGCCTCGCGTCGGACGTCCTTGCGGGACGATGTCGTGCCACGTTCCTCGAGCACATCGCCTGGTGGAGACTACAGAGACAGAAAAGCCTAGGCCTCGTGTGCTCACGTCGCTGCAAAAACCCACGACGGCCTTCAGAATTCTCCTACCTCGGTCTGCGGACCGTGGGTAACGTCTTACGGGCACAGAGATGTAGGTCTGGACGCCTTCGTGCGTTTATATGGGCGCACGGAATGGCGTGGGTGGGGTGGTCCTCTGCTGTCCCCCCGGAAGCACAGTGGGGGCTGGACGGGAACATGGGAAAAGGAGAAGAGTGGGGGCAACAAGGGATTAAAAAGGTAACGCAAACCGAGAAGATATTCGCGATAGCATGCTACGTAGGAAGGAAAGTAAACGGCCGTGCGCTGCGTGTGCCCACACGGGGAGAAGGTCGGCGTGCAAAAAGGCACCCGGGTGCCCCAGGGACGAGTGCAGGTTTTGATGGGACGAGGGGCGCAATTTTTGTCTCGGGTTTCTGTTGTCATCGTAACGTCGCCGGTCCTCCCCGGGGCATTTCCTTCTGGGCTGTCCTCTCTGCACAGGGTGCTGTTCCTGCTTCCCCGCAGGGAGAGACCCACGACCGCGTGCCTTCCCCTCACGCACGAGCAGACCGGCTGGGGTCTTTGGGGCCCAAGTCCCGGTGCTGGAAAGAGAGAGCCCGACTGCCCCGGGTCAGGTCAGGGGACAAGGTCTGAGTGGGTGTCAGAGCACAGATACCAGAGCCCGAGCCCCCAGATCCCGGGCCTGGTGGCCTGTCCACTCGTCCGAGCTTCCTCGTTCCCGTGTCCTTGGTCTGGTGACTCGAGGCAGGACGGCTCAGTGATCTGTGGGTTCAGACAGGCGTTCCTGCGGGAACAGAGGGACTCCCAGCAGAAGGTGGCTGTTTACAGAGCACAGCATTTCCACCTGTGGCCCCTCTGTGCTCTGCACCAGGCAGTCTGCTCACGGACTCCGCTGTCCAGCACGACCAGCAGGTCTGAGGGTTTGCCTGCTCCCTGCGCAGCATCCGGGCCCTGAACGGTGTAACAGCTCAGCCTGCGGACAAGGACGGAGACAGAGAGACAGGGCGTGGTCCTGGCAGAGTCCTGAGGGCCCGGCCTCCGTGGCTGGGACGAGCCTCGTCGGTGCCCTGAGGGGCAGGGGACGGAGCCTGACCCGGACGCCTCCTCCATCCGACTCTGTGGGTCGTGGATGGTCCCCCTGCCCTCGGCTGCTGGGCCATTTGAGACAAGAATTGACAGGTAACCCTATCATCCTTGCATCCATCTGGAAATCTGTCATGGTAAATAAATGCTAATCAGGCGAGGGACACGACGTGGGTGGTTTCCCAGGGATCAAGCTGCACTGCCCAGGTCAGGTCGACACCGTCTTCAGCGGGGGGTGGGGGGTGGTAGTCGGGCCAGCGCGGCTGAGTGAGCGTCGGGACAAAAGCGAGGAGTCGCTCGGTGTTTTCCGTTTGAACATCTCATTAGACTCTGTGTCATTCAGGGGCGCGCTGGCTGGCGGAAAGGTGACGTTTAAGGTCTCTCACGGAGAGCCAAACCCTTCATTATGTGATGGAGGTTCACGTGGCCTCGGAAGAGGGGAGTGTGGGCGGCGGGGACAGTGGGTTACGTTGAGCTGTTCTGCGGGTGAGCCTGAAGACTGGCCGTCGTTTTCCGCCCTCGCGGGTCCCCTTCCAGGCTGAATGTGGGGACCTGGACGGTCGTCTGCGTCTGCAGTTGGAGGGCGGAGGCTGCAGGAAGCGGGGCGTGCAGAGGCGGGGCCACGACGCTTGGCCGGGGTGTGCGGGGCCGATGGGGAGGGGGCTTCCGACGGAGCTTGGTTCCCGAAGGGACTGCCTTCCGGCCCGCGTGCCCCTTGCGGCCCCTCCTCTGGGCGCTTCTAGAAAATACAGCAAAGTGATGGGACCCGCAGGGCTGGGTCACAAGGCTGGCGTCCACGTTGCCCACACCCTGTGCCCTCCCCCCTCCTCTCTCCGACGGATCGAGTGAGCCACGTGGGTGAGGGCCTTGCGGGGGGGGGAGTCCTCTGTCCTACCACCCGAGAGGAGTCTCATCCTGTCCACGGCGGGCGAGGGGCTTGGCAGTCAGCCCCCTCAGGGCTCTGTGGGTCCGCGGGCTGCAGGCCCTTGGTCAGCTGTGCCTGGACTCCCGACCCACAGAGACTCCGAGTCTGTGAGCGTTTGCTCTGGGCCATGGCTTAACGTGGCTGTTCTGGAGCGACCTGTGGCACGGTGATGGGTCACTCGCGGGTTCAGACCCTGCGGTGCCGCTGGGGTGGGGGCTCCGGCTCCCCCATTTGATCCATGAAAACCAGGAGCTTTCATGAAAGAGATGGCAAGGTGGACACGGAGAAGTTCACACCTGAGGAAACAGAGTTAACAGAGCTCTGAGTGTATTTAACATCCTCGAGTAGACGTGAGGGGACACCATCCACGGAGCCACTCAGATCGTGATCAGAATCACTTAGAAGCCCCAGGAATTAAAAAAAAAAAAACATAATTACGGAAATCAACAGGTAGGTTGGAGGGAAGTGTTTGCAGTGAAAAGCAAATGACGGTTTCTGACGATCACAGTGCAGAACGGCCGTGAGACCCGGCGCGGTGGGGTTGAGAGACGGCCCCCCAAGGGCTGGGTCTGGAGTCTCGGCCTCGGCGAGTGAGCGTTGGAGAAGGGACGAGGGAGCCGTGGGAGGTGGTGGCAACACTGAAGCCCAGATAGTGGAAGCTCCACTATGCGCTGTGCACGACTGATTACAAACGGGAGCTCGCAGGTGGCCAGTGTGGACTGGGGACACAGCCCTGACCGGCGCTGACGCCGCCAAACGCCCACCACACTCTGCCGCCGATGGGGAGTGATGAAGGCACCGGGTTCTGGACTCTTCGCACATTGGTGCTGGGCAGACAGACCCAGAGGGGGGTCCCTGGGGGCCCGGCCTCCGGGCATTCGTGCCTTCGTGGGACCCCTGCCCCCCGGGGTGAGGGTAGGGCTGTGAGGCTCCTGTGCAACGGGATGCGGCATAGGTCACGGGTGGCGTTCCCATGATGCTGTGACACAGGTGGGACCCCGTGTCCCCCTCCCGGCAGCCCCAGAGAAGCCAACAGCCACGTCCCGACCCTCATAGGAGAGGCCCGCGTGTCAGGACTGGGCGTGGGCTGGAGGGCCCCGGAGGGCCCCGGGGCCTCGGCCCTATGATTGCCAACAGTTTGGGTGAGGCTGGGCGCAGACGCGGCCCCAGTCGAGCGTCTGCGAGGGGTGCAGCCCACCGAGGCCCGGAAGTGGATACCGGAAGTGGAGTCCCGGCTGAGCCCCGGAAGTGGAGACGCCCTGAGACCCGGAAGCGAAGACCCGGAAGCGGAGGCCCGGCAGAGCCTCACCTAGCTGCCCGACCCCGGGGGGGGGCTGCAGGACGGTGCCTGTCCGGCCGGCTGAAGCTGCGGGGTTCGTGGTGATTTGTCACGCGGCCATGGAAAACCGACTCAGGTGATTCTGGGGAGGTGTGGTGTCGACGTGGGGCCGATCCCGGGGCGCAGTCTGGACGGCAGGGGGTGGGCAGGGAGGGAAGCGGCCTCTGATGTGGGGGGCAGGTCATCGAGCGACTTGACGCCGGAGCCCGGGTGAGCAGGGGCCCGTCCTGTGGTCAGGAGGGCAGGCACGAGGGCAGCCGCGGCGCCCCCTGCGCGCACACGCGTCTGCGAACACGCCCGAGGCCCGTCCGCCAGCGGCTGTGCGAGCGGGACCCGTCTGCTGCCCGGGTGTGGTGACTGAGGGTGAAGACCCCGGGCACGTCACGGCCCCTGCCCTGCTCCTCGTGGGCAGGTCAAGCGCCCGCTGTGCTTGGATCGAACGGCCCTCGGCGCTGAGCTCCGGCGCCGCGCGAGCGCGTTTGGCGAGTGGGGGGAGGGGACTCGCGGGCTCGCTGCCAGGTGCTGGGTGCAGGTGCACAGTCGCGGCTCCAGCAGCGTCGCCGGGTCGCGGGGAGGCCGCGAGGGGGGGAGGGGCGTGGGGCGGTTTCTGGGGACCGGCCCGCACTCCCGCAGTGACCCCGTAGGAGACGCGACCGCCCCTGGGGCCCGGTGGCCGGAAGGGCCGCGGGGACCGCCCGCCGTGTCCGGTAGAGGGGGAAGGGCAGAGTCAGAGGAGGGGGCTCCTCGGCGGCCTCAGCCCCCGCCCCGGCGGCAGCCACGTGCCCCGGCCAGCGTCCCCAGAGCTGGCGTGGCACCCACCGGCTCCCAGGGGCAGTTCCCCGCCCGGCCAGGCCTCCCCACGTCCAGTCCAGACGGTGAGTGTTCTCGACGCCACCGCACATTATCCCCCCGCGGAAGGAGGCAACGGGGCCACCCGTGCACGGCGCTCAGATCGGTGTCCCCGTGTGTCACAACAGCCAGTCCTGGTTAAAGACTGGAGCCGCGGCTGGTCCTCCTGAGCAGCTCACCCCGGCCCCACCCGGGGAAGCGGCGGCTTCCGGCCCCCAGCTCATGCGGGCGTGGGGCTGGGTCTTCACCAACGGCCACAGAGGCGGAGATGGTGCGAACCCAGCGCCGCCCGCCATAAGTAACAAAGGCCCAACTCAAGCCGCCGTAAACAATAAGGGATTTATTGGCTCACGTAACAAAACCGTCCACACGGAGCGCAAACGTCGGCGAAGCTTGATCGTACGTACTTAGTGATGTCACCAAGGACCTGGTTTCCCCAACTGTCCCCACAGCGGGATCCACTTCAGGCTAAGGATGGGGCGCCACCCAGGACCCCTCACGCCAGCAGCACGGTCTCTGCTGGACATTCCCCACGTGGCGGGGTCGCTCTGGCCGAGCCGTGTCCGTGAACCAACCCGTAGCCAGAGAGTCGGAAGGAGCCGCTGGCCTCGTCCAGGCTGGGGGTTCCACCCCGGAGGTGGGGACCCTGAAATCCCCTCGGCAGAGATGGGGGCTGCTGGCAAAGCAGATGGCACAGCCGACGCCCCCCACCACACCCCTGCATCTTACACGCCAGCTCGCCCTGTGCTGAGCGGCGACCTGTGTGTGTCCAGCGTCCAGGACGGTTGATCCCTGGACGCCAGCGAACTGCGCTGGAGGCCACCGTCCCGACGCCTCCGGCCGGAAGAAAACGAGCCTGCGTCCCAAGAGCCCGACAGCCACGAAGGCCACCCCCAGCACTGCCCTCTCCCCGCGGGGGGCCCCAGGAGCCGAGCGGCTCCTGCTACTTTTCAGGGGAAAATGCAAACGTTCGCGCACTCAGGACCCGAGTTTAGCTGTGAGACACTTCGCTACAAGACGCGCATGTAATTAAGCAGTTTCCTTCCCCGGGGGTCTGGGAGCCTAACTGTTCTCTCTCATTGACACATCACTGCAATTATCAGAAATAAATGTGTCTTAGCTTTTTCTTTTCTTTTTTTTGATACGTTTTGGCTTTCCCAAATTGATCCGCGACGGGAGCGGGAACCCGTGGAAATTATGTTTTCACACAGGTTCGTGTGACTTTGCAGCCTCGCCATTGAGGGTGGGGCCTGGAGGCAGTCGGGGTCCTGCCTCGGGTCTCCCCCCAGATTCACACCGGCTCTTACTCCTTGGCCGCTTGGGGTAGAAGCGGAGGGCTCTGGGAGGCTGCACTCGCAGAGACCCGACGGACATGCCCCGAGGACAGCCGGTCCCTTCCCCTGCTTCCAGGCTCTCCCCCCGGAGCAGGCCGTGGTGCCGGCTGCTGAGAACAGGCAGTCGGGCCCCCGTGTGGACCCTGACCCCATCGTATTCACGTGCACGGCCGGCTAAGGTGCCCCGTGAGCTACGAGGCCATCAGAGTGGGTGGCTGTCCAGCTGGATAGGGGAGGAGGTCTCGGGCACATGGGGCAGGGAATGAACCGTCTACCAGGAGGCACGGCCCGCACTGGGGCTATTCTGACTCTGGGGAGGGGGCAGGGAAGCCCAAGGGCCAGCCCAGGTTGGCCCTCCAGCCACACCTCTGCCCTTCCCGGCCTCCCCGGCTCCTGGGTCTTCTCCCCGAGGTCATCTGGGTGGCCGGGAAGGGTGAGGGCCGGAGCTGGGGAGCCCATTGCAGGAGGCGGTCGGCTTCCCTCCATCAGTGGGCGCCGCCGTCCCCTCGGAGTCTCCGGTTTTGCCCCTGGGCCGCCTTCCAGGGCAGGCTCGTGAACTCTCGGTGGGCCTCACCCCCTCCTACGACCCCAGGGAAACGGCCTCATCAGCGGCTTTCCCGGACCGGACCGCAGAGCCACAGCCGAGCCAATGAGCCTTTAAGAAGACCCAGGCGTTCCCAGCTTAGAGCAGAGGGAGGCTGTGGGGAGGGTCCAGAACAGGCGGGGGCGGGGGCAGGTTTGGCGAGCCAAGGGCAGGGAGGCGAAGGGCAGGCCGCCGGGGTCCCCCCACCCCTGGCCGTGGTGGCTCTCAGCTTCCCGTGGCCGGCAGAGCATGCGGGGTCAGGGCATTCTGACGCCTGGTCCTTAAAATCTCACATCCTCTTTTCTTCCCGCAGTGCAGCCTGCCTCTGGCTGGGGGAGGTCAGACCCAGGGGCCCGGCTGGGGTCACCCCAGGCCTGGAGAAGCTGCTGCGGGGTGCAGGGGCCGCTGGGCGCGGACCTGTCCACCATCATTCGCCTCACAGAGGGTGGCGTGCAGCTGAGCCCCTGCAGCCAGCCCGGGGCCCACCCCCGCGTCCAGACCCGAGCTCTGGTCTCCAGGGCCTTGTGCCGGAGCCCGAGGTGCCATTGAAGGGAGACCCAAGTTGGCATCAGCGGCACTGCCCCCCAGGCTGAGCACCGAGTGGCCGTGAGGACGGTCCGGTCCTGGGTCCCCACCTCTGTCCTCACCCGCCCGCTCCCGTCCTCCTGCCGCATAGACTCGGAGACACCCCCCCCCCCCCCCACCCTATTCACCTATTTTGTAGACGCATCAGGGTTTTCCGAGCCTCTGAGCCTCTGTACATGCTGTTCTCTCCGCTTCGATACCCTCTCCCTCTGGCCTGCCGGGTTAACTCCCAGAGATTGCTCAGGACCAGTTCAGGCTGTGCGCTCCCGAGACCCAGGCCCACGGTGACCCCGGAGCCGGCACGTCACACGCTCCTCTGCTGCTGGCCTTCTCATTCCCATCTGTGACCACCCCTCCCCTGCTCCCCCCAAGGTTGTGAGCCAGGAGTGGGGGCCCCCACCAGGCAGCGGCGTCAGCCTCCCACACACAGAGACGGTGCGGCAACGAGGGACGGGGGCTCGGCCTCGGGGACAGGCGGGAGCTGCAGCCACGGCCTTCCCACCCCCCCGAGGGCCGTGCAGATGGACCTGGCCGCTCCCTTCCTTGTGCCCCTGGCGCGGGACCCCACTGGGAGCAGGGCCCTCGAGATGGGCTGGGCAACCAGTCCAGGCGGCCCCCCAAGGCAGTCCCTCCTGATCTCCCCACGTCCACCCCAAGGCCCCTCCTGCCGGCCCATGGATCCCTTGGGTCTGGGCTCCACTCACCCCCCCTCACCCCGACCCGGGTCGGCGTGAATCCCAGCTTTCCCAGGACGTGGGAGGAAGAAGCCAGGGAAGGGGCCCCTCCAAGCGCCGAAGCTGGATGGGGTGGTGGGGGGCACCGAGCTGGCGGCAGGTCCTGAGGTGGCTGTGTGCACGGCGGGGGGGAGGGGGGAGGGGGGCGCTCCGCTGTGTCCCACGCTGCCGGCCAGTCTGCGGGGAGGGGAGAGGCGGGGCTGCGGACCGCGGTGCCTGGCGGTCTCCCCACACGCAGTCACCGGGAGTCACGTGCAGTCAGCGGCATCCACGAGTCCCCCCGCCCACGCCGGGTGCCACTGCGCCGATGCCCGCGTGGCCTGGTGTCCGGGCACAAGCCCGCAGCGGGGCCGGGCACCTGCGGGCAGGCGGGCGAGTGGCGGCGTGTGCGGACGCGCGCGTGAGCGCCGGGGGGTCCTGCGGCGGGTGCCCGCCCGGTGACCTTGGGGCTCGGGGCCGCAGCGAGGCCGCCGGGCCGTCATCTGGGCACGTACTCGCCCGGCAGCCCGGCCCCGCCGTGCTCGCGCAGCGCCCGGTCCACCGTCCGGATATAGCCGTCGATGAGGGCCCTCATCTCGGGGGTGAAGGGCTCGGGGTCGTGGGGGCGCCGGCCGCGCCGCCAGAAGCTGCCCTCCTTGTTGTTCTCCACGCACAGCAGCCGCTCCTCGCTGACGGACACGTTGAGGAAGGCCACCATGTCCCGCAGCGTGGGCACCAGGCTGCGGCGCAGGTCCTCGTAGTGCACCACCAGCAGCCGCTTGCCGTAGCGCAGCCAGTCCAGCACGTGCGACGACCACCAGGCGGCGTAGCTGTTGACGAAGTCCGGCCACTCTGCGCGGGGGAGAAGGCGGGCGTCGGGCACGGGGCGGGCCCCAGCGGAGCCGGTCCCTGCCATCTGCCGGCCGTGTCCCGCGGGGGCGGGGGAGGGGCGCCAGCACAAGCCGCCAGCCGCCGGCGGGACCCGCGGCCAAGCCGCGCGACGCGCCCCGCGAGATCTCTCCGCCCGCGAGCTAAGAAACCAGGTGGGCTTTTCGTCGTGTTCCGACTTGTTTCGGAGGGGGACACGTGCAGAGGTCGAGAATCACCCCCACAGGATCAGTTGCCGGAACAGGGCTGCCCCGGTGTCTGGGACGAGGGGACTGAGCCAAGGAGGGACCAGAGCTCGGCCTCCCGCCTCCGGGGGGGCGGGGTCAGCAAGGGGCGGGGACGGCTGGCGGCCACAGCGCAGACCACGGGGACAGGAGCACAGACCTGCTGGACGCAGCGGCCCCTCCGAGCACTGGGTTCCCCGTCCTCACCGCCCTGACCCGTGTCTCCTCGATCCATCGCCCACCGGCCAGACCCGGGGCCCCCGGGGCAGATCGGGGGCGCGAACCCGCGTGGGCCGCCCACCGACCACCTCCCGTCTACCTTTGCTCTTCCAGTTGCGGTCGGCCGCGTAGCCCAGGTGGCCGGCACATTTGCGGTTGAACTCGGCCACCAGGGACCTGTACGGGTTCCGGATCAGCAGGATGGCCGAGTCGAACATCTCGATTTCCCTGCGGCCGCTCTCGTGGGTCTTCACGCAGATGGTGCGCCGGCTCCGCCAGTGGTCCTTCTCGCCCTTGAACCCTGCGGGGGCGGGGGAGGCCCCTGAGCGAGGCGTCGGGATCCGCCCCGCCCCCAGCAGAAGAGCTGAACCCACTTCCGCGAGACACCAGAGGCCGGGAGGCTGACCTGAGTCAGTCACGGCTGCAGGCTGGCCAGGGAAGAGACAGAGGCTCAGAGAGGGTGTGGACCTGCCCGCGATCACACAGCCGCAGAGCCAGTCACACACGTGCCGACAGAGCCAACCGTGTGCTCCTCTGTGCTGGACTTTACGTTGGGGGTAAAGGGGCTCAGCTTGGGTCTGGCTAAACAGCAGCCCTGGGGCCATGCCGAGCACGGGGCCTCATGGGAACACGGAGGAAGGGGCCGGTCGGGGGTGCGGAGGGACGTCACTGAAGGACTCCCAGGAAGGTGTCCCTGAACCCGCACTCCCGGCCGTGCCCCGACAGAGCCCCGGTTGGCCAGCCCGGGACACGTGCTCCTGAAACGAACACACGATTATCTTGGGCTCCTGGGGACCCAGGTCAGCAGGCGGGAGCCCTTGCACGTGGAGCAAACAGGCAGGGGCTCTCTGATGCCGGGAAGCACGCGCCCCCTGTGAACGTGGGTTCGCCCACTGGAACTCAACACATTTCAAACGCACCCCTGCCACGGGCCAGATGCCACGGGCCTTCACTTTGGCTCCTTCTGGCGAACGGCTGAGGAGCTCCAGGGAACCCGAAGCCAGACCATGGCTGTAAACACGAGGTCTGGTCCCTGACACCCTGGGGACTGAGGTGCCTTCCTACAGCGGCCACCCTGAGCTGCCCCGTAAGCCTCACAGGGAAGCCTCCGGGGCCATCGCACGCAGCGATTCCAGCCCCCGGGCCCCTTGGCCGTTCGCAGATGGAGACCGCCAGCTGTGTGGACAGGTTAGGCCCCCTGGACCACACAGATCGTGCTACAGCCTCGCAGGGGTCGGCCAGAGCGGGCAGGACCCCGGGGCGGGATCATCCAGCCACTACCCCCACCCCCGCCGTAGGTACAGGTGATACTTGGGACCCGAGGACCAGAGGCCTGGTTCAGGGACCAGCTCCCCTGGCTTCTCCCACCAGACCAGACCCACCGCCGAGCCCAGGGCGTTAGGGAACCAGAGTCCAGGTGAGAATCCCAGAGAAACTGGCGTTAGCGCCTGATGACCCAGAAATGCATCTCGTGCAACTCAGACTCCGGCCACACGAGCACGGCACCACGGCCCGGGGAGCCCCTCCCTGGCTCCCGTCTACACTCGCTGCTTGGGGCCCCTGCCTGCGGCCCCCACTCACCCTTGTTGTACAGCGTCCCGTCAAAGTAGTAGCTGCCGGTGTAGAAGCCCGTGGCATGCTCGATGAGGTGCCGTACCCACGTGTTCCCGGCTCCCGGGAAGCTGGACAGAGCCACGAACACCTTGGACTTGGTGGGCAGGAACCTCCGGTCCGTGCAGCGAGTGTCTGAAAGGCCAGAGCTTGACCACGGACCGCCCCGCCAGGAACTGCTGACCCCAGACTCCCACTTCACAGACGGGGAAACTGAGGCCCGGAGAGGGGGTTGCCACCTGTGCCTCGGCGGCAGAGACAGCCCCAGTGATGACGAGACCTCTGCGCACCACGGCCCCAAGATGGGACCACCCGCCACCAGGCCAGGGTTTGTGCCCAGATGCCTCCCCACCCACCGCGGCTCCACACGCGGCCCTGGGGCATCTCCAGACCCGCAGGGCGCAAACGGGGGTAGAGCCTGGGGGGGGGGGGGGAGGAGGGGAGGGTCCTCGCAGTGGGAACTCACCCTGCACGGGCGTCTGGTAGACCTCACAGTACTCAGCCTGCCTCGGGGCCTCGGACCCCCGGCCACACAGCGAGCTGTCCACGGCGTCCCGAAGGCTGAACTGCGGCGTGGGATAAGCGCAGTAGCACTCCCGGCCCCGGAGGACGGCCAGCGGGAACTCCTGGCGGGGAAGAGACGCATCCGGGGTGGGTGCGGGGCCTTGGCGGCTCATGCCGGGAGGCACACGCGCGATCGGCGGGGATGACGAGGCCCATCCTCCCCGTCCCACCCCGCGACCGGCTCCTGGCCTCTCCTGCAGTCCCCTGTCCCCTCTGGGAAGGCCGCCTCCGCAGAGGACGCAGCGGGGGCGCTGGGCGACCTCGGACAAGGTGCCGCACCTCTCTGGATTTCACCACGGAACAAGGGCAAGGAGACCGCCTTGCATGTTTGTTTCGGGGACGGGACGAGGAGGGTCCGACACCTGCACGACACTCAGGGCACTCAGCCCCACTCGCCCCTGCCTGCCCGCGCCTCTCCGCAGCCCGGGAGCGTCCAGGGAGGGAGACGGGAGGCACGGGAAGCGTCTCGCAGCTTCAGCAACGCCGCACAGACCTTTTTATTTTTTGCCCACAGCAAAATCTCATAAATAAATAAATAAAAGAAAATCAATAGTGTTTTCTGCGTGTGGTTTGGCAAAGCCGAGGATCTCTGTCCACGCTCAGAAAAGTCACCCGGCCGGGCCCCGGTTGCCGGAGGGCGATGCGGAGCCTGGGGTGGGGGCTCCAGCTCGCTCGGGCGTGTTCCCCGCCCCCTCCCAGTGTTGGAAGCTTGAGAGCGGGACAGCCCCGCGTGGGCCCAGCGCGTCCCAGGGGCCCCTGCTCCCATCTCAGGACTTTGCCATCCTCGGATGCTCAGGGCACCTGACAGTTGTGGAGTCCTGAAATTCTGCCCGCGGGCCCCCCTCCCAGGCCCCCAAAGCCCAGGATGGAGACCACCCCCCCTGTTGGGCGTGTGACGCTCTTTCTAGGTCAGACCCACCGAGAACGGACCCCTGTGAAGATCCCCCGCCGCAGCAGCCCCAGCCCTCACCGGTCACTCGCTCGGCCACGGGGCCGGGGCCAGCCAGTGTTGGGGTGCAGGGCCGGGGCCTGGATGGGGGTGCAGAGCAGAGCCTGGCAAGCCTTCCAGCAGCTGCAGCAGGGCGCCCCCCCCCCCATCCCTCAGCACGATGTGGAATGTGTCCCCACCCGACGTTCTAACCCAGCCTCAGAACAGGACTGTATTCGGGGACAGCGTCTTTGAGGACATAGTTCAGATAAAATACGGCGGGGGAAGGGGGGGCTCCAATCTAATCTAACTGGCATCATCGTAAGAAGAGATTAAGACACAGATGGACGGAACACCGTGTAAAGACACAGGGCAAAGACCATCTCAGCCCACAGGCCTGAGAAGAAACCCCCCGTCTGGGGCTTCTGGCTTCCAGAACCGGGAGAAACAAGCCTGTGTCACGCAAGCCCTCGTCCGTGGGACGTTGTTCAGGCAGCCTGGTGAGCTGTGACACCGGGGTCCTTACTGGTCCACACACGGCAGGCCCGTGCCCACCTCAGGGCCTTGGCACCTGCTGTGCCTTCGGCCTGAAACGTCCTGCCCCCGGGCACCCTTTTCCAAGCCCACTTTTCAGAGAGGCCTTCGCTGGCCACCCCGTTCCGTGCCTCAGCGCCCTTCCCACCCTCACAGGACCCCTGGGCCCTTGCTGAGCTCTCTGGTTCTGCTTCACTGCGAGGTAGGACTTCGGGACCACAGTGAAACACTCTGCCCCGCGAGAACTGTCCAGTCTGCTCTGACGCACACGCAGCAAGGCCCCCGGCGGTTCCCTCACACGCGCGGTTCGTCGGCCCTCCCCACGCCCTCCCTCCCGCCAACGGCCACTGGGCCGATCCAGTCTGTCCCACGGCGTCCTACGGACAGGATCCCTCGGTTCGAACTTGGCATCTGGTTCCCTTCGCTCAGAATCACGTGTGCAAATCCCTAGCAGAGACCACGCCCCGGAGAATGCCTAACGGATGCCTGAGGGACGAACGGCGAAGGAGGGAAGGAGCTGATGGCTGAAGCCCCTCCCCCCACCGACAGGTGCTGGTAACACACTTGGGGGTGAGCCCTCTGGGGTCGCCTGAGCCCCAGCTCCACCTAAGCCCTCCTGCCACCAGGTTCCCGGGTGCCGGTGTCCTGGACGTCCTGCTCAGGGATGAAAAGGCCAGCACGCGGGACCCCTCACCAGCTGCGGTGGCTGCCCCGCGACCCTGCGCCCCACCCGGCAGCGACCCTGGCCCCTCCGCTCCCTCGAGTGGATTAAACGGTCAAGTTCCCTGTCGTGTGCGGAGCAAGGGGGGACTGGAGACAGTAATGCGGTTTATTTACAACATAATCGCTTCAGGACATCACCGGATTCCGAAAACACAGAACAATTTTCAGCCCCTTGGGGATTTCTAGGACACGATTTCCATAAAAATTAAATATTGATGAATCTCCTCTCTGCCAGCCTCCCCGCTGCCCCCTCCCCCACCCGGGCTTCAGAGTCAGAGGAGAGAGCGCGGCGATGGGAGACGGAGGCAGGAGGTGGAGGACGGAGACGTGGGGCTGTTTCCCTCACAGGGACAAAGCGGAGCCTGCTCGGGCGGCGTGGGGTCAGGGGGTGCACGCCCCCCGGAGCTGCATGCGGGGCCTGCCGTGCGGGGCGGGGGGCTGCCTGTGGGCAACGGGCACTGGGTCACAGCAAGAGCTGGGCTCTCCGTACGCGAGGGGTGGTCGTGGCCGGGGGTCAGGGAGGGGACGTCCCACCGGGCCGTCTGGGTCTCATCACCTCTGTCTCCATCCTCCTGGAGCGCCTTTCTCAGGGTCTCCAGGATTACAGGGAATTACAAAGACGTGAGATTTCAGAAGGGGAAACTGAGGCGTGGAAGCAGGGGGCGAGCTGCCCAAGACCTCAGGCCGTGAGACGGCGAGCAGGGACAGAAGCTTCTGGACTCCCAGCCCCGGGTTCTGCCACACACTACATTCAACTCCGTGGACACGGACACACGAACGGTGGGGTTTTTGGTGAAATCTTTGAACCAGCACGGAGCTCGCCGTGACCCTTCTCTCCGGAGGCCGGTCTGGACATCCAGGCCCAAACGGGAGAGATGCTGCGGGAGGAGGGCGAGTCAGGGTGAACGGGAGCCTGTCTGCTAAGCCTGTCACTGAGCGTGTGTCCTCCTGCGTGGCTGCAAAGTGGGGACCGTGTGGGTGGAGGGGCAGCCATGGAGGCAGGACCTGTGGCTTCGAATCGCATCCATGAGAATCCGTGAGAATGCCGCGGCTTGGGGCCATGAGACTGGCCAGGACCTCGAGGCGGGATGTGGCCATGCAGGGACACATGCCCGGGTCACTGACTCTGAAGCCACCGTCCACGGTCCATCCTCAGAATGGGGCCAGAAGAGTCGCTTCTCAGAATGTGCCGGAAGGCTCACAAGCACACGCAAGAAATGCACAAATCCTTCACTCCAGCGATTCCAGAAACGCCTGATGACACAGCCCAAGGAAACAGCTGGGACCCTGCTCACGGGTGGGCCTTCGGGAACGAGTTCTATACAACAGCCGGGCAGCAAAGGCAGAGCCCAGAGGCCCAGCAGTGGGGGGGGGGGGGGGGCGAGGGTCCTGTCAGCCACGCGGGACACACCCAGCCCAGGGAAGACACGGAGGGAAAGGTTTAATCTTCAAGAAACGAATCCCCATACACTTGGAATACAAGACCAGAGGACGTGAAACCTCATTGGTGGTTTTCTCTGATGTGCTACAGTTATAGGTGAGGTTTAACTGTGCGTCTCCAAATTTTTTTAATTTTCAAAGATACATATGCGTTACTTCTGTAGCCACCAACCCCCCACCAAAAACCGGTAAACGTTCTTTAAAGACACACGTAGTATAACGCGGACAGGTTTAGCACAGAAAGGGTACGGAACACAAAGCCGTGCCGGACAGCGGCCTCCTGAAAGGACAGCGCAGCCTTCTCGCGAAGGGAAAACGTCCCGACATCGAGGCGGTTAATCCACA
This sequence comes from Leopardus geoffroyi, assembly GCF_018350155.1. NCBI lineage: Eukaryota > Metazoa > Chordata > Mammalia > Carnivora > Felidae > Leopardus > Leopardus geoffroyi. Next base: position 926,662 of record NC_059330.1, read on the forward strand.
GAACCCAGACCCGGACAGACCCAACCCCTGGCAGAGCGGGGAGGCGGTGGGCCCACATGGGACCAGCTGCACCTGCCCGGATCCAGGCGGGTCAGGCAGGGCCACGGCGGCGCGGAGAACAAGCCGGCCTGCCCGCGGAGCTGGATTCCCTCGGCGGCCCGGCCGCGGGGCCTGCGCACAAACACCGGGGCCCAAGATCAACCACCCCAGGTCCAGGCTGGTGGTGGGTGAACACCTGAGCTCCCCTGTTCACCTTCTTCTGGCCCAATGGAGCAGGTGAGAGTGTCCGCGAGAACGGAGACAGGCGGGTGTCTCCCCACGACCCCCGAAAATCCCACGAGACCGCTTCACTGTGTTCACACTCACACGACACGGACCCCTGCCGGCAGAGTCAGGTCGTCCCGCCGGGAAGAGCACCCCGAATTGTTCTTTTTCTGCCCAGCCACACCCCCGGAGCTCCCTGAAACCTCACGACCCACCGGCAAGCAACAGTAGAGGCGATCCTCCGCCCTGGGGAGGGGGAGCTGGGAGGCGGCCCCCTCCCTCATTGGCCTTCCTGAAGCCCCACGGACCCTAGCCGTGGCTCCACGGTGAGTGTCCTGCACCACAGCCCGTGAAGACACCTCCGGTGGCCGTGTGGCCCGCTGCGCGCGGTACTCGCGTCCTAGGTGTCTGCACCTTTCCGCCAAATCTTCAGGGTTTGTGGCCTTGGCGCCGCTGGCCTTTCTGGGGCGTGGCGCTCGCCAGGGGCGGCTCCGCCCGCAGGGGACAGTCCGGCTGTCACACAAGGTGGGGGAGCTGCCGGCAGGTGGTGGGTAGGGGCGGGAGGGAGGTACCGACTCCTCCTAAAACGAGGATCTACCCGAAACGCCTTCACTGCGCCAGGAACCCGCCCTGGACTGAGGCGGGAGCCCCCAGACTCCGGCGGAAACCGCACGAGGGCTGCCGGAGGGGGGCCGCCCCGAGGGCGAACCCCGTTACACGACGCCCCGGGCGTGCCGAGGGGCAGGGGGCCGCGGTCCGGGAGCAAACGCCACTCCGCTGGGTAGAAGGTGGCTCTACCCGGACGCGGCACCCCCGCCCACCTGGATCCGCCCCCTGGCTGCGACCCCGCCCCCCCCCGCCGGCCGTCCCCGAGGGTCCACACCGAGCACCCGCAGGGCGTCTCACCTGCGGCCGTGGAGCTCCTTCCACACCCGCCCCGCCGCACAGGGTCACGGCGCCCTCTTTGCGGCCTGGGCGTGGCCCGGCGCCCTCCGCACACACGCAGCCCCCGCCCCCTCGCCTTCCTGGGGACACGCCCGCGTCCTCCAGCTCCGCCCCTTCCCGAAGCTGCGGACGACCCCCAGGCCCCTTCGCCGGCTCCTGGCGCCGACCTCGGCCCCTCCCCGGCTGTGACCCCGCGTCCCCCCGCCCCGGGCTCTGCCCGCACCCCCGGGGGCGAAAACAGCCAGAACGCTTAACAGCGGGCAACTGGTTAACTCTGCAGGATGGATGTCCGCGTGGGGGACAGGGGACCAGAAGGCCCCTCGGTGCTAGCACGGAACGGTCCCCGAGACCGAGACCGACCCTCGGCCCAGGAACGGGAGCTGCCCCGTCCCGTCCCCCCCCCCCCCATGCCACTGGGAGGGGGGAGGGCAGCACAGGAAGCCCAGCGTGGTGTGGAGACTGGGCCCCGCCTGCCCCACTTCCCGGAGCCGGCTGGTTCTGGGGGCATGTTGGGGTCCCCCTCGGGGGAGTGTGTCCCCTCGGAAGCCCGGGAGGTTAAAGCAGGTCACGCGGGGCACCTCCAGGTTTGCAGACTGAGGCAGCCTGGTCTGGACCTGCCTGCCGAGGCCCCACGATTCCGGGTGGGGGAGGCTCTCGGGGGAGGGGAGGGGGGGTCTGTGACGGCAGGTGTAGTGTCCCCCTACCCACGGCTCTGCTCCTGTGCAGGGGAGCAGGGGCCCCGGCCAGTTGTGAGCCCGAGGGCACCCCAGCACCCGCAACCACTGGCGACGCAGAGACCTGCGTCAAAGGCTGTGGTCTGGGAGGACAGTACACACGAAAGGCTCCGTCTGCGGTCCAAGGGATGCATCTCAAGAGGAACCAGGGAGGGTGCGTCCCTCTGGGCTCCCCAGCCTGCCTCCTGCACCTCCCGATCTGCAGGGTCAGAACCACGGGCCCAAATGGGCCCAAATGCCGGCTGCCCCTGGTAGGGGTGCCGTGACCTTGGGCAGCATGCTCCAGCTTCTCGACCTCCGTTCCCACTGCTACAAAGGCAGACTCCCAGTGCCCACGGCTTCCTGCCACCCCCCGGGGGGCCACTCTGGGGCTGGCCGCTGGACCCAGCCCCCGACCTCCATGCCCTGTGGGTCTCATCACTTACGAGCCCCATCTGGCCTTGACTGGCGTGTCCCACCCAGAGCTACCGTCTGAGGCAGGGACACTGGCCTTAGAGCCCAGCCCAGCCTCTGCAGACTCGCACCTCCCGTGAGCCCGGGCTGGGCCAAAGGTGCACCTGTGCCCACAGTCCCTGAAGCCAGGTTCAGGGCCCGGCCCTGTCCCCGATCCCCGAGCCAGCACATCTCACTAACAAACCCCATCAATTTAACAACTCAGAGCTCCCATTCGGGAAGGCACGGTCCCGCCAGCCTCAAATCCGCCGACCGTGCCCCTGCCAGCCTGGGGGACCCACGCTAGCCATGGCCACGTGGCCCTCCCTCTCCTGTCTCCTCCATCCCAAGAATCTGCATCCGTCACGGCACCTGCCCCTCGGCCTCCCGCCCCCCGCACCCCCGCACACACTCGTTACAGGACCTTACTTTCTGGGAACAAAATCCCGAGCACGCCTCTGCTGTCGCGTTGGGCTGCAACAGGGAGTCGGGGAAGGTGTGGGTGCCGTTCTCTGGCAACCTGAAGCATCCGCGGTACGTGACGGTCCTCCCTGCGGGGACAGAACGGTTTCTGGTGAGAAATGGTGCCCGTCGCCGGGAAACGGTGGCTTCGTGGTCTGAAATGGGTGCTAACATGCTCAGAGGGGCGAGTTTCAAACCAGAAAGCAGACCGCCCCGGAGAGGGTGTGGGCGAGCCAGACTCCTGAGACCACGGTGCCCAAACCTTGTCACCAGCGGTCACCCTCGTCACAGGGGCCACGTGGCTGCAGCTGTTGACCTCAGGCCTGCTTCTCCTGCCAGCTCTGGGGATGGGGTCCATCCTTCCTTCCTTCCATCCTTCCCTCCTTCCTTCTTTCCCTCTCTCCTTCCTTCCTTCCTTCCTTCCTTCCTTCCTTCCCTCCTTCCTTCTTTCCCTCTCTCCTTCCTCCCACAAATCTGGATCAAGCATCCCTTACATGCCAGATTCTATACTACGTGACCCAAGAGGCCGGTATTCTGGAAAATTCTATGTTCCCACAGCACAGGTGTGAGAACTACATCTGTTAATGTGAAATCCCGCCACCATTCCCTCCACCCCCCCCCCCCCACCAACCGCTGTGCCGCCAGGTCAGACCCGCTTGTTGTCTCTGATCCTGAATTCCCACCAGGCCCCACGAATGCTCAAGCCCGTGTTAGAGGAAGCCTCCTGCCCTGTTGTCATCCAGACCTTCTGGTGGAAACGTCCAGCCCCTAGCTAGCTTCCTTGATGAACCTTCTGGAATGTTTCGGCTCCGAGGGCTCGTGCCCCTTCCGCATTCATCAGGGTTTCTCAGATGCCTGCCTCACTCTTGTGCCCCCCACGCCCCAGCAGCAGCCGGCACCCCTGGAACAGGACCAGGCCTGGGGCCTGGGAGCCCGCCCGATGGGCCACGGCTCTGTGGCCTGGGCACCAGGGCACGGCCCCTTCCCCGACTGCAGCGGGCCCTACAAGTGCCCGGCGAGTGGACGGCAGGGGACGGGGCACGGGAGGCGTGGGGTAACCCGCCTCAGGCTGGTGGTTGAGTGGCGCCGGCGGTCTGCGCACGGCACCGTGTCACTGGCAGGGGAGAGCCCGCCATCCCCTTGCGCCCAGGGGACAGTCCAGGGCCTCCCGGGGCACGAGGGCACCTCCGAGGTGAGGCGCTCCTGAGCTCCGCTTCTGGGCACTCACTGCCCAGGGGCGCGTCCGTGGGTCTCCCTCCTGTGAGTGCTCCCTGCCAGCGAGAAGCTGAAATTTAAGGCAGGTGGTCACCCGGGCAGCTCATGACTCAGACCCTGTCTGCTCGGTCCCTTGAGGACAGGCGAAGGGCAGCCAGCCGGCCCACAGCCTGCGGGAGGGGCAGCCTCACACCGTTTCAACATTAACCGTGACGGCAGGTGCAGCCGACCCAAGACCTGGGGCCGGCTTGAGGGACCGGGCCACGTGGCCCCAGCGAGTGGGCAGCCTGGAGTCAAACGGCGACATTTGAGTCGGCGGCAGGGCACACAGGAGGGGCCGGCAGGGCAGCCCGGAGCCCCCGTGTGGATGGTGTCCGAACCCAGGAAGGTCAAAGGTCCAAGAGGCCAGCCAGGAGGCCCACGCAAACGTGCAGGTGACGGTGCAGGGCTCCGGTTCTCCACGGACAGGCGTCGACGAGTGTCCGCCGAGATGACGGCTCATCAGCGAATCCACAGTGCGTGGTCAGGACCTCCACGCCATCGCGGATGCCCGTCCCGAGTCCTTGATCGCATCCTGTCTGAACACAGACACACCACGCACGGCGCCAGCACCGGCTTTCACGCTCACCCAGAGTCGGAGCAGCGGGGCTTCCGTCCCGCTGGGCAGGCTTGCTCATTGCACGGAGAGCCGGGGACCCCCCTGCAGTCCCGGCCCTCCTCCAAGCTGGGTCCCGGCCCTCCGGGAGCATGCCACGGCCGGGAGGCACTGTTGCGGACGCTGGGCGGTCCCACCTCAGCCAGGGGTGGGGGAGGTCTCCCAGGTTCTGACTTCTTCCCACTCCCAGCCTGGCCGTCCCCATCGCGACAAGGACGCTCCGACGTGGGCAGGTATTTTGGAAAGAGGCTTTCGACGATCACGTTACGTGGATCCGGGCTGAATCATCTTGCAGTGAGGATGCATTGGAGTTTCAGTCGCACCTCGCTGGGCACTTGCAGTGGAAATTTGGGGGGTTCGCTGTGGCCGCCCGGAGCGTCAGCTCACTGCCCCTCGCGGTTGGTGACTGCCTCCTGTGTCCTGTAATTTGGGATCGTAAGCTCATCTTCAGTGAGGAATTATCTACGGGAGCTGCATTCGCCTGGGCCGGTGGCGCAGCTCTAAAGAGACTGCATTTGCTGTGTTGGTACCTCCACGCCGCCCAGAGCCAACTGTCAAACCGGGGCATCGGGACCAGGCAGGCGGTAAAAAATCTGAACGTCAAGCAAAACTCACCCAAATGCAACCCTGCAATTACAAATTCTTAGCAAGGGTTTTGCTTTGGTTGTTGTTTTGTTTTTAATTTCACCTCCAGCTGAGGTCAAAACACATGGGTTTTTGTACCCTTTCTGAACTGGTAGGTGGTATTTTCTTTTGAATCTAAGATTGCACAGACTTATACTTGAGTAGAATTCTGTGCGCGGAGCTCTCAGTCCAACCCCACCCCACAGGCCCACAGCCTCCTTTCCTGCCCGACTTGGACGCTAAACCCTGAGCTTCACTTTCCTTCTTTTGGTGGGAGCTCAGCTGCACACAAGAAACAACAGCTAGGAAACTTCCAGACCCTCCGGTAGGCCTCACTGCTGCAGATCTAGGTCTGCCTGGGCACTTCACGGAAGAGACTGGAACCAGAGAGGTAGACCAAGCTGCCTGAGGCCACACGGCATGTCCCAGACCTACCTGGGCCGCCAGATTAGAGTCTCTCTCCCGCCAGCCCACAAGGAAGCTATGCCTGGCCCTGAGCCCAAGCAGCCCTTCGCAGAGCCCACGTGAGCCTGCCCCCCCAGTCCGCACGCGAGCTCGCCCCCCGCAAAGGCGTTGGGATAGAGAGGGCACAGGTTCCTCCCAGAGTCCCAGCCAGTGTCTGGAGGAGGGGCTGAGGGCGAGGAGGTGGGGCTGCGGGCGGGGAGGCGGGGCTGAGGGCGAGGAGGCGGAGCACAGCGCAGGGAGGCGCGGCTGCGGGCGGGGAGGCGGGGCGCAGCGTGAGGAGGCGGGGCTGCGGGCGCGGAGGCGGGGCGCAGCGCGGGGAGGCGGGGCTGGGGGCGGGGCGCGGCGCGATGGGGCGTGGTTGAGGGAGGGACACAGGGCGGAGCCGCACACTCACGCTTCCTGGAGCCGGGCTGCAGCTCCTGGACGCGGTACACCGACAGCCGGCCGACGCCCCCGCACGTGGAGCCTTTCTCCCCTTTGCACTCGTGGTTACAGGCCTCTGGCCCGACGCTCGTCACAGGGAGCCGGTTCCCGCAGTAGCACTCCGCCCCCGCCTCCAAGCCCGCGTAGACATAGGACCTGCCGGGAGAGCGCCCTGCTGAGCCCCTCCCTGCCCAGGTACCGCAGCACCCACCGAGGTCTGGGTCAGGATGGTCTCCGGTCAGATCTGGGGAGGAGGCGGGGACCGGGGCGGTCGGCACACGGCTGGCCTTAGGGGCGTTTTCAGCCGGATGTGAGGGTCATCGGCTGAATGTAGGGGAGCAGCCCTTCCTTGTGATAAACGAATCCCATCAGCAGCCCTCCCACCCTCGCTCTGGTCACCCTGAGCTTTGTCCCCAAGGCACCGCCTGCAGGAGCTGCGGGTCCAGCGCCGCGGTGCGCTGTGTACCCGCTTGCGGCTCCGCAAGGCCAGAGCCCGATTCCGTGGCACGTGTCAGTCCCCCTGGTGCAAATATCCCAGCGCAGAAGACTTCAGCCACGGAGGGCGCAGCCCCGGGCTCACGACACTTACAAGACTTCAGTGCCCGGGCTGAGATGGAACGAGTCTGAAGCACCTGCCGCCAAAGGCGGTCCTCTACCTGCTCCCACTGTGACGGGGACCCAAGTAAGCCAAGATCACAAATGGGACCTGCTGCGTGCCACACGGGATGTTAGCTCTGGAAAGAGGCCCACAAACCCAGACTGATCCCCGTCCGGCCGCATGCTAGCCGTGTGGCCCCAACCCCCACTGACTACCGCCCAGTCTGTCTCCCCAACTGCCGGAGAAGGAGAGGACACCGTCGCTGTCAGTTTTAATGCTGTCCGAACTGTAGAAGCCCCTCCGAGCAGGGACCCGCCCTTTCCTTTCCGGGCCTCGGTTTCCCTGTCTATAAAATGGGCGCAATTAATTGCAACCAACCAGAAGGTGGTGAGGACTTACGCCACAGCAAATGTGGACAAATCTAATGTCTGAGAAACAACACACGAGGAGCCCCTGCCGCCTCTGGTGCCCCCCGCTCCCGAGTGTGAGCACGCACGCGTGCACGCCCACAGTGAGCTGGGTGCCTCGGCGGGAGGGGCCGCTCCAGCCACACTGCTGCTGTCTGCTAACAGCAGGGGGAACAGGCAGCAGCAGAATCAGCAGATCTGGCTGTGGAGTCCGAGAGAGAAATACGCTTCTCCTGGGGAGCTAGAAGGGTCCCCGGAGACATGCGGGCAGAGGCCCTTTACTGTAGTTGAAACACCGGAGGAAACCGAGGCCCAGGGAAGGAGGACAACTCACTAATGTGGCGGGGAGCCCCTGCTCTCCCTGCGAGCCCGTGCCCTCGTCGGTCGCCCGCGGTCTGATCCGTCCAGCTCCCCGGCCGCCACGGACCGCCTCGCTCGGGGACCGTCTGAACCTCCTTCCCGGCGGACTCACACTCACCGCTCAGCGCACGCATCCTGGCAGTGGGAGACGGTCATCTTTCGCAAGTCAAAAAACACGGCCCCCTTCAGGGTCCTGTCCCGGCCACTGTCACTGAAGCATCCGACGTACGTACCTGCGGGAAGCGCGGCAGAGACTCAGGCCCCGGGGACGGGAGGGGTCCTAGCCGTGGGACACCCCCCAGGACTGACCAGCCGGCCCAGGCTCTTCTCAGAGGCCCCGGAGACCAGGCTGCGGCCTCACCTTTCTCCGTGTCTCTGGACCCCTCCGCCTCCTTCGTTTCCTGCCTCTCTCCTCGGTTAACGGCCCACCGTCCCCACAGACGCCTGCCAGGGGCTGGCGTCAGCCTGAATGCCTGGTTCTTCTTCCGGCCCCAGCTCACCACGTCTGCTGGCTTATCACCTCCCCTGGACCCCTCCCCGCCATCCCTCCCCGCCCTAGGTTTGGAAAGGCCTCCCTCCACCAATGTCCTGATGGGCGGTTTCTGTCACCTCCTTATGACCCAGAGGGAAGAAATCAGTTACGGAAAGTCTGACCTTCGCTAAAATAAAGAACTGGCAAAGGGGAAGAGCTATTTCCAGAAAACACCTGCGGTGCCAGGGGGACGTGTCAGCAGCGTGTGCGGAATCGACGGCACCGAGGGACGGCTGAGCCCTCACCCGTCTGGGCATCGCCCCTGGAAGGGGACGCGGGGGGCACGTGATCCCGCCAAGCGGTGGTGCCGCTGCCCCCACGGTAACATGGCAGAGGGAGCCTGGAACAGCCCTGCCTGTCACCCCGACTCGGAGGGGTCTCCCAGAGACGCCCGGGGCGGGCACGTGCGGTGTGTGGACGCACAGCCACGTTGTGCAGGAGCCCACACGGTCCCACGCCGCATGCACACGCCGCGGGCAGTGCCGAGACGTGGACGGGGCACCCACGATACAGACGCTGTCCGTCTCCCCCAGGACGTCCCACAGGACACCGCACGGCACACGCAGCCTCCGAAAATGGGCTGCCCCTGGCGGGGGGGGGGACGCTCCCAGATGGCTCCACGGTGGGATCACCCACCAGACCGGGAACCCCGAGGGCAGGCGAGGCTCCCGGCTGCCCCTGCCAGGATCATGGCCCCGAGCAGCGTCCCCGGTCCCCCTGCTGAGGGGTTTGCAGAAGTGGACCCACCAAGCCCGACTCCTGGGACCGAATCCAGAACAACCGTCCTGTCTGTGAACACACCTGACGCCACCTCTGACCTCAGCTAAGTTACAGCCACGTTCTGTGCCTCAGTTTCCCCAACCGTCCAACAGATAAAGGCCCACCCACCTGCCTCACCCGGCACCAGCCCCTTTCTTCCTGCCCACCCTCTGTTTCCTGCCTGTCCTTGACGGGCGTTCCCGACCACTCCAGCCACCGCGGCCACCCCTTGCTCCCGATTCTTAGATTTTCTGACACGGGTCAACACCCAATGACGACGATAATGCTTATCACTAACTGCTGTTGTTAAAGCTGCTTTATCCCCATGCGTCCCGTGTCCACCAGGGCCCTGCTGGGTCTGGCACACCGTCAGCACCAGCCCCCCCCCACCCCAACATCAGGGGTGGCCCAGGGCTCCCGAAACCAGGCCGACACGCTCCCAGAGGCCGGACGCGGCTCCCGGGCCCCGACTTAGGAGAGGCAGAGCGGGGGAAGGGGAGCAGGGTCGGTCGAGGCACGCAGACACCTCACCTGCAGGACGTGGGGGCAGCGGGGGGAGCAAAGGTCACCCTTGTCAAGGTCTGCCCGCCGGGATAAGCCTGTGTGTCCCCTCAGCCCCAGGACGCCCATCACACGTCGGGCCTCACCTGCTCCCGCTCAGGGTCCCCAGGGTCACATACGTGTCAGCAGCACTGAGACCCGAGTGGCCGCAGCGGGAATAAATGCCTATCCTTGGCCGGCTTACTCAGCGAAAGAAAACTAATATTTGAGAAATTTCTGGCGTGCTGCTCGGCAAAGAAGAACGTCTATTACGGTTTTCAATTAAACATCCAAAACATAAGCTCAGGGGTTGTTAAACATTTATCACCGTTGATGGGAAATTAACCGAAAGGGTGTAAAGGGGGCCGGGCTCACGACCCCGAAGGCCGAGGCTGGCGGGTGTGAAACGTGTGTTCGGGGGCGGGGTGAGGGGCACGAATCTAGGCCCTTCCCCCCCAGGCTGCGAGGCCTGGCCCGTGCAGCCCCCTCCCTGCCTGTGCCTCAATTTCCCCATCTGTAAAGTGGGCTCGTGGCCCCCCGGGCTCACAGAGGGTTGAGAGGGGACACCACCTCCTCATCGGGCGGCCGTCTGGAGGCGGAGGTGAATGAGTTCTTGGGCGGGGACGGCCATCCCTGCGGTCCTGCGCTCTAGCTGGTGGACTGGAAAATAGTAGCTGCACAGTTAACACACGAAGGAGCGGTAAGGGGAGCAGCCGGGCCTGGGTTCTCCGGACAACGAGGTACAGCCCGCGTCTGACGGGGCGGCCGGGTCTGGGGCGGCAGGGGGCGGGGGTGCAGGAGGCCCGGGACCCACGCGCGCGCTCCAGCGGCGAGGGGGGGAGGGGAGCCTCCCTCCTGGAAAAACACCGAATGACTCCTCCGGCTCTGACAGAGGCGAGGGTGTGTGGCGGAGGAAGGACGTCCGAGGGACACACTGGGACACATTCTGAGGCGGATTTATTACTTTCGGCTGAAACGGAGGCAATGCATTATTGTCTGTGACTCCGCATCTGTTCATTTGCACATCAGAATGGACACGCCGTGAGGCTATTAACGATGGCTTTGGAGATATTGGAATGTCTTTGGAAATCACTATCAATAAAAAACAAACTGGCTACGGAGAAGTTACTATTTCTCCCCTAGTAAACTTACTGACATTTTATTCCATTATGGATGTTGTCCAAGGTATAATGAAATGCTCGGTGATTGATGGGGCCTCCTGCGGCTTCCCGGGCCTTGCAGGAACCCCTTTCAGGAGCATGGCGGGCTGCCCGGCCGCAAAGAGACGCCCTCTTTGTCTGCGGCCCCAGCAGCTGGCCCGCAGGCCACCATCCGCCGTGAGGAGCCGGTGGGGGGAAGCGGGGGGGGGGGGGTGCTCCAGGCCAGCGCCCCCTTCTGTGAAGCTCTCCCTCCAGCCCCCTGACACCACGGCCTCCCCAGAACACAAATGTATCCTCACACTCTAGGGGGGGAGCTCAAACCTGTTTTAACAGCCTACAGCAGAGGGGGTGCTGACCCGCTGACCGCTCAGGGCCCCCAGCATCCTGCAGGGGGAGCCTCAGACTCCCGCTGCACCAGCCACTAACCCTTCACGTGCTGGGTCATGGGGAGGCTGGGGGTCGCTGGGGAGGAAGCCAGAGAGCTCCCACGGGGCATCCCAGGGGCTCGGGGAGGTCACCGGCCCAACCGGCCCACCACGGCCAAGACCCTGCTGCTCCGTGCGACCCTCCGGGCCCGTGCAGTCTCTCCCGTCTCCTTGGCCATCGCTAGACCCCGCCCACGGCTTCTCTAGGTCCCTGGACACGGCTTGAACCCAAAGGTGCCCCCAGGGCCGTAACTGGGTCGCCCGAGCCCTGCCCTCTGCTGGCTACATTATAAAGACCCTCGGCCCGTGCCCCAGTCCTGCGGTGCAGATCTGGTTCTGCCCCCACCCTGGGCTCCTCGAGTACACAGAGGATACTGGACCGGTACATGGATCCTCAACAGGATGGACTGAGAAACAGCGGGGGATTGCAGCAAATCTGTTCAAGGTCACAGAGTCAAAACCCGGCAACACCAAGACAGAAACCCAGGTCCGTTTTCAAAACCTGTGCTCTTTCCGTGGCTGCCTCTAGAAGACTCCGTGTTGACTTTGTCAGCCATTCACATTTTAGTCTAAATGAGTGGTGGTGTAGTCTGCCTAGAGACCCAGCTTCCTGGTGTGCTGGGCGGGTCTACAGAAGGCAGGCCTGTGTAATGTGAGCTGCAGAATCAGTTCCTTGTGTCCCCCTCATTCTTGGGCAGAAGCCTCGCTGAGGAATCCCACAGCAAGGGCTCCGACCTCTGTGACCTCAGGAGAAACTGCCTTCCGTGGAGACAGGAGCATAGCATCCTCCGGGATTCACTCACTATCGGGGTCGTTCCTCCCCCACCACTGGCTGGAGGGCCACCGGGCTCCTCCCTCTCTTCCCTGGACCGTCTCACCTCCTGAGAACAAAGCCAGACTCCCAGGCCCTCGTTCCCCCGCAGCCGCCCCCAGGCTGCATTCTGAGATGCGCGCCCCCTCCGAGTCCCTTCCCTGGCCGCCTTCTCTTCCCTGCCTCGTCCCCACTTCCTGCCGGTGTCCTGGGGCCACATCCCAGGCAGGCCACGGCCACGGGGAACGCAAACGCGGGCAATGACCCCGGGCAACTGTGCCGCAGTCCTCCGAATCGTGTCTCCCCCGCCCGCGGGCCTCCCCCCCAGCCCAGGCAGCCACGGGGCGGGACCATCGAGCGCCACCCCCCCAACCACCCCTCCCCCACCGCCCCGCCCACGCGAAAGGCAACCGGGCCCGGGCACCTACCTCGTCCCCCGACGACGGCTGGCCCGGGGGCCTCGGGGCGCAGGGCGGGCGCCCCCTGGGGGTCGCCCACAAAGTGGTGGAACCAGCCTCGCCGCGGCTGGCGCAGCTCCGGGTTCCGGGTCCGGAGCCAGCGGGGGCCGGGCCGGGCCCGGGCCGCGGGCCCCCGCGGCACGTCCATGCCGAGCGGCAGGTCCCGCGGCGCCCGGCTGTCCAGCAGGCCGACGCCCAGCGCCACGGCGGCCACGGGGAGGGCCTGCAGGGGGCCGGGGGCCCGGGGCCCGGGCGGGAGGGCCACGCGCGCTCGCTGCAGCAGCAGCAGGCTGCCCGTCATCAGGTAGGCGGCCGACAGAAAGAAGAGCAGGAACCGCGTGCGGCGAAGCAGCTTCTGGAGCCGGAAGGAGGGTTTGGCCATGCCCCTGGGCGGCAGGGCTCCCGGCCGGGGCCCCGGGCACGGCTCCTAGCGCCCGGCCGGGGGGCAGCCCGGGGTCTCCAGAGGCCTCATGCCCGCATCCTGACGCCCGCCGCGCTCCCGCCCCGCTGCCGGCAGGTGCTCCGACGACTCGGTCACGCGGCTCCGGCCACGGGGCCCCGCGGCTGCGGCCTCCGCCCCAGGGTCGCCGGCCTCGCCATCGCCGAGCTCCGGGATCTGGAAGAGCAGAGAGCGCGCGCTGACACCGACGAAGGGCCCACCGCGGCCCCCGCGCCAGGGCCAGGAGCCCCTCCGCCCCAGGGCCCGGCAGTGCTGCGGGAGCACCCGACACGGACGGGGGGGCTCGGTCCCCGCCCGGCCGCCGGCCGCCGGCCGCGGAGCGACACCGGCCCGGTCCGTTAGGCCCCGGCCTCCCCGCGCACAAAGCGGGCGTGAGGCCCTCCACTGGGGCCGCGGTGAAGGAAGGGCTCAGAGGCGGCTCGCACCGAGCCCTCCTGGCGTATCATCTCATTTAACCCTCGGGGCAACCGACCAGCCGGGTGGACACGGTCGCAGCCCCGCTTTACAGGTGACGCAGAAGGAGGCAAAGGCACACAGCCGGCGAACCGGGGAGCCCAGCTTTGGAACGGCGCGTTTCAGAGCCTGTACTGCGGACGGCCCGGCCAGCGATCGACGCCAGCACGCACAAGGGCGCCCGGCCCAGGGCGGGAGTACCCAGCGGGCGCTCGATACATGTGTACGACCTGCCGAGTCCCTCCCGGGTGGGCACGGGGACGGCAAGCTGTGTTCTGGGAACTGCGTCTGCAGAGGCTTCAGCACAAGAGAGGGGGTGGGGCCGTGCACCTGCTACGGAGCCTGCGGCACCTGGTGGGAAGGCAGCAGGGCGCCCGGAGCGGCCTTGAGGGCCGCCCCTCGCTGCCCCGGGGCCTCGGCGCTCACACTGGGCGCGGGCCCCCGTCGGCGGTGCCTCTGAAGTGCGCTGCGAGGGGCCGGCGGGGGCCTCTGCAGCTGCCGGGAGCCGGGCGGCTGCTCCCGGCTGCCCCTGAGCACAAGGACAGTCTTGTCCCGGGAAGAAAAGCTCCCAGCAGCGTGACTAACGTGGCCCGGGACCCCCGCCAGGCCCCGCAGCCCCTCAATGACCACTCTGTGCGCAGGGAACAGCCAGCCTGGTGTGCGTGGAAAGACAATGTTTGGGCTCTTGTGGGCTGGCGTTCCCGGGGCGGCCAGACCGGCACCACCCTTTCCAATTCAACCCCCAGCCTCCACGACCTGAGCCCCCGAGAGTGCAGGGACCCCCGAGGCTCGGGCGGGGGGGTGGGGGGGGTGGGCTCGATAATCAGCAGCAGACAGTAGGTTTAAACTCTGAGCCGGGAAGCCATTTCGGCTGGGCCTCCAGACCTTTTATTTTCTCGTTAAGCTGGTGCACGCCAGGCCCGCCCCGGCCAGCCTCGTCAGACTTGTAAAACCACAGAGAAAATCCCAAGAAATCCTGCCTGATCTCCCTGCCTCCAGCCTCGGCCCTCCAATCCGCCCTCCGCGAGGCCGCCAGGGTGATCCTCCTAATGCACAAATCTGATCACGGTGCTCCCCTGCTCAAAACCCCTTTCCATAGCTGCCCGTGGCTTCTGGGATAAACTCCAAGCTCCTTAGCATGACACACAAGCCCCCATCTGGCCTCGTCTCCTGCCAAGCCCCTTCCTTCGGCTTCCCGTCTCACGTGCGTGTGAGCACGCACACACGCCCGCACCAAGATCTGGGAGGCACCTCCTGTGCCTCCACTGCCTCCTGTGTCTCTTCCACCCTCTCGGCCCAGCGAATCCCTGTGTGTCCGCCAAGGCCCAGCCCGGTGTCTCTTCCTCCAGGAAGCTCTCCCTGACTACCCCCACCCCCACCCCGCCACCACACACACACTGGTGCCGACCCCTGACCCCAGCAGTCAGCACCTGGGACAGCTGGGCCGTGAACAACTCTGGGCCCGGGGCCGCCCCCTAAGCCTGCCCATTCCTATAATTCTGGTGCCCGCACGAGGCCTGGGCAGCGCAGGTGCCCCGAGACCCTTGTTCTGAGTACACTTTGTAAGCTGACTGAGCAGATAAAGTGACAGGCACATCCCGACACCAGGAACCCGATCCTGTGGGGCCTGAAGTCAGAAAAGCATGGGGACACAGAGCAGCCCGGCTCCTTCAGGCACAGGGACGCGAGGGCGGCCTGCTGGCCCGTCCACGTTGTAATTCTAGGAAGGGGTTTCCAGGTCTGCTCACAAAGGGCTCCCGGTCACAAGACTGGGATTCTGTCGGCGAGAATAAGCGGGAGAAGGGAGGCCTTGCCGTGGGAAGGAGAGGCTCGGAGAGCTGGGGCGGAGGGCGGGCGGGTCAGCAGTTCGGGGTTGGGAACCACGGTGTGCGGTGGGTCCCGCGCCGTGCCGGGCGCAGGACTTGGAAACTCGCCACAGGAAGCGAGGGGTGGCCGGGGTGCCATCAGGGCCCATCGGTCAGGATTCGAACGACCACACCCGGCTTCCCCAAGGACCCCCAAAGTCCCCCCCAGGGCCATCCCGTCCCAGAGGGGCCTCCCGGTCTGCGGAGGGGGCCTGGGCGTGAAGGTGGGGACAGCCACTCTCAGGGTCCTATAAAGCAGTGGCCACCCCGGACCTTGAAAATCGCGCAGCTGGTTCCGGGCCCAGAACGCCTGCCTCGGGCGGGGCGGGGGCTGGCATGCCCTGAGCGTGAGAAACTCGTCCCCTGCCCTGGACCGCCAGTGTCACACTTGCCGTTGACCCCTACCCCGTCGCCTGTCCTCCAGGCTGCTGGCCCCTCCAGGCAGGGCCCCGGCCACACCCCCAGATCCCAGCGCACAGCCAGCAGCTTGGGGATGGAAAACGTCTCTGGAGTGACCGCAGGTGAGCGCGGCCTGGGGGTGGCTGGGTGACCTACAGCCGCTGCACAAGGGGCTCCCGCCAAGCCTCGAGGCCGGCGGGACCTGCCAGCCCCCGGGGGCACACCCACCACGGCCTGTCTGCACGGCCGGGGGCCCACCCCAGGCTGCCAGTGCCTGCTCATTCCCAGTGCTCCCCACCCCCTGGGCCGTGCTCCTCACCTGCCCCATCCCGGCTACTCCGCATGCCCCCTCCCTCCCTGCGGGCGCCACGCTGGTCCCCATTTGAGAGCCACAGCCGCCAAGGCCCCGCGATCGGACACCAGGGCTAGCCCGCCCACGCCGGCTCCAGCCCCACACCGGGCAGGACTATTCTGGAAAGGAGTTCAGGGCGCCCCCACCAGCACCTTTGAAAACAAGCCAGGTCCAGGCTCAGGGAGACGGTGCCGTGCATGGCGTGCACCACCCCCCCCCCGCGCCGCACACACCCCTGATGTCGCCGTGGGGGTCAGCGTTCCGCCCCCCGGGCCCCTCCTCCGTCCACTCTGCTCTTCCCATGGGGCCCCTCCCATCTCGGAATCCAGCCAAGTGCTTCAGGGGGACGGGGCTGGACATCAGCCCGGAGAAGGGCAGGCAGGGCCTGGGGGAGGGTCGCCCCACTCAGGAAGGAGGGAGTCGGGGCAAAGGGGCTTCTGGGGGTCTCGGGAGGGAGCTGGGGCCTAGCGCAGGTGGGGACGGGAACACCCGAGCCCTTTCCTGTTACTTTGCTGCTGGCTGGGCCCCAGGGCGCAGCAGGTGCCCGGCCTGCAGGTGGGACCGGGAGTAGGACACAGGCTCCCGCCTCTCAGCTAGGCTGAGGGGTCCGGGGACTGGGCAGGTGACGGTGGCAGCGGGGAGAGGAGAAGGGCAGCCCGTGGGGCCTGGGGGCTGCACAAAGCCCTCGGAGAGGCCGGGGCCTGACTCCCGGCCGCCGGGGTTCAGTCACGTGACTGCCTCCGTTCCCCCTCCCCGGCCAGAGAGGACAGGCGGTGGCAGGTGAGGAGGGAGACTCCAGAGGCCCCCAGAAGCAGGTCCGCACCTGTGGCCAGGGCAGGGGGGACGGGGACCCTCTGGGCTCAGAGCCACGTGCTCCCAGTCGGGTGAGAGCCTTAAAGACAAAGGAGCAGGCCCAGCACCTCGCCCTCCCGATGAGAGACGGGCGGTGGGGTCCCAGCAGCTGAGTCCCAGCCTCTAGGACCGGCGGCCGGCACGGTGGGGAGGAGTCCTCAGGTCCACATGAGCCTCCAGCTGGGCTCAGGGCTCTGGATTCGCCCTCCTCTGTCTGTTCTCACCCCTGCAGGCCTCCGCCCTGCTCAGCTCCGGGCACATTGTCTGGATACTCCCCTTCTCGCAAAGGCCAAGCCTAAGAAAGTGATCTTTCTAAAGAAGGAAACAGAAATGCTGCAGCCTCCAACGTGTCCCCAGGACTCGGACGGCCAAGCCCAGGCCTCTCGGTCGGACACCCAGTCTGCCAGCCCCTTCCTCTCGAGGGTCCTTCCAGAAGGCCGTGGCCCAAGCACAGTGCCCCCCGCCCCCGTGCCCTTCCTCGTACGGCTCGCGCATGCTTTGTGGCCATCAAGGTTCAGGTCCGATGCTCCCTGAGGCGGAGCTCGACGGCGGGACGGGATGCTCTGTGAGCTGACCCCGGCTGACGTGTCCCGCCTGGAGTGAGCGCTCCGAGCCGCTCTGCCCACTCTCCCTCCCGGCCCGCGAGCCCCCCACGGGCACCTCCGAGTGGAACACAGGGCAGACCCCCAGGAATCGGTGCCCCCCGCCACCCTCCAGGGCTCAGGGGAGAGGGGCGCGTCCGTCCCCTACTCGGGAGTGGAACCCTCTGGAAACAGCCCATCGCCACCTCTCTGGTCTATCGCTGGGCCACCTCTTTCATAGACCCCTGTCTTGTTCCTCTGTTTCTCCCACCCGATGGCGAACCCTTGAGGGTTATTCAAGCCCCTTGGGCGATTCGGATGAATCTGGGCAGGCTCAGCCTCGCCCCTCTGGCTCCTGCGGGTGCTGGGATGGGGGCCTGGGCGCCGCTGTCCTCAGCACCCTCTGGGCCCCCTCAGGCCAAGACAGCCGCCCTCTGGGAGGGGCTCAGGTCCCCGAGGGTCTGTCTCCAGCAGCAAGAGAAGCCCAGGAGAAGGAAGGGGCCCTAGCAGCCAACAGGTGTGCCCGCGTCGGTAGCTCACAAAATGAATCCAGCCTACCCTTCCACCCACATCACACGTCCACACGGCAGGCGGTTCTCGCCAACCACAGTCTCCGCAAGCAGCACGCTTCCGATCATTGTGCGGCGGCCTCCCCGCGGCCGACCGGGGTCTGAGCCAGACCGGAGCACGAGCCGCGAGTGTCTACGGGGGAACCGGCCCTTCCCAAGAGTGCCTGCTCAGGCAGGACCCGGTCCTGGGCTCCAGGCAGGGGGAGCCGCCCCTGTGACTCGCTCCCCGGGGCTGGGCCTGAACTGACCTGGCCAGAGACTGGCGGCCGGGACAAGCACCCCCACCTGCCTGGGCACACAGGAGGGCAGGGATGGGGTCTGGCCTTCTGCCTAACCAGGCTTCTTTTCCCTTCCGGCGGCTGGGCTGCAGGCCACAGGACACACCCCACAGGGCTCCGGCAGCCGCCGAAAAGGGGGAGCCCCTCACCCCCAAACCAAGCTTCCAGGGAGCTGGGAAATACTCATGCTGGGGATGGGAGCACGCGGCCGTGGGCGGGGGCTTCTCCTGGGGAAGGGGGGGCTGCCGGGTCAGCCCCCCACCCCCAGCCACTCGCCAAGCTTCCTTCGGGGAGTGCCTGGGAGACGACCGCTCTGCTGCAGCTTACAGGGGCTCTGGTGGCCACTAGGCACCTTCCCCAAGGGGCTTCTGAGGCCCCAGCCGAGGGTATGGGGGGGGGGGGTGAGGGGCACACTTGGGGAACCTCCCCTTTGCCTCCTCTCCTGCAGTTTGCAACCATCAGGAAGGGGCCGGCTCTTCCCTCCTGCCTCCCTCCCCACGGCCTCACTCCCTTCCCTTGCCCGGGGCCTCCCAGGCAAATCAGAGGAGAAAACAAAAGGCCCATCTCCTGAGCCCGACCTGGGACCCTCCCGGTTCCAGCGACAAGAGGGTGACAGGTCTGCATCTGTCAGAAAAGTACAGCAGAGTTCCCAGTCTGTCCATCTTCGCAGCAGCCCCGGAAGGGCGCGGGGCCGTGGAAGCCCGAACCCCGGTGTCCAACCTGCCCCTGCTGAGACAAGGACGCGAGTCCCTCTGCGCCACCCCCTACCCCCGGGGGCGGGGGCGGGGGGCGAGCCAGCACGCGCTACCCCGGGCACCAGGCCACCGGCGGGGCCACCCTGAGGCTCCAGACTTAAAAGAAGAACGCAGGGAGCAGCCCCCAGTCCCGCTGCGTCCACACCTGGGGAGGTGCACGGCTCCCTCCACTACTTGGGGTAATTTTCCGGACAAGATCCGCGAATACCTACGTGTCGCCTTTGCCTCTGCCTCTGTTCAAGTTCACCCAGAGACAGCGGGCAGAGCCCTCCGCTGACCGGAAGCCTCGCTCTCTGGGCGAGTGAGCGGCTCCTGCCGGAGGCAGCGCGCACCCCGAACCCCGCGCTCGCCCCCTGCCCGGCCGGATCCGCCTCTCTCCCTCCCTCCGCGGACACTGACGGTCGCCGAGGATTCCAGGAGGGGACGCCGCGTCCAAAGCTGCCCTGCGCGCCCCCGCCCGCCCCCGGGGGCCCCCTCCCGAGCGCCGCCCCCGCGCGTGCACCCACACCCCCCTCCCCGGCCCGCCGCCCGGAGCAGGTGCACCCCCGCCGCGCTCCGGCCGCGTCTACACAAACTTGTTCGCGGGCGGCTGGGAAGGAGCGCGCCCGCCCCCGCCCGCGCGGGGGGTCCCGTTGGGGGTCCCGCTGGGGGTCCCGGCGGGGCGCCCCGGAGACAGGACTCACTCACCCCGCGATCGCGGCCGGCTGGGGCGCCCGCTCCCGCGGCCACGCGCCCGCTCCCGGGCACCGAGCCCCGCGGCCCCGCAGCGCCCGGAGCCCCGGCGCCCCCACCCTCCCCCCCCCCCCCCCGCCGCGAGCGGCCCGACGCACGCCCCCCCCCCCCGCTCCGGGCACAGGGCGCCGCCACCAGGCTCCGGGGCTGCGGGCGACCGGGCGGCGCGGGCGGGCGGCGGGCGGGCTCTGCACATGCTCACTCGCGCGGCCCGGGGACAGCGGCCGGCCGCCGCCGGGTCCTAGAGGCGCCCGCTCGGCCCGCCGCGTGGGAGGGGTCGTGCTGGGGGCGGGGGCCCGCGGGAGGGAGCGGGCGGGCGGGCGGGGCACGCGCGCACACGCTCCGCCGGGCTGCCACGCTCACTCGGTCGCAGACACACAGGGACAGACGCACCGTCTGGTGCAGACACTGAATCCCGGCCCCCGGGCCACGCCGACAGCCACGCTTTCTCACGCGCGCGTGTGCGCACACACACCGGGCTGTGTCCCGCTCGCTCGCAGACAGCCCGGGACGCCGTGGCAGGCACACACACAGTGTCGCACAGACACACGCGGGGCCACCGTCCCACGCACATCTGGCCGCGGACGCCCTCGTGCACACGACAGGCGGGGACAGCCGCGCACACAACCGCCAGCCTAGGAGCGGGCGAACGCACGGACACCATCCCCAACCCCCCCCGCCCCGCACACTCAGGGCACGACACCGGCGACTGACCCACGCCCTGACAGGGTGCCCCACGGAAGCAGGGCCACACACCCGGGGTCAGCTGACGGGGGCGGGCGCACTCCTGTGTGGTCACACTGGGCCACCCACAGGCGCACGCACGCACGCTCGGAGGCGGACAGGTGCGCCTCCACACTGCTCTCCACAATCCCCCTCGTGAAACGGGGCTGGTCCAACCCTAAGCGTTTCCCCTCCAAGCGTCCCCCTGCCCCTGCTCCCCACAGTCCCCCAGCCACGGGGCCACCCCTGTGGGCACCTCGGCGGTCCCGTCCTCACCCGGGGCCGGACGCCCAGATGCTCCAGGAGGCTGAGGACCCGCACAGGCGGTGCAGCTGGTAGGGCTCTGGTGGTGCGGCTCTAACCCGGCTTCCTGAGAGGCAGCGTCGTGCCTCTGATGACCGCTAGGGGCAGAGCTGCTTGGCGAGGCTCCCAGGAGCCTGTTTTCAACAGGTGCAGGGGGATAAGGATTGGCCCGGCCGGGGACGGGGACCAGTGGGAGCCCCGCTTCATGGCGGTCAGCCAGGTGGCAACCAGAAGGGAAAGGGGCTTGCTCAAGGTCACACAGCTAGCAGGCCAAGCCCCGGAGTCAGAAGAGAGTCGGCCCCCTCTGGAGCCCTGGGGACACCGGGATGGGTGGCAGGGGTGACAGACGCGTCCTGTGCCTCCCCGGCATTCCTGGCTTTGCAGAACAGCCCCGTGCGTCTCCCTTACCGCGTGCGCATGACTGCACCCGTGTCCTGCTGGTGACGCCGCCCCAGGCTCCCTCCTGCCCGTTATGTCCCTGGAATCTCACAGTGAGTCAGGGGCTGCCTTCCCGCGGCCACTTTACAGAGGAAGCGCCCGGGGCCCAAAGGAGGACGAGTGTCCGAGGCCCACAGCGAGCGGAGCCCAGGGGAGCTTAGCGGAGAAGTGACGTGGCCGCGGCCCGGAGGAGAGCCGCCTCAGGAAAGAGAAGGAAAAAGCCTGCTGGGCATCTGTGCCACTTCTGTGCCCGATGCCACGCCGCTCCTGCTGCGCAAAGCCCTCCAGGGACGCGCACCGCCTGTGTGTGGGAGACAGGAGCACCTGCTGACTCTGGAGGGATGCGGAGAAGGGAAGAGGGTGGTGGGATCCAGGAAGTGGTTGAGAAGGCGTGGGGTACGCGGCTTGGGTCACCTGTAAGGGGTGCGGATGGCCGGGAGCGTTTCAGGGCCGGGATGAGGTCCTTCTCTGTGGCAGTGGTGACAGATCAGAGGACATGAGGGGGCCACTCGGACTAGGCTTGGTGGGGGAGCCGCTCCCAACCCCCCGTCCAGCTCTGCCTCGCAACTGTCACGTCTGCATCGCCGGGACTGTTCGACACCTATCTGCACGTCATCTCAGCCCGTGTCTCGGAAGGTACCCTCATACCACGGGGGGCTTCTCTGATGGGCCCACGGCGGTGCTGACGTGTCCAGGTACCGTTCAGCGAAGCACCGCCTCCCAGTCCCCTGCAGGTCCGGGACCGGGGACCAGACCGTCGGCTCGCATCTCAGTCCCACCGTGTTTGGCTCTCGATTCTATCTGCTTCTCTCCCTGTGGATCCCAGTGACTGGACCCCAAGTATTCACATTGCCTCCTAGCTTCCTGTCATCTGCTGGGTTATCTACCCATCCATTGTTCCACCCACTCGTGCAGCCATCCAACCAGCCTTCCTTCCTTCCTTCCCTCCACCATCCATCCATCGTTCCCCCCACGCATCCAGCCATCCAACCAGCCAGCCTTCCTTCCTTCCCTCCACCCATCCATCCATCACTCCCCCCACTCATCCAGCCATCCAACCAGCCAGCCTTCCTTCCTTCCCTCCACCATCCATCCATCACTCCCCCCACTCATCCAGCCATCCAACCAGCCAGCCTTCCTTCCTTCCCTCCACCATCCATCCATCACTCCCCCCACTCATCCAGCCATCCAACCAGCCAGCCTTCCTTCCTTCCCTCCACCATCCATCCATCACTCCCCCCACTCATCCAGCCATCCAACCAGCCAGCCTTCCTTCCTTCCCTCCACCATCCATCCATCACTCCCCCCACTCATCCAGCCATCCAACCAGCCAGCCTTCCTTCCTTCCCTCCACCCATCCATCCATGCATCCACACATCTTCTCACTTACTCACTGAGCAGGGCACCCATCGTGTTAGATTTTGTGTCGAACGCCAGAGACTCTGAGAAGAACCTTCACCGAGTGTCCAGTGAAGCCCTGGACCAGGAAACACACCCGAAGCAAGAATGTGCCACCGAGGAGGAGGTCTGCTGTATCATTTGGGTGCCCGCAGCCTCACCACATCGCCACTTGGTCTGCGCTGTCCTCCGGCAGCAGCAAAGAGCAAGCGGGTGCTGGCTGCATGACACCAAGTCAGGAGGAATTCAGGGAAGGCTCCGTGGAGGAGGTGGCATCTCAGCTGCCTCCTAAGGGAGAAGAGAACACTCTCTGGGGTACAGGGAGCAGGGGCCGGTCCAGGCAGGGGGCCCCCCGTGTGAAGGTAGGAGGCACGAAACACTCAGTGTGTCGGGGGAGGCGCAGGGAACCTGCCGTGCCTGCTGGGAGGTCGGCGGTGGCAGCAGAGGAGGCTGGACCCGGACTGGCCGGCCGAGCCCTCACTCAGATCGCTGACCCCAGCGGGCAGGGCGGGGCTGCAGGCCCAGCCGGAGCCACCGCCAAGGCGCCTGGTCCTCAACCCCGGGAAACACGCATCTGGTCACCTGGGAGCCGTCAGCCCCGCGTCTCTGCCCCCCGTCGACGGAGGCAGCCTGGTCGTCGCCGGCCTCAGGGTGACAAGCCCAGTCGGGGGCGGGTCCCGGCTCCCCCCCCCACCACCACCTTGAGAAAGTCGCCAGCTCTCTGAGCCTCTCTGTCTCCATCTCCAAAACGCACCCGTTGCCGGGCTCTTGGGAGGACCCCCGGAATGCTCGCGGTCTGCCGCAGGGTGAGCCCGCAGCGCATTTTAGCAAATAGCGTATGGAGGGCTCCCTCCCGAGCTTCTGCGATCCGGAAACGCCACGTGTGGGTGCTTTCTCGACCTACGAGGCTGCTGCGTGCACCTCCCCGGGGAGCCCCCGCCTGGCCGTCCAGTTCCCGGTGGCACCTGTGACCTGGGGCGCCTGTGTTCTTGTCTGTCACCTCCTTCCCGACGACCCCCGGGGCCCCGCAGCCAGAATTCCCGCCACCACGGAGCCAAGGAGCTCTCTGTCTCGTTCAGGACTCTGCTCTCGGGGTCTAGCTGAATTCTGGGCACATCGGCACCCTCGCTAAATATTTATTAAATAAATAATTGATTGATTTTTAAAAATGCGGTAAGTCTAGCGTGACATTTTTTTAATGAATCTGACTGGGTCCCCGGTGGTCGCCGTGGTTCTTCTCAGGAATTCAGGTGGTGCTCCCTCCTGCTCAGGTCACAGACTGATCCCCGTTTCCGTCCAGCCTGGCCATCGTCCGTGGGGTCCTGCCCGCCGCGTGGGAGACCCCGGGGTGGGGTACGCATGCCCCCCCCCCCCCGTGCCGCAGCCCCCTGCCGCGGGGTCGCGGTCGGATGACGAGGCACGGCGCCCGGCCCCACCGCCCGGAGTGGCCCTCGAGGCCGCGTCGCGGGGGGCAGCCTGCCTCGGGGATGGAGGGAGGAGACCGGCAGGGACCCTCTGGCAGCACTCGGGAGGAGTGGACGTGCGGGTTTTGCAGCGCCGTGAACTGCTTGGGCCCGCTCCGCGCACGCAGACCCCCGCGGGATCGCCTGTTTGCCCGCCTCTCCCAGGACGAGGGGCCACAGTGGCCTCGGCGAGCCTCCAGAGAGGGGAAGTCTGTCCACGAAAGGGGTCGTTGGGTTCCTCCCGGTCCTCGGGAGTCTCCGCGGCACAGGGAAGGGGCCATGGCGAGGCCGCGGGGGCCGGCCGGCCCTCTAAGGGGGCAGAGCGCAGGGGAAGCCGGCCTCTGGGGCGGCCCCGGCTGTACCCCCGGGGGACCCCTTCCCGCCGACACGTGTCGGAAAATAAGGTCTATCCGTGCAGAAGAAACTGCTGTTGGCGCATGGGCCTTCACGTGGTTTCTTTCCCCCGAGGGTCCGCGCGGGGTCGGCGAGGTCCTCACGAGCGCCGGCCGCCACGTGCGCGGGGGTGTCAAGGGCACGCTCCCCGCCCGCCAGCGCCCGCCGGCGTCCCCGCGGCCTGTGCTCCGGCAGCGGCTGGGATGGGGGACCCGGGAGCCAGGTAGGAGGCTCAGGGGTGTGTGTGTGAACCCGCAACCACCCGTCCCGCTCTCCGCCTCCCGCTGGGCCCGGCCGGCGGTGGGAGGAGCCCGGGTTTGCCGGGGATGTTGCTGTACACCCTCCTCCTGGAACCCCCACCACACGGGCTGTTGCAGTGGCTGAGCCCGGATTGCAGGGCCACCCGTGGACGGCTGGCTTCCGTGGCTGCGAGGGGCCCATCCCCCACCCCCACGGGGCCCCGTCCCTGTGTCCACTCACCTGCCCGCCTGCGGGCACGCGGCCACTGTCGCTTCTCCACCCAGAGGGCCTTCTGGCCCCTTCCCCGTGCGGCCGCCTCGTGGCCACACGCACGTGCTCGCCCTCCGTGTCGGAGACGAAGGAACGTTGTGGGAGGAGAATGCTAACTCACAGAGGACACGGCCGATGTCACCGCCAGAGCCCCAGGGACCCGGGAGGGACGGGGCGGGGGATGGCTGCTTGTGTCTGAGAGGCCCTGGGCCGCATGGGGGGACCTCGAGGACAGGCCAAGGAGAGAGCCAGCCTGCCGTCGGGAGAAAGCTGTTCCAGGCGGAACATGTGCAGGAGCACAGGGCCAAGCTACCTGGACAGAGCATCCGCCGTTCCCTAGTTCCTTCTGTTTCCTTCCGCGTGTGACCCCAAGGGGACCCGAGGGAGGGGCCTGCTGTGAAGGGGAGCGAGACCGCTCCCCGAGTGCTGTGCGTCCGAGGCAGAGCCCCTCACCTCGCGGAGCCTCAGTTTTCCCATCTGAGAAGTGGAGAGAAGGAGGAGACGAGGCCCCGGGGGTCCTCAGCCCGGAGCCGCCCGCCTCCACCGTGCCTTTGTCATTTCTTGTCCTCCCCACACGCTCCGACACTTTGCAGTTATATCTTCCTTTGGGCCCTTTTCCGTTCGCGTCCGCCCTGGACGCCAGACTCAGACCCACAGGCAGGGCCGAGGTTCGAGAACGCGGCTTCCCCGGAACCTGGAGGCGTCAGCCGTCCTCTGTGGATGGGATGCGGGCAAGGGTGCGCCTGATGGGGGGAGGGGGTGTGTGTGTAGCTCGGACGGGCCTGCTGCCCCTCCTGCACCAGGTGACAGAGCAGCGAGGACAGAGGAGAGCCCGAGGGCGGTTCCCGGATGAGGGCCACGCAGGTGGGTGGGCGGCCGGGCCAGGGCGGGTGTGAACCTGGAGACTGGGGAGGCGGGGAGGAGGGTGCTGAGAGGTACCCGTTGGCAGGTGGGCGGGGGCAGGGTGGACCTGTGGGGAAGGCAGGGGCGGGGGTCCTGACCCAGGCTGCCTGTTGTCATGGCAACCGCGGCGGGCGTGTGGGACCCTCTCTTCTTGGTTCTGTGTGTATGAGTTGGACCCACAGAGTCTCAGGCTGAGTTCCAGACATTTCTGTAGCCACCAAGCCTCCTTGGAGTCCCCAGGTGAGGCCCACCCGGCTGGTTCCCCGCCCGGTCCCCCCTCCCCCCGCCTCCCGCCTGCCGCGCCGAGGGAGCGATGACAGGGCTCAGGTGGCCGTCAGGCTCTCGACGCGCCTCCACCCAGCTCCCACCCAGCTCCAGGGAGCCAGGAAATGGAAAGTGACAGCAAGTGCCAGGAGCCACTAAGTCTCTGTCACCTGGATTTGCAGGCAGACGGAGCCGTCTCCAAGTGAACACAGCACTTCGGAGCCACCCGCGCCCCTGCAGGCGCTGGGCCCCGCTGGCCCTGCCTCCCGCCCCGAGGTCGGGCCCCGCCGTCTCCCGGACCCTGCCCTGGAGCCCGCGTCCAGCCGCGGCCGCCCCGACGCCCCGGGACTGCCCTCCCTGACGGCAGGCCTGGCCCCTCATCCCGTCACGGGGACTGTCTCCTCAGAACCCACCTCTCCAACACGCTCTGCAGAGATAACCTCCCAGAGTTTCGCCTACGGTGACACCGACAGTTCCGGGGCCAGACTCCCAGGAGTCATCAATTACTCCATCTGTATTCAATTTCCTCATCTCCTTCCATTTTTGGTGGCCAGACTGAGGGGTTTCAGGCAACCACGTCTTTCCCTAGATGGCCCTGCTTTTCCCAACAACTGAGGCAGCGTCCTGTCTGTTACAGACTTCGGAAGGAATCTTCTCCAAGGGAAAAGTTGGAGAAAACTAATCTCCCCTCAGGCGCGGGCGTTTATATTTTCTAAACTGCAGATCTGACCAAGTCACTCCCACTCGGGGTCCTTCAAGGTCCTGCAAGGTGGGGACCCATGAACCAGACCAGGCCTGATCCAGCCGGACCTGCTACCCACCTTTTGTCAGCCCCACCCAAGACGCGACCGGCAGCCCCTGGGTTAAATTCTTTGACTCCCCCAGGCTGGGTTGGGTGCCCCCAATCCCAACGCAGGCACACACATACACACACACGCAGGCGTGCTCCCACGAGCGTGCATTCGTGCGCCCACGCGCCCACGTGAGTCGATACACAGAGGTGCACACGTGTATGGCTGCACGCGCAGTCACACAGGTGTATGGCGCGCGTGTGTGTGTGTGTGTTGTGATCGTAACACTGGTAGTTCATTCTTACCGGTGACGTGGGGTCCTCTTCTGCTGGTCTGTCCCTCCGCGTCCCAGTGAGACACCAGTGGGAGCGCCCGCCCGGCCGTCCAGAGGTCCTGACTCTGCCCCTGCCCCAGGGTGGATGGGTCCCTGCCCCTGGACGAGGCCCGTCTCCCAGGAGGAGACCAGGCCAGGAGGGCGTGGCCCAGGCGGGGCGGGCTGAGCCCTGAGCTTGGGGGGGGCAGGGGGGCGGGGGGGCCGGGAGGCCGGTCTATCAATCCCCACCGCAGCTGGTGCGGCCGCACAGCCGCCCAACCGCCCAACCCAGCTTATTTACGATGCTTTTAGCTCCGAGCAGACCCATTTCCGAACTCCTCTCCGAGATATAAATTATCCTAAGGGCTGATTTGTATCACCGTGGTCGGACAATGCCTAACCAGAAATCAACTCCTACCTTTCAGCAATTTCAATCCAGGGAGAGCGATGGATTTTTTTTCCCCCTCCCTTATTGAGCACTTCAGAAAGGGGGCTGAAAATCTTCAATAGGTTTCGTTTTTAGGGAAGGCAATTTTGCCTTATTAGACACTGTCGGCTTCAGAAATATGCTCACTAATGACTTCTATTTAAATATTTTCCTCCAGCTGACAATTGTTCAAAAATACCGTGTTAATGGATTCAGCATGCCCTAAGTGGGTGCTCTCCCCCACCTCAGCCTCTGAACTCCCTTGGCTGGGCCCTCAACCAAGTCAAGAGCTTCCCAAGCGGCCCGTGTTCGAGGACCACGCCGTCAGAATCACGAGTAGCAACGGTCCCCTCGCCCTCGCGGCACCCACGGCCGTCGGCTCTGTGTGAGCACAGACTCAGGAGGAGTCGCCAGTCCCTCAAAATCCTTCGCCGGCCCCCCGGCTCCTCCAGGGTGAAATCCAAACCTCCGGGCTTGCACAAAAGGCCCAGCCTGCCCTCAGTGGGACCGCGACACCCACCGCGCTCCCTGTCGAGCCCCAGGCAGGGAGTGGAGATGCGGGCGTCCGGGCTGCAGGCCTGCACCTGCTTTAACGCTGTCACCTCGCAGCTCTTGGTCGTGTGTGAACGAGGGTCCCCCCACACCGGCGTCTTCCTCAACGCGGCCACAGGGGAAAACGCGTTAGCTCACAGCCCTCTGGCTTTTCCTGAGGGTTCTACCCACCGGGAGGAGGTCCCCGATCGGGTCTCAAGGTCCTGCAGAGGGAGGGAGGCCTGAGCGCCGCCCCAGGGTCAGGTGCTCTCAGCGGAGCCCAGACTGAAGGACCACCTTACGCTCCAGGATGCCTCGTGCCCGCCACACCTGTCTTCCACACATGCCTGTATTTCCCCGGAGGGCCACCAAAGGACCACGCGCTCCTCGCCTTCGCCTTCTCCGCGACCCAGTCCGGTGCCCGGAACACGCGTTTTGTTGAACGAAGGAAGGCGTGGGTGATGGGGGAGGGGCTCGTGCCGGGACCACCGTGCAATGTCAGGCAGGAAGTTCGTGTGAGGGGTCCGGGGGAGCCCGCCCAGCCCCAGCCCTGCACGCTCGGGCGGGTCCGTCCGCCCCCCCCCCCCACACACCTCCAGAGCGACCGCGGCCTCCGTCCCCCGCTCGTTCGCAAGCGAGCCAGGGCTCCGTCTTCTGGAACGTGCGGCGTGCAGCTCCGGGATTCGGGTTGATTTCTGCAGGAGGCAACCCGCTCGCTCAACAGACTCTACACTCCCAGAAATGATTAAAGGAGCAGAATTAAATTCGCTGGGGCCGGAGGGCAGGGAGCGCAGGGAGCGCGGGAAACACGGCGTTCCCGGCAGGGCCTCAGCTCCTGGCCGCGGTTGGAGATGCCGGAGGCGCTGCTCGGTTATTTCCTTGGGTCCAAAGACCGGAGAGAGTAACAGAACCTGACCGGCGGCCGCGATCCCCTGAGCCGAGGGCGCTGCGGTGGCCGGGGGCTCTTGGTACCAAAGGTGTCTCCGGACCCCGACCCTAGCCGTCCCCCCAGGTGAGGGTGTGAGGGCCGGGAAAGGGCCCGGCGCGCGGCCTGGGATGCAGGCTCCCGGGCCCCCACCCTGAAGAGCGCCTCCTCCCCCGGCCCGGCTTCTGAAACCCCCCTTCTCCTCGTGAGCCCGCGTCCCTCCACCCCCTTGGCAGCCAGCCGCCAGCCGCCCCGGCGGGGGCACCGGCATCCCCAGGGCGGGTCCTCGGGCCAGCTGCCTGCTCAAGTCCAGATCTGTGGGCCCCACCTTTACTCCCTGTTTGCTCAGCTTGGGCCAAAGCCAGGTGGGGAGCAGCTCCTAGCTTTCCCGAGGGCGCTCCCAGATCCCGAGTTTTGCTGTGCATCAGGAGCCGCGCACACAGCGGGCATAGCTCCTGGCCTGAGGCGCGATCTTTCCGCCGGCACGGAAGAGAGGAAAGACAACCATCCAGCCTAAGGAGAGCTTCCAGAAACCAGCAAGGTCAAAGTGCCCTGCCCAAGGTCACAGCCACAGGCTCTGGCTGTCCCAAACCTTCCGTGTATGTGTTTGGCTTCTTGAATTCCAGTCTTTATTATTATTATTATTATTATCATCACTTCCTAATGGAACAAATAATGAGGATCTTTGTGGAAGCTTTTTTTTTTGAGTTTATTTATTTATTTTGAGAGATACACAGACAGCGTGAGTAGGGGAGGGGCAGAGAGAGAGGGAGACACAGAATCCGAAGCAGGCTCCGGGCTCCGAGCTGTCAGCACAGAGCCCAACACGGGGCTTGAACCCACGAACCGCGAGATCATGACCTGAGCCGAAGTCGGACACCCAGCCGACGGAGCCACGCAGGCGCCCCGCGCTGGGGAAACTCTTAATAAATGGCACCCCTCCCAGATTTTGAACAAGTTGTAAAATAAAATAAAAAGCAAA